>NC_139968.1:11102722-11444667 GCF_963993115.1 Abramis brama | reverse complement strand
GCGGATCCTTGATAATATTGTGGTCGCAGCACGGACCGTTTAGTGAGTTGCACGCAGAGGCTCGCATGTTATGCTGTTGCACTGATAATTCTCTATGTATGTGTTCAAACACATTGCTTAATAAACCACCACCCGTTGGGTGTTAAACAAGATATTCTGGAGTCTGTGAGTATAAAGACCGGAATATAACAGTCAATAGCTCATTCTGTCAAAATAAACATTTTAAAAAGCCTATCACATTTGTGGTGTATGTACTGCCTTTTAATTTACATTAATCAATTTTGCGAAAAATTTGTGCTCGTCAGTACTTACCACTTAATTATCACTTTTGTATCCGGCACTAGACTGCATAGCTCAGCTTATGGGGATGAATGACACATCAACATCGCGTAAGTTGATGTGTTTGGGGATTTGTCCATTGACATATAACATTTTAATTATGAACGATATTCAAAAGATCCGAGTCAGTAAAATGATCTGAACTTCCCATTACAATGAAGCTGAAAATGTACAGTATTTGTGACATTTGGGCGTCACATGATTCACATGTTAAAACCTTTTACAACATGTGCAAATAATATGTCACATGAGCTCCACATTATAACCTATAGTAACATGTTTTCCACATGTGCCACGTGCTCCATTATGTTCACAAGTGGTGAACCGTCGTTCACATGAGGTCACGTGATTCATGTGTTTTTTTTGTAAGGGGATGTAAATTGTCTGCATAATCTTCCTTATTGACTATAGTGTCAGGTCCGGGATTCGAACCAGAGTGTGTTGCTGGTAACCCAAGGTCTTAACCACTGTTCTATGGGACAGTGTGGACTCAATTGGCAGATAATTGAGGCAGATCACAAAAGGCAGGTTAGAAGGAAAAAAAGACAGTCTTTACTAGTATTCTTCCAGAGCCAACACAAAGGATCCAGCATAAGAGCTGGGTTGAGCAAGGTACAAAATCCACACTGGATGATGCAGGCAAAAAGAGTCAAAAAACATAAAACAATGTTTACCCGAGAAGCTGTTCAAAAAGGTCTGACAAAAAGTCTTTCAGGGTAGACTAAACAGGAAAACACAAAAGCATGGGCTAGGCAAGAGACCTTCAAGACTGAGCTAAGATACAAGCAAATGCTAGTCTTTAAATATACACAGGTTAACACTAACTAGCTAGGCACAGGTGATTTCATTGAACCAATAATGAGCAGAGAATTAGGAGGAAAATGTGGAAGGCCTTGTGCTCTCAGTTTCCCTCTGCTGGACAGACCGTGGTGTGACATAATAGTGCCGGTTATGAAAATGTATAATTCGTGATACTGTCTACACTGGATGATGACACGATGATTCACTGACATTCTTCTTCTGAAGTAGGCAAATGATTTGGTCTAACACTTATGAAATGCAAATTTTAAACCTATTTTACTGTAGCAATTTTATGGGCCTTAGCCTTACACTTTCTATTTGAGCTAATGCAGATGAACGAGCAAAGTTATTTCAGGGCAAGACCACCCTGATTGTAAAACCAAATGTGATTGGTAGTAGCGAGAACGTGCTACGATTGGTCAGCTCAATGTGGCCGTTATCTGATTGGCTTGAGTAAACGGTGGGTGGAGTCCACTTATTTGTGGATTTTTCTGCACCTCGACGCTAGAAGTGTTTCAAAATCCACAGATGCGCGAAGGGATTTACAAATGCACAAGAAGAGATTCACAAATAAATGCCAGGCAGAGCTGTGTTTGTGACATAAAACACATTTGAATCTCAATCTATTTATTTGGAATAATGCAACAATCCTAACCCCATAGGTGTGAGACTAAAACTAAACAAGACAATGAAACTGAATATAACTGTGAAAGGTGAGGAGGGAAGCTTGTGCTTAGGTTGTGGGTAGGCCTAGCTGTTGTGCACATGAGCGTTCCAGTCTGATACGGCTGGACACAGAAAGGATGAAGAAGAGCAGCACTGTTATCATCTAATCTTACTTCAAGTTACTACTAATAGCTAACATGACACATGTTCATTCTAAATCTAACTTTCTATAGAATGTGAATATTATGAACAAGAAGTTACTTGTCTCTGCACTGATGCTAGCATAGCTACACAATGGCTCAATGATAAAAGCAACACATGATAGTCTTAATGTTGCCACCCCCAGCCTACAAGCAGACAAATAACCACAATCAAGGGGGAGGTAAATTTGCTCTGACCACACAAGCAGTCTTCTATTCCATTTGATCATTTCCTGAACTAGTTATATATAATCTTTAATACCTCAGTTTCTAGGGAGCATTCGGCTAAAAGCATAATGAGAGCATGTTTTATACACTTGTTGTCTTTTTTACTGCTGTATGTAAATTAGTGCAGTGTTTCTCCACTGGTTTGCTTCTTCACTAAGTGCAAAATAACCCGTCTTGTTGACAGAGGCTATTTATACTAACTCTGCCCTCCATTGTGTCTTTGAGTCAGACAAATTACAAATGAATGCAACCGATCTGAGTTTGAAGCCGCCATTTACCGAACTCATTCTTTTCCCATCGCACATCAGCTCAGAGAGGTGTTTATTCTAAATAAAAATTAAGACATTTTTCGAAAAGTGGAAATAAAGTGCCTAGTGAGTATTAAATCGTGGGAATACTGTGTTTAATGGGTTGGTTAGTGGTAGGCATAGGGCAGGGATTTCCCAAACACTGCAGGTTTTGCATGTTAGCGGCTCCAGGAATGTGGTTGGGAATCCATGATGTAGAGAAGGTAAAGTCAACTACAAGTAATATCCCAATAAATCAGCATCTATTTATGATTTTAATAAATATATTCATATACACTGAATACGTTGTTATTATTGTTTTATGAGTATGAATAGTATCTAACTACTATTTACACTTTGTGCAAAGAAAATACTGCCATTTTCACTTAGTGTAAAGCAGATCTATCTCTATTTTCAGTTAGTGTAAATAGCATCTATTGCTAAGAAAATGCTGCATTGTTTTTCCAGATTTACCTGAAATATATGGTCTATTTTTGCATCGCAACCCACTATATTTTAGGTCAGAAGTTGCTGGAAGAATAATATCATAAATTGAATGTCATTTTTAGCAAAGCTGTCAAGTCTGTACTTCCTGATTCTAAACCACAAGGGTTTGATGGTTTTGCTGAGCTTTTCGAAAAAAAAGTAAGTAATTAAAGGATTTCAAGTAAAATCTGTTTATAGAGTTTTGTTTATAGAGGCAGAAAGTGCTCCACACGTCTTCACTTGATAAATGTTTAAACCGCCTGTCTATATGTATGCAAAGTTTAATGTTTGTTTCGTTTATCAACTGACCAAACTAGTGGAACATTTCATTTGCACGAAACCACACTGTATGTTAACCACACAGAAACAGAGCAGAAGTTACCAGTTTTAATATAAGAAGCAAATTATTTAGAACAATTAATATGCAAGCAAAAAATATATAAATAAGATAAATATATATATATATATATATATATATATATATATATATATATATATATATATATATTAAGCGTTGTTCATGTTATTTCCACTCTAGCTATATGCCAAATTTCTTTAATATACAAATACACATACATAAAGTAGCTCAAATTGTCATTTGAAAAAAATGCTCTAACACAAAGAAACCACATTGCCTTCTGGTTTACTGCAAACATAAACATCTCAGAGCACTGGCAAGAAAAAAAAATAGATAAAAAGGTCTGCATAGAGACAATAATACCAGAGAATACTTCATACAGCTTTTACGGGCTGAAAAAAGGGAAGGTGGCCTGATCCTGGCAAGGCCGGTTTCGTCTGGAGCGCTTGGAGAAATCAATTTCAGCATACTGGAAGAGGAAGATCATACAAATGAATGGCCATTACAGTGTGTAAGACATAATGTACAGTCAGCCGATAGGAAAATAAACCCTAACAAGGAGATCAGGACCCCGAAATGAAGCTTATGGGTCTTGTATCATCCTTGAAGAGTAAGAGGAAAAGAATGAAGGATGATGTGAGAGATATAAAACTAGCACAATGATCAAATATAAAGTTTAGCACTAATTACAATAAATATATTTGACCAGAATGCTGCAACTAACCAATCAGAATTGAGTATCCCAGACAGCATGTGTACTATGTTTTTAAAAGTAATTTTCTAAAACACATTTCACATAATTTATTTAATGTAGTACATTATCTGAAGTTGAAAGGATTTAAGTAGATTAACCTACTAAAAGATAACTATTATATCACTATACTGTAAGAGCATAGTGCAAAAATAATGTGGCCAGGTTATATTTAAACTAATATATTAAAAATAATTAAGATCATATATTTAAGAAGTATCTTACCTGTGGATCATTTGTGTTTTGAGCTGCAGTGGTACTTTGAGGTTTATTTGAAGTATTTTTAGATCTTCTAGTTGCGTCAATGCAGCTCTTCACCAAACCTGAAACAACAGCGAATAAACATCACTGAGACACTTCTTGACAGTTTAAACAAAGAGCAGATATAATATGACTGAATTTGTGTATTGATTTAGAGTTTGTCTCCATGTAGTTAATTCAATTAAATTTTACAAACCTATCACTGCAATGGTCAGAAGCACATTTATCAGGATGAATATGATGGTCAGATTTCTCCATGGTATCTGGTGTTGTGCAGCGTCTGTAATATTATTTTGGACGAAGTCTGTAAAAGGTTTGTAGGTCAATCTTTATTCAGTTTCAGTCTTTAACAGAACAATGAAACTATTATTAGATCTTCATACAGTAAATTCAATCTGGAATCCATCATGTGGTTTATAAAGACATGAAATTATAAAATAACTCACCGCTGATGTAGATTTTGGTGCCGTTGCTGAATTTAGTTGGTTCACTAGTTTTCACACAATAATAAACTCCTAATTCGTCAATGGTGATATTTTTGATGAACAGACGACTTTTAGTTTTCACTGAGTATTTGTGTTTAAAGCTGCTGTTTTCATATCTACCTCCTTCATATGTTCTGTTGTAAGTGCGTAAGATCAACACTGGAGGATCCGGTAATCTCAGTTTGTACCAGTAAATCGCCTTTATACCAAGATCACAGGTTATATTCACATCAGATCCTAAAGTTACTGGTGTGTTTGTTAGACTCTCTGTGGCTTGATACAACATGAACAGAACTATGAGAGAAAGAAAAACACATTTATTAAGATATAAAATCAAAAGAAAACTGACTAAATCAAATGTGATGTGAGAAACTCACAGATCTGCAACTGTATGATCTTCATTGTCTGATCCAGATGAATAATATCTGCTATATGTGATCATTCAAACATCTCGAACTGTGAGCGGAAACATCAGCAGCTTTAGATGAAACCTCGACCACACAGCGAGAGGGGAAGTCAGAGATGGGCTTCTCTGAAAACATGATCATTCTTACATTTTTGTTAAATTTTGTTTTTGTTAAAAGTAAGTAATAGTTATGTGTAATGTAAGTCTGTCAGAGCTACAAATATGATTTCAGATTAATATTTAAGATGGTAAACTGAATGCACAATATTTTTCAGGTATTATTCATGTATTTGTTGTAATTTACATAACTGAAAATACACATTTTCCATTTGGGAATTTTCATTTGATTTAAAGTAAAATAGTGATGCAACTTTCACCAGGATATATTAATTAAAAAACACTTTGCACAATTCTAAGAATTACTGTACATGTAATTCTTATTTTGTAAATACTTAGTAATAAGGATACAGAGTATGTGTTGTTTATATAGTGAATCAAAGACCTTATCTTTTTTTCCCCTTTGGGATTTAATGACATGCATCAGAGGCTAACTCACATTTTAACATATTTTCATTCCTGAATAAGTCCATTCCTGTGGGTTGATAGTAAGTGGACTGGAAGCCAGAAACGCAGTAAAAAGTCACGCCTGATCCTCTTTCCACTGAGAGGAAGAGGATCAGGCGTGACTTTTTACTGCGCCGAGTCGAAGTACTTCCAAAAGTGCTATTACGCCATACATTATATTTAGAGCCCGACCAATATGGATTTTTGGGCGCCGATGCCGATACCGATAAAAAAAGCCAGATACCGATATATCGGCCGATATTATTATAATACAGTAGCAATATTATTTATGTGTATTATAGTACAGTAAGTTTGGACACACTTTCCAATTGGTGTGTACAAACTTTTGATGGGTACTGTATATAGAATACACAGTATAAACAGAATAAACATATAAACGTTTTGCAATGATCACTCAAATGTGGTGATCAAACACTTGTGTGACAAAGATATGTAATGGAGGCAGGGTGAATGATAGAATGAGAATTTGAGCTGTAACCAAACTAGTTTGCATTGCATTTTATATTATATTATATTCTAAATACTGTTGCATAATCTTCACTAACGACTTTGTCTTTTAAAGTCGGTACTTGTGACCAGCAGCCATATCACCATGTAGCCCAAGACTGGTTGCCCACTGAAGCTAAGCAGGGCTGAGCCTGGTTAGTACCTGGATGGGAGACTCCTGGGAAAACCAGGTTGCTGCTGGAAGAGGTGTTAGTGAGGCCAGCAGGGGGTGCTCACCCTGTGGTCTGTGTGGGTCCTAACACCCCAGTGTAGTGACGGGGACACTATACTGTCAAAAGAGCACCGTCCTTCGGATGAGACGTTAAACCGAGGTCCTGACTCTCTGTGGTCATTAAAAATCCCAGGATGTCCTTCGTAAAAGAGTAGGGGTGTAACCCCAGCATCCTGGCCAAATTTGCCCCTTGGCCTCTGTCCATCATGGCCTCCTAATCATCCCCATATACTGATTGGCTTCATCACTGTCTCCTCTCCACCAGTAAGCTGGTGTGTGGTGGGCGTTCTGGCGCAATATGGCTGCCGTCGCATCATCCAGGTGGATGCTGCACATTGGTGGTGGTTGAGGAGATTCCCCCCTTCTATGTAAAGCGCTTTGAGGTCTCAGAAAAAGCGCTATATAAATGTAACAAATTATTATTATTATTATTATTATTTTAATTTAGTCACGTTATTTAAAACATAACTTGTATCAATAAATATATCAAAAGTGTCACTGACAAAACCTTATCTTCTATTTTTAATCTTAATTTCTCTAATATCTACCAGTGGAGGAAGAACTCAGATCTTTTTAGTAAAGTAAAATTAATAATATCATAATGAAAACGTTTATAATTACATATGTACAGTAGTTTTATACTATTTTAAATAAGTAGTAAGCAAAATGTACTAAACGTGAAACTAGGCTACTCTCAATGCAAAATGGCCCTATATAAAGTGTTATAATATAAATTATTGGAATATTGCTTGATGTTGTAACGTAGCAGAATGAGCTTTAACACTGTGTCTACTCTACACCGGACGCGGCTGTTATTTTTTGCCACTTTTGCCAGTTCTTTGTGACAGCTTTTAGGTGCTTTATTGGCAGCGCCATCCTTACATAAATCACTGCACGCTGCATTTTTTTAAATATTAATTTATCGGCCATTATAAATGCCGATACCGATAGTTGGGAAAATGCCTAATATTGGCCGATAATATCGGCCCGCCGATATATCGGTCGGGCTCTAATTATATTTATCCTTTTTAACCCGCTTAGAAAAGCGCCACGTTTTATTTTGTGTCACCATACTTGGTCGTATAACTACTCGTGTAACTGTTTTTAAATAGGGAAAACGTTGATGTGTTTGGTCACTTCTAAATTCATTGCTGTTAGATACCATTGAATATACTGGGGTAAGCTAAGTGCTTTAAAAGTGTCACCGCACGCTATGTATGTATATATATATATACATACATACATATATATATACACATATATATGTGTATATATATATATATATATATATATATACACATACATACATATATATATATATATATATATATATATATATATATATATATATATATATTAGAAGGTGTGTGTGTAAGCACCTTTTAATCAAGTCAGTTGCTTTTGACATGTTTTATATACTTTTTAGAAATATGAAAATAATTACACAACCCAACTAGCGAAACTATCAGTCATTAAAAAAAAAAAAAAAAAAAACATATATATATATACACACTTTTTAACCACAAATGCTTGCCTTGAACTAGCTGTCATGCGCCACACATTACGTAATCACGTTGAAATGTCACGCGTTACCTAGGCGGAAGCAACGACCTAGTGTTTACAAAGCGAATGTGTGAAGAAAAAGAGCCTTTACAAAAAAAAGGAAAAATAAAGATTTCGGACGATTTTGGAGTTTTTCGGCCTACCCAACCTTCCACCTACGTCACACGTGACCTTTCAACGTTTTTACATTATGCGTGACGTCGAGCATTTGTGGTTAAAAAGTATATCATTTTTATTTATTTTTTTAGAAAAAGGCCGATGGTTTCGCTAGATAAGACTGGCTGGGATCATGCAGAGCCTTTGAAGCTGCACTGAAACTGCAATTTGGACCTTTAACCCGTTGGTCCCCATTTAAGTCCACTATATGGAGGAATGTTTTCCTCGAAAAACTTAATTTCTTTTCGAATAAAGAAAGAAAAACAAACATCTTGGATGACATGGGGGTGAGTAAATTATCAGAAAAAGTGAATCTTTAAGCTATTATCTTATAATCTTTAAACGGTGTCGTCAGTAAGTCGTTTCCCATCATGCTTTAGATAAGCGCAGTCGGTGGAGTGCAACTGTCAGCGTGACATCATAGCAACCAGAAACAGAAAGAGTGAAGCACGACCACTTAAGAGCAGAATGACGTGGACAAAACTTTGGCGACATAACCAGATCTGGGCCCCAGAAACACCTTCACAAGTCCCGGGGCAAACTCCATGCAAGGCTCACTCACAGAAAGAGCCTGCAGATCCCCCACACGCTTGAGAGGCCAACGCTAACAAAAGTGCCACCTTGAGAGTCAGTATCCGGTCTAGAGCTGACTCCAAGGGTTCAAAGCGAGGATCTAATTGCCCCTCCAGTACAATCGATAAAAAATCCCAGGTGGGGACACTAATAGGACGTGCAGACCCCAAGTGTCTAACTCCATGCACAAACGAAGACACCAAATGGCATCTACCTAAGGGGACAACGTCTGACTCCCGATGGGCGGTTAAAGCCGCGACAAACTCTCAAGGTAGTTGCAGCCACTCCAGCCACAAACTTATCCTCTAGGAATTCCAGCACTGAACCGACCAGCTGAATGGGTCCACTGTACGAGTCGAACACCCAGACTAAAAGACCTTCCACCAAAATACAGCCGTCTAGTAGAAGGCACACAAGCATTATCAATGGTCTCCCGAACAGCGGGAAGACTAGACGCCACTGTCGCTAGCGATTGCCCCTGACCCATATCTCGGGTTGAGGATGCCACATTCTGCCCTGGAGCTGAGACAACAGATCTCTTCTGATCGGAATCTGCCAAGTGGACCCCTCCACCAGGGAGCTCAGTTCCGAGAACCACGTCTGGGATGGCCAGAATTGGGCTACCAGAAGGTGGTGGATTCCACAATCCCTCACTCTGCATAGCATCCCCAGAGGCGTCGGATGAGACAGGGAGAAACGCAGGGGGCACTGCGTGGAGCCCCACAACGCAAAGAGGTCCACATCCGACTCGCCGAACATGTTCCAAATTTGAGCCACTATTTGGCGTTGCAACATCCACTCCCCCGACCTGAGCTTTTGTCTCGACAGGAAGTCTGCTGCAACGTCCAAGTCCCTTGGAACATAAACTGCTCTCAGCGAAAGAAACCTGTCTTGAGGTGTCCAGGGTGCACGACCGCGAACCTCCCTGGCGATTTACGTGGGACACGACTGCCATGTTGTTCGTCCTGACAATGACATGACAGCCCATCAGGGTCGGAAGGAAGTGATCCAGGGCCAGAGAAACGGCTCGCAACTCCAAGAAATGTATGTGCCACGAGAGAAGCTCACTCGTCCAAACACAGCATGCCGGTCTGCCCTCGAACACCGTACCCCAACCAGTCAAAGAGGCGTCCGTCGTGACAATCTGGCGACAGCAGACTATGCCCATCTTGACCCCTTGAAGCAAAAACACACTTTGCACACACTTACCGTGCGGGTCGTCGCTTGCAATGAAGCGAGGGCACGGAGGCTGGCAATGACTCAAATCCATTGTGCTTCACCGAAAGGAGAACGAGAAAGTTCCACAGAATAGGTCGATGAAGCACGGAGAAGAAAGTCAGATGGAGGAATGCTAACTAGCGTGGGCCAGATAAATCGCTTCTTCTGAAGAAAATCTAAGGAGCAGATGGCTCTTTCACTCTATAGGAGTGAGTGACATACAGTAGCACCGCTGAGGATGCGCCCGCGCTATCAACCAATGAATTGGTGTGATTCTATATGGGTTCAGACAATAAGAACCGCCCCAAGGGCGTTCCCATTGCGTCATCGCTACGCAGCGTCGAGTGAACCTATGAAAGAGAACTAACATACAAGGAGGACCAGGAAACACGGTGGGATGAGATGTTGGAGAAACTCAGAGAGGAATGACGTAGGAGAATGGAGCTGCATCATCCGGAGCTGACTCAGGCGCAGCGGCTATCTTGACCGAAGACACAGGCGTGGCTGACATGACGTGAACAGTCTCTGGCTCGGTAGGCCTGACGTGAAGAAGCTCAGGCTCGGCAGGCCTGACGTTAAGTATATGAAGAGTTCAGATGCAAAAGCCTCTAAGTGCCATCTGAAATTTACAAGCTTTATAAAAATGATCATTCTAGAAGAAAATTTCAGATTGCACTTAGAGGCTTTTGCATCTGAACTCTTCATATTGTGGGTGTTCTGTTTTTTACAATTTATGTTATAGGAAAGTATAGTGTTAATTTTTTTACATAAATAAGGCCTCCTCGATAGTCATTTCCCTTTTATGCATCAGGTGGGATTGCGAAGCGCCAGTTCTTTCAAACAGCTGTTCCAACCTTCGGATACTTCATGATGTTTGAAGCTTCAAACGTCATCATTCACGTGGTATTGTCATTTCGATACAAGCATCAGTACAGTGTGTGATTAGTCTGGCTATCAGCAGACCGGGCTCAATTAAAATTGAAAATTAGTCTGGGGAGTCTGCTCTGTATTTTATTTTCTACTGCACAAGAGGCGTGATCAACGGGCATTGTTCAAATGACTTTGTACGCAGTTGGTTAGTCCTTCAACTAATCAGACCAACGATCCGGGTGACGTACTTTGCAGGGCGACGCGAAAACTCCAGGCAGGAACGTATCAACAAATGTGTTGGTTTGTAGCATTGATCAGCAGTTTGCAGAAGCAGCAATGGCATCGAGCGATTTTAGCAGGTTGTGCAAAATTTACACCCACTCGAGTGATTTGTTTGCTAAACTAAAGAAGCCATTGAGCATCGTCAAGAGGTTAAAAGGAATTGGATTGACGTGCGAGAGATGGGTAAAACAGATAGAGTGTGCAATCGGTGTGTAACAATCATATCGCACTTGGAACTTGGAACACAATCTGCCCCATTGCAGGAGATGGGAAGAAGAGAACGGGGGAGCGATATCTTCATCCACCGGTAGCACTAGTGCTGATAAGAGAGAACGGCTGATAACCTACTCCCACTAAAACTCTGAGTCGCTTCTCTATCGTCATCTGGTTAAACCCGCCAATAGCGCGCCAGGTGGATAAGCCAGTTTCTGATTGGTCCCCGCAGATTTGTAACGGAAGCAGGATAGAAAAATGTACAGGTTTCCAGCCCGAGCTGCAGGGTGAAATCAAATCGTCTGCAGATCAGGCTGGGTTTACCCAGTCTAGTGTGTGATATAATAGTGCTTTGAAAACCGCGCCGGAGCCCCGGTATCAACCGTCCCATCACTAGGCTACCCTGCAAGGTTAAAGACACTCGTCAGCTAAATGTGACTGTCCTTTGGACTGCTTGTGCTCATCACTCACCTCTTTGAAGATCTTCCAGATCGCTACACACCTTTAAATAAAGCACTGTTACGTTAACCTCTGTGTCTCCTCTCCTGTTTCATGACAGAAGACCAGACCGCAACAGACAACACCCACCATGGACCTCCTTTCATGTTATCCAGCGAATCAGCTCTTAACCATTTTTCAAGATGGTCGTCCAATCGAGGTGTACATTGAAACATTTCTTGACTTCTCCAACCTTCTTCCATGGAATGATGATACCA
This sequence comes from Abramis brama, assembly GCF_963993115.1. Lineage (NCBI taxonomy): Eukaryota > Metazoa > Chordata > Actinopteri > Cypriniformes > Leuciscidae > Abramis > Abramis brama. The sequence continues at coordinate 11,432,505 of NC_139968.1, read as the reverse complement.
TGAAGATCATGTTTTGGTGTGGATTAGACGACCATCTTTATCACCAGATACCGGCATCAGCTACCACTTGTTCCCTTGAGAGCTAAATTGATTGTGCTGTGGCTAAGCGGTATTTCCATCACTGTTGTCAAGGTTGAAGAAGACGATAATTTCACTCAGTCGCTTCCTCCCCAGTCCACTCCAGCCATCCTTGCACCAGAGTTCGCTCCAGTTCATGAGTCCAATCCAGAATCTGTTCAAGCTCCTGAGTACAGTCCAGTGTCGGCTCCAGCCCAAGCACTACCCTGTCATGGCCGAAGTGGCTGTTCCTGTTTTCTATGTTTCTGGGCAGAGATGTAAACTCAAGTCTTCGACTTGGACTCAAATCGCACTTAAGACTTGGACTCGTGAAGAACTGACTCGAGACTTGATTTTAACTTGAAGACAGAGGGCCCTATCTTACACCCAGCGCAATTGACTTTGTACACCGACGCATGTATCTTTCCTATTTTGCACTCGATGCACAGAGGACTTTTCCCTCCACAGACACACGTCAGTAAATTAGGGAATGAATTTGCGCTCCTGGGGGCAGTTCAGCGAAAAGAGGTGGCGTGTTCCGGCGCAAACGTTCCCTGGTGCTATTTTGCAGTTCCATAAAACAATTCCGCCACAGACCAGGAAAAACCTAGTCTAAAGTCAGTGGTGCGTTCAGATGCTATTTTAAGGGCGCATGCTTGGCCATAATGTAGCATGTGCACAACGGGCATTCACTTTGCTTCTCTCATCTACACAAACACAGCAGTTGCAAAAATATTGCACACAAGGGAAATCATTGTGGTGTCCATGAAGATGTGAAAAAATAGGCATAAATCTAGCTTACACATTTACCCAAATTATACGCCTGTTTAACCGAAGCTAATTTGGGTGGGTTTCTCCATCCCCATACAATTTCACTTCTCTGTCTTTTACGGCCCTGACGAGAACGCCGGTCACCTCGGCTGTGAACCGCTCCTGGCGTGCGCCTGGCAAATCCGTCGTTATAATAGGAATCCGCCATGGAACAAGCGTGCCTGCTTTTAAAGGGAATGTGAGATGACGCTTTGATTGCTTTATTTCACGTTACGCCCAAACCACACGTATGAGTAATGTAGCTACTTCAGACCAACCCATTTTAGATTTGCATCGGGCGCAAGAGTCATTTATCCCGCCGGTATAATAGCAACAGCGCCCAAGACCCGCCAACAAAGTTACTTGCGTTTCGCGTTTAATACTTGCGTTTCAGATCGTTAAAATAGGGCCCAGAGACTCGTGAAAAACATAAGCCATTTTAGTACGGCATTTCCGATTACGTTCTCTCTTTACTACCCCCACATTACAGCATGAAACGCAACATTTTATTATTCATTTTTAATTCATTCATTCCCTATCAACATGTGCTGCAGCAAACACACCAAGCCAGTGTTATTATATTACACGTAACACATCTGAAGGCATGCATATTCCCCCATTGGAAAAGTGCTGTTATATAAATGAACAACAAACAATAACAATATATTCAAGTCTTACCTTGTGATAATCTTCAAGTCATTTAATTTAAAAAAGCAATCAATAAATCCAAAGGGGAGCTGTGGTGTTGCACAGGTTCTTTGTGTTGTTTACTGTAACGCTTGTTTATACACAGGTTTTGTTACCGCCGGGGCTCACTGAAAGACTACATTACCCATTACTGCTTTAGAACTACAGCAACTCAAATAGCTTAAAATACACAGCACATTATTTTTCTTGTGGTGACCGTTCCTATTGTGAATAAAAATTAAATTAATGTAGTTATACTAAGTGTGCTTTATTAGACATTCAAGTAGAAATCAGTGTTGATATTTCAAAACATGTTTAATTACAAGAACTGAAAGAACCATTGCTAAAAACAGACCAAAGATTTGAGACTTGACTTGGACCTCAAAGAATTGAGACTTGACTTGAATATGCCTTTAGGGACTTGTGAACGTGCACAAGTATCTGGGGCCCTCGTCTCGGCCACGACGGCCAGCCTAGTCTCCTGCCCTCCCTGCTCCTACATTGTGGTCATAAGCATCTTCATCACTGTAACGAAACGACTCAGACAGATGGTGACAATTCAACAGTATGAGTTTATTAAAGCACAGCGAGAAAAATGGAAGCAGGTTAGTGGATTTTCAATAGTAAAGTTCAGAGATGATAGAACTCTGGAGATGGTGCTCTTTGTGATTGGTTGTTGACAGAGCCTGGCATGTCTGTCACATTCACTGCCACGGCAACCAATATAAACTCCTGTCTCCTGTGTTCCAGCCACGGGGCCATTAGAAATTCTTATCACCTGTGACACGGCCATGGAGGCCATCCCCAAGACACCTGTCTCTGCAAGGCCTGCTCCCTGGCTCCATGAGCTACTGGTGCCTCCTTGGTGAATGGGACGCGGGGGATGTCCTGGAGGATCGTTGTCCTGCCAGTGTCCACCTGTAACCAGGACACATTACATTAATGGAATTTGGAGAAATGTGCTTATTTGTCACTGTAAGAGCCATAATTGGAATAATTAAAATGTAACACTAAAAGCTTAAATATTTGAGTAAGTTATTTAAAATAGTTTAGGTTTATTTTATTTCTGTACATTCGTTGAGCACCTGTTTAAGTTATAATGGTTTGCTCTGTTTTAGTATTGGACTGTCTTTAGCTCAATCGAGACCACAGAACACTGTGACTTTAGTGCCTGCTCTATACAGTATATTTAAGTATTTTGACAGGATAATCAATTTGTCAGCTTATGACCTACATTAACCTCTTGTGCATTTTTCTGTGGTGGAAAACTGATCTGTTGAGACCATCCCAACAGTAAAAAAAAAGAAAAGAAAAAACAGCTGAAGACACACCTCGTCCATTAGCACTTAAGACACCATTTTAAATGTGGCCAATACTGTGAATTGTACTGCAGCCTAAATTGAGTTATAAATAATTATCCAACATCTCGTACATGTTCACAGTCCACTGTGCCACAGTTCTGACAAGAGGAATCTATTTTAAAGTAATACAGCACAAGCTAATTGTTCAAGTGAGATGAGATGCCTTTAAGTGTTTTACTGTGGGCCATTGCTGTCCTCTGGTGGTCAAAGACAGTAAAAATACTTGGTGGGAGGAAAAGAAGGATATTTGAGATTTAAAAAACTTGAACATCTTGAAAGATGTCACATCGTAAATTCAGAGTGGACAATAGACATTTAAAAATTATTTAAAAAAAAGAAGTGGACCTCAAGAAAAAAAAAATTAAAATTAAAATTAATAAACAAACCCTTGGAATTAAACAGGCTGAGTTTCCAGCTAAGCCTGCCAAAAGAGATTCATGTTTGTTCAGTTTCATATAGTATAGACATTATGTGCCAGAGAAACAAGCGCACAGTCATCTTTCGAATTTTGTGTTTGAACTTCAGTTTTTGCGGTAGCTCTGTGTATTTCTATGGCATCGCAGTCGAATGCTGGTGAAGGGGATTTAATTATTGTAGAGTTAATGAAAGTTATCATGAGCATTGTAATGTTTTAAAGTCCCACTCCGATCATATTTTGAGCTATTTTTAAACATTCTCAGTGGTCTTTAAATGATGATTATGCCGTTTTTAGCCAAAATCACAAAACCTGTGCCGTTTTCTGGGACTTTGCTTCAGCAGAGCGGCAGTAGCTCATTAGCAATTCGCCTCTGCGTTGTGGGGGGAGCCGTTGGCACGGAGACGACCCTCCCCCTCGTTCACACCGCCGCCGACTTGAGCTTCCGAGAAAACGGAGGAGAAGCTGATCATCGCCGTTGCTGGGTTTCCTATCATTATCGGATTAATTGCAGTTTAACCATCAGAGTGAAAGTTTATCATTTGCATGTGTTTTTAAGTCCTGCCAGTTTAACAGGGCGCGCTTGACAGGGCATATAAGAACGCAGAGAGATAGCAGAGAGAGAGAGAGAGAGAGAGAGAGCCTCGGCCGCGCGCGCGCACTCACTATTAATAATAATAAATAATAATGTGACCAAAACGGTTATACAAATGCTGTCATTATAAAAGGTTTCTAGTGTCAATGTATTGCTTGTTTATTTTGTTTACTTTTCATGGTGTGACACTTCTCTTCTCCCATGGTCGAACATAGAATGCTGCTACGTCAGAGCGGCCAAAGCGTCAACAAGCTTCCTCGTACTTTTTGACAAGCGTCCTTGACAGGGCGGCCAGAGCTTCTTTGCCGCTCAAGTCGGCGGCGGTGTGAACGTACAGTTAGCATTGCAACCCGCTACCGCACATAGGTGTTGATCCGCCATCGTCTTCTCTACTCCTCAGAACCTGAGCCGCGCGGGCGGGGGCGGAGGGGAGTATGAGCTTGTGGCCCCGCCCAGTGGAGTTACTACGTCACAACTCCAGTCTATTTTAGCTGGCATTTTAGCGTCTGCTACTGATTCACAGCCATTTGAATGCAGAAATACTCAGAAATACAACTTTGAACTTATTTTTCTCAAGATATGTCCTCTAACATCAGAAAAATGCCACAAGAACATGTTAACACCTAGAAAAACATGATTTTCATCGGAGTGGGTCTTTAAGTGGATGTCATAACAAATGTCAGTAGACCGGGAAGATTTCACTCAAAAATCCATAAGATCTTACTTTGATGCTCTGGAAATACAAACAGGAAGACACATCGAGTGCAACTCTGAAAAGGGACGGGACTACACAAGTTTGCCTCTTAAGAACGGTGATTTTACTGATAATAAACCTATACATAAAATACATTTACAACAGAGTAAAATAAATGATGAACACATGATAAAGGTCTCTAAGTGAAGTTCACAACGTAATTTCGGGAGGAGTGAACCATCTAATCTTTCAATTAACTGCTGGATCATATAAGCAGCCGCTCACCTTGTTCTGGCATCAGCTGTTTTTGTATCCCTACACCTCCCCAACTCCACCAACATAATTTAGGCATCTTGCTACCATACTCATCATCCAAGCATTAGTAGTCCCACTGGGGGGAATATCTAAGCTCGAGTTGAAGCTGCTTCCTCAAGCCCCTCCACTGCAGACAGCAAGCAAAATACACTTAACCTTATTATCTTAAAGATTATATGGGCAAATGAACTCGTGAAATAAGTTTTAATATGACCTAAATTTAGCAAATAGACAAAATCCACATCCTTAGATTTAGTCCACAGTACCTTGTGTTTTAAAACACACTCAGTGAACAAACAAAGGTTCACAACACAATGGAAATGCAAATTGGTTTTCATATATTTATAGCCAATGTAGTCACTATAGTCAATGTTTTTGATTTATTGTCAGCAAATGTTTTTTGAAATCATGGTTTTCTTGCTCAACACTGCCCTCTTGTGGTCAGGAGGCATTTCCTTTGTGTTGTGGCTTTTTATTTTATTTTATTTTTTAACAGAAATAAGCAAATTACAAAAGCATAGAACAAAGCCAGCAGGAAACATGAAAACATTATTTCTGGTCACATATTTCTGATTCTAGGACATATTATGAAAATGAAAATCTCATGCATTTTATTTACTTGCCCCTAAACAGCACATACATTGATATCAACCATATTTATAAGCTTTATACTTTAACATAGAGAAAGACATATTGTTTTACATTATACTTTCATGTAACATATCAGTGTTTGTGTTGAGTCTTGAGGTTGTTCGAAATCAATATCTTGAAGATTTTGTAGGTCTGTGTCTTGAAATTGTTTCAAGTCGTCTCCGTTTCTTGCATGAACAAACACCTTTAAGAGTCCTTAAAAGTGACAAAGTGAATTCAGATTTAACAGTAAATGAGTAGTTCAGCCAAAAACATGATTTATTCACCCACATTTCATGGATTTGTTCTTTCTGTAATATAATAATTGTAGTCAATATAAAGAGCTGTAACTGCAAGAGCTGTTAAAATATTCTTATTTTTTTATTATTATTATAGTGGGAATTCAAGAGCACAATGTCCACATTTGGAGACATACACATATAATTTCACTAAAGAGCTCACCTATGATCACAATGATCAGAAGACCATTTATGAAAGCAGATATGAGGATAATAATCTGGCAATGTGTCTGATTCTTCTCAATGTTCTTCACCGCTGTATGATTCTGGATCTCTGGAGTCGGTTCTATATAATATATAATATATTCAGCACTGTGCATCCATTGAAATGTTTAGTTACTTTACATAACAGTGTAAAAAGGATGCATTGTATAATAATTCGTTGTATGACATCAATATGATCACTGAATGTTCACTCACCAGTGATGTGTAGTCTGGTGCCGTTGCTGTATTTAGGAGGAGTGTCTGTGGTCACACAGTAATAAAGTCCTAAATCATCAATAGTGACATTATTTATGAATAGATGAGGTTTTCTTTGCACTGAATATTTTTGTCTAAATCTATTATTGTAGTAATGAGGAGCTGTAGATGAGAAAGTGCGTAATATCAAAACCGGAGAATCTGGTAGTTTCAGTAATAACCAGTTAACCTCCTTTACATCAAAATCACAGTTTATCGACACATTTTGACCCAAATCTGTTAGTTGATCAGTTAAAGTCTCCGCAGCTTCACACCATATGAGCAGATCTGTGGAATAGACACAACAGACACACTAAATATGGATTATTGTGTCATTAAACATCAGAAATCAACTTACAAAGAACAATAAAATATTCATAAGGTACAATAAACTCACAGAGGTAAAGCTGCACAATCTTCATGATGTTAAAACACTTGTTTCTTTCACACGACTGTAGAGATGTAACTTTACCCCAGAGCTTTCAAATGAATAGTGTGATTAACCACAATCAAGAGGAAGTGAAAGGCAGGTTTGCTCTGGCCACACGTTTAGCGTTTTTGTCTGTTTGTTCAAAACTCAACCCTTGATATATATATATATATATATATATATATATATATATATATATATATATATAATCTCTTGTCTTTAAAACAATTTATTTATCTCTAATTCACTGGCAGCAAAATGACCGAAGACACTGAGAACAGCTCAATTTTCTTTCTTCAGTGTCATTCAAACACATATATTATGTTTTCTTCAACTGTTTCTCATTCTAACCCGTGATTATTAACTCATAAGTTTAGAGGAGGTTTATGGCTTCTCTCTCTTGAATTTCAATGCTCTCAGCAGCCACTAATTCACCACCATTAACAATATTTATCCTCGAGGCAAGTGAGAATATATTTTAATTAATCTGGATTGAATTTCTTTTTGCCTAGTACGCCCTCTTTTAACTAGGAAATAATAGGAAGTGTGAAACTTATTTCTCACATTTGTTATACAATTTATTAATCTTTGTTAATGTTAGTTAATGCAAATTCAGCTGTTAATTGTTAGTTCATGTTAGCTCAGGTTCATAAAATAATATTTACAGATACAACTTTTGTTTTTAATAATGTATTACAATCATTTTCAATAAAAATTTAATTAGCATTAATTAAAATTAATAAATGCTGTAGAAGTATTTATTTTCATTGTTAGTTAATTTTTAATATTGAAGTTAACTTATGTTAATAAATGGAACATAACTGTAAAAGTTTTAACATGGTGTTTCGTGTCATGTTCACTTGGTTAAAGTTTAAACCACATGATGCAGCAAGTGTGTGTGATCGTGTTGTTCATCAAGTGACCAAACCAGTGGAACACTTCATTTGCACGAAACCATGCTTGTGTTAACCACAAAAAAGAAAACAAAAGTTAGATGTTTTTAAACATGTGCAAAAAATATTAAAAACAATTAATATGCGTGCCAATTTTTTTTTTTAAATGTATTGACATTTGTTTTCTTGACTTCAAGTTTTGTCAAATCTATGTAAAGCATAAAACATAGTTTCATTGTTCTGTTAAAGACTGAAACTGAATAAAGATTGAACTACAAACCTTTTACAGACTCCGTCCACAGGAATCAGACAGATGACGCTCCACAACACCAGATACCATGGAGAAATATGACCATCATCATATCTGTCCTGCTGAATGTGCCTCTGACCATTGCATTAATAGGTTTGTACTTGTTTTACTACAGTAAAAGTCTCATTGAACTACAAGGTGACAAACTCTAGATCTACTAAATGTAGCCGGTTCACACAGAACGTGTTTTTGTCCAGTCGCTTGTTTTTCTATTCCTCTGCGCTACTTTTGCATTGTTTTTTTTAATTTTTATTTAAACGCTTACTAAACATGTTTAACTGCTGCGCTCACGCCTCTTTTTTCAGCGTCTCGTGCGAGAAATGGCGTTCTAAAAATGCCTAAAAAAAAGTTAAACTTTAAAAATTTTCTCTCTAGACACTTTTTTCATTCCCCTGGTCTGAATCTCACATTTTTCACAGTAAAACACACTCTCTGTGAATCAGCTCTTGGACTGTTACAATGTGTGAATTCAGTGATATTCATATTCAGTGCTGTTTCAGGAATGGTGAAGAGCTTTATTAATGCAACTGGAAAATCTGCGGCTCAAAACTCAAATAATCCACAGGTAAGATCTTCAATATTAAATTATGTTATCTTGTTTTGTCCTCTATTATCCTGGAGATTCTTACAGTGCAACTTCAAGCTGCACAATATTCATTAAATGATCTGAAATGTTTATGACCAGCTGACTGTACATTATGTCTATCATACTGTATATGGCCATTCATATATAATATCGTCCTCTTTCAGTGTGCTGAAGTTGATTTCTTCATGTGCTCCAGTAACACCAGGCCTAGTCAGGAGCAGAGCACTACTGTCTACAGCCAATGTATGATGTGATACACTTTATGAATTAGTTTTTTTTTTTTTTACAAACTAAAATTTACTGTTATTATGTTTTAAATGTGTGGATTTTAATTTTAATTTCCATTTATGAGTTTGCTGCTTTGTATGTAAATATGCAGTGTGTGTGTGTGATAGTAACACTTTTTGCTGGTACTGTTTTAAGTGGAGATCTTGCTTATATATAGTAATATAATCATTTTTTTCTCTCTCTATTATAAGTGCGCTGACATGCTCAGCAGTGAAAGTTGTAAATCACATGGATGAGCTTTCTTGGTGCTGTTTTCTTTTTAGGTTTTTTTTAATCAGCAAAAAATATTATTCTTGATATTAAATCACACATCACATAAAACAATTTTTTTGAAATCGTGATATTTTCTGCTAGTTTATGTTTTATATAGATTTGACAAAACTTGAAGTCAAGAAAACAAATGTCAATAAATTGAAAGATTTTTTTGGCATGCATATTAATTGTTTTTAATATTTTTGCACATATTTAAAAACATATAACTTTTGCACAGTTTTCTTTTTTGTGGTTAACACAAGCATGGTTTCGTGCAAATGAAGTGTTCCACTGGTTTGGTCACTTGATGAACAACACGATCACACACACTTGCATGAAGTGGTTTAAACTTTAACCAAGTGAACATCACACAAAACACCATGTTAAAACTCAATTATGTTCCATTTATTAACATAGTTAACTTCAATAGTAAACAATGAAAATAAATACCTCTTGAACACACCTCTCAATACCCAAGTAGCACTCCTAGTAACTCATTTGTGAATGAAAATAAATACTTCTACAGCATTTATTAATTTTAATTGATGCTAATTAAATTGATTGAAATTTATTGAAATATATTATTAAAAACAAAAGTTGTATCTGTAAATATTATTTGATGAACCTGAGCTAACATGAACTAACAATGAACAGCTGAATTTGCATTAACTAACATTAACAAAGATTAATAAATTGTATAACAAATGTGAGAAATAAGTTTCACACTTCCTATTATTTCCTAGTTAAAAGAGGGCGTACTAGGCAAAAAGAAATTCAATCCAGATTAATTAAAATACATTCTCACTTGCCTCGAGGATAAATATTGTTAATGGTGGTGATTATAGTGGCTGCTGAGAGCATTGAAATTCAAGAGAGAGAAGCCATAAACCTCATCTAAACTCATGAGTTAATAATCACGGGTTAGAATGATACTACAATTGAAGAAAACATAATATATGTGTTTGTATGACACTGAAGAAAAAAAATTGGGCTGTTCTCAGTGTCTTGGGTCATTTTGCTGCCAGTGAATTAGAGATAAATATATATTTTTAAAAACAAGAGATTATATATAAACAGATGTGGCCTTTAAAAACGCGCGTTTTCTCCCGCGGCAATTCGTCTTGCAGAGTCTCGCAGAATTCTGCAAGTGCTTTGGGGGCTAGTTACAAATTCCCTCAATGTGTTTCGCTTCACAGAATATCCACCAGGTGGCGCATAAAAAAACACCACACTCAAAGCCTTACAAGATTTCTCTTAAAACACAAAGTTTTTTAAGATTGTATAATATGTTTATAGATTATTACTTTACATTAGATTTTTTATTTTACTTCACATTACGTCATGATTGTGAGAAAACATCCACAATAAAATCTAAATTATAAATAGTAATAGACACATTTACAGTAGCCTACAATACAGACATTTGAAAATCTTTGTAAATCCAAAAGGTTCATCAAAGTTGTCTTAAGACAAGAAGGGGTATTGGACAACGTTTACAATTTTTTTTATATGCTTTGTCATTGCTGTGGTTTCCAGGAGATGAGTGCATGCAGAATATTTAACATTGCTTTTATTAAAACAGCAAAGTGACGTTCTTGCAGCGCATAACTTTTTTGTACAACTGTTAAGATGATTGTGCGTGCAATTCGCATTTATACTAAGTGCAACAGAGAATTTAGTGTGAGCATAATACACGTGACTCTGCCTGTAAAAACCCAGCAGTATTTTTTTTATTTTATACACAAAATCATCCTAACATAATGAAAGGCTTAAATAATGCGACTTACCCAGATTCTTAATTCGTGTAGATATTTCTTGTGTGATTGTTCTTGTGCAGATATTTCTTGTGAGGTAATGTTGCAGCACAACGCATTGCGTTTATATTTTGGGCGCATCTGATTGCCATTACATTTTTAATAAATATTTTAATTGAACTGTCTTAATGCATTAAGCATAAAGATTTTTCCACGTTAGTCTCACAATGTCCGGAGTTGGCTTGAGGTCTTGCCGACAGTTTGTAAATCTTTTAAATATTCATAAGGTCAACAGTTATGACTTCTAAAATAAAATAGACCAGATAAGAGGTATCTGATTGACAGTTTGACAGATGTTGTTTTAAAAATTAATTACATCATTATGGGGAAGTGGTATTAAATATTTGGTAAAACATAATACAATTATTTTAATTACGCATTTTGTTCAGTTTTGCTTTTACAAAATGTTCCCTGTTTTTTATATAATTAATTTAACCTGAGATGTGCGTTATATCGCCTTTTGATAATTCTTTGTGTTGTCGAATTTTGACACAGTTTCATTGTTTGTTCATAATAATTTGATTCATAATTATGTCATTTTTTCTAAAAGTAGCAATATTTTAAAGAGATAAAAAGACAGAGAAATTACAGAGAAATTACGTTAGTCTGGTCACATATATGGCCAGATCAATTAATCTATTGCAGAAATACAAGACAAAGTGCATGAGAAAATTAGAAGTATGCAAAATAGCACAGTTCAGATATTGTTAACTGTAACTGAAGCGGGTTATACACGTTTCTGTTTTTTTTTAAATTGACAATTAAAAATTTTATTCGCCAACATGTCAACACGTTTTGTGATTGATTTACGGATTTATTACAGAAACTTGTCAGAAGCAAATATATTGTACTAGCATAGGCGTCCATTTCGGTGGGGACGGTGCCCACCAGATTTCGTCAGGAGTCATTTTGTACCCACCACTTTTAACTTCCGTCCATATTAATTTGACTTTTGGTTTGATTTTTTGACCGTTTTCAGTGGTTATGAGGAGCAATATGAGAGAGAAATTTGGTAATCATTGTCTGACCCAACAAAAAAAAAAAAAACATTATAATATTAATTTTATTTTATTTTTCGTGTTCGCATTTATGAGGGAAAAAACAACGTGTTAGACCTCAAACAGAACAGCTGCCTTTCTTTAAATTGAATTTCGTATTGTATTAATTATATCTTAATTTTAATCAATGTTTCATGAACCAATTGCCTGGATTTAATAAATAAGAAGTACATATCAGACAATAGATAATCACGACATGGAGGCGCCGGCGAGTGAACTGGAGTTCGTCTCATAAATGAACCGAAACTCAGCGTATAATGCACAGTCACATTCACAGCTATTTAGACACATTTAGACGCATTCATAATCATTACTTTTACGGGTTCTTTGTGGCAAGCTTTATGTGTGTGGTCGTACGCTTGAGTGCGGCTATTTTACGTAAACGCTCATTATCCTGTAGGCTATATAAGTAATTAAATTAATATAAAGGGGCGATTTGTCCATTAAATGAACAACTAGCCTACTAGTCGACTAGAAAAAAAAAACTTTTAGTCGGAAGCAGCCCTTATTCCACATATTTTCGAACCAGGCAACTGCAACAGGACATCTGGGTTGAGTGAGCGGAGCGGAATATTCAGAAATGCGCTCTCCACTCACGGGCTCTGATCGGAACAAACCCTTTTGGGTGGGCCTGTTGAAAAGTGGGGCCGTGCCTGAGCTACAGGACATCGTCTTTCAAAACATGGCTCAGGCTCGGCAGGGCTGACGTGAAGAGACTCTGGAAGGGGGCTCTCGACGTGACAGACGATGGGACGAGACTCTTGAAGGGGGCTCTCGACGGGAAGAGACTCTGGAAGGGGGCTCTCGACGAGACGAGACTCTGGAAGGGGGCTCTCGACGGGACGAGACTCTGGAAGGGGGCTCTCGATGGGACGAGACTCTGGAAGGGGGCTCTCGATGGGACGAGACTCTGGATTTGGTGGAGGGGTGTGTTGGTAGGCTCTGCGAGGCCGATGGTGAATGCAGAGTTGTTGTTTACCAACACCCACTCCACACATGCGGCGACATCTTCACGAGGAACGCTCCCTGGGAGGGTGAACTCCAACGCCAGCTCCAATAAATCCCTGGTATGAGACTCCAGGGAGCGGTCCTTCTGCTCCAGGCATAGCAGGGCAACAGCGGGAATGTCCATAATAAAAAACAAACAAAAAGAAAACACAACAAAAAATAAACTGTTATTGGTCTTGTATTCTGTTACGGCTGAGGTGGTTGAGATCAAACGCACGACGAAGGAGATTCAATAGAAGACTTTAATTCAGAAATAAGACCAGGAAACATAACCATACATCAACTTAAAGTAAAAGATACAGGACCAGGAACAGGGAGAAACAGAGGGCTTAAATACACAGAGAACAGATCAGGGAAACGAGACACAGCTGGGGCAAATTAACTCAATGACATCAACCATGGAAACTAACAAGAAACAACTGAACAATGAACAGAAGAAGAGCATGCAAGTGAGGGCCAGGGAGGATGATGGGAAATGTCGTGTTCGTGACACCCACAGATTTGTAACGGAAGCAGGATAGAAAAATGTACAGGTTTCCAGCCTGAGCTGCAGGGCAAAATCAAATCATCGGCAGATCGGGCTGTGTTTACCAAGTCTAGTGTGTGATACCATAGTGCTTTGAAAACCGCACCGGAGCATCGGAGCCCCGGTATCAACTGTCCCATCACTAGGCTACCCTGCAAGATTAAAGATACTCGTCAGCTAAATGTGGCTGTCATTTGGACTGCTTATGCTCATCACTCACCTCTTTGAAGATCTTCCAGATCGCTACACACCTTTAAATAATGCACTGTTACGTTAACCTCTGTGTCTCCTCTCCTGTTTCATGACAGAAGACCAGACCGCAACAGACAACACCCACCATGGACCTCCTATCATGTTATCCAGCGAATCAGCTCTTATCCATTTTTCAAGATGGTCGTCCAATCGAGGTGTACAATGAAACATTTCTTGAGCTCTCCAACCTTGTTCCATGGAGTGATGATACCATTGTAGCAACACCAGCTCAAATGAGGGGAATGGACAATTGATTATTATTATTATTATTATTATTATTATTATTATTAATAATAATAATAATAATAATAATAATAATATTAATAAGCAATAGCTGATAATACTGGTTATCACTTACACACTTTAAATCACCCAAAAAGGGAATACAAAGCCCATGTAGTTGGATCTCTCTATATAAACAATTAATCACAACGAATTACCATTAACCATGAATACAAAGATGGGCTATATATCAAAGTTTTGTGAATGACTACAAAATCAATGTCTCATCGGATAATTCGTTTGTCGGCCAAACGAATCATGCGATTCTCTTATCTGATAAACTCTCAAGGAAGGTTATTTTCGTGGCCACAAGAACAACCTCTCTTGTTTACAGGATTATTAATTCGTAGGTCACTCACAAAATTTTAGAGCTCGTAGCTAAGATCAACACATCAAAGAGGCTTGGTTACGTGAGCAGCAACAGAGACAATAAAGAGTATAATGGGGTTTTTAATAAATGAAACTATATAAGTAACGTTACAACTGCATCAAACACAAGAATACATACATAAACTATAAATGAAAGTAAATACGGAAAGTAAGGAAGAAGCAGCAGATTCCAGAATAGCAAATAAATCACAATAACTTTGAGAACCAGCAAAAGAATCAAAGTCACCTTAAGCAGGGAAATATAATACGCATTTAAAATCTTGGTAAGAGATTAAATACTTGCACTGAAATGTTGTGGCTGAAACGGGCCGGCACGTGTGCTTGTCCCTCTTTTTGCGTGTCCGTTTGGCTGAAGCGTTCTTTGGTTCTTTAGGTGCTCGCGTCGTCGCCGGAGATTCAAACGGTTCGCTTGTGAGTTAGTGGAAACTTGACTTCAATTTCGTTTCACTCGTAGATGTAACTGAATGAACACGAGAAGAGTAGAGAAGAGTAACTAGAATGAGAAGAGTCGGAGGTACGACTTCCAAAACAAAGTGAAAGTAAAATAAAAACGGAGAGAAGACGAGACTCGTAAGAGAAAGCGAAGGTAAAAAGCAGGAACAAAAACCGAAGACAAAAAGCCCAGAGTACTGAGCAAAGAGTCTCTGCTTTTTGAAGGTTTCCAACTACACTCCCTCTGTGGAGTTTTAGGCCAATTGGAACGCGACATTCCGAGCGGGAAAAACTTTCTTTGTCTTAGTTCCCAGTTTAATTTGCATATTTTATGGCAGCGTTAGGATTTGGTCAATTATACTCTAAACGATGGTAAACATAGTATAATACATTTTATCAGAGCCTGATGCATATATTTGGTTTCAGTACACGGAGAGCTTTACGTGGATACCAAATCAGATGCACGTCGAGATACATTGTTATTCTGTAGAATAAGCTTAAAAGTTCAACTAACAAGCCAAATAACATAACTTCATCATAAAGTTACCAAAACTGTGATGTACATTAATAAATGGGGAAGGAAACTGGATTTATAGAATCTAAACACGGTACACACATGATTTGTCTAACCTTATTACAAAAGTTTACAAGAATACATAGGCCACATCACATAGCAGGTAAGCCATTAAATGAGAAGATTAGATACATACATATTTCTCAAGTGATATAGAATATATAGAATACATAGGATTAACAGGGTTTTTATTTCTCTTCCTCTATGAGAAGTTAATTGAGAGTTGTGTTCCCTGGAAATTCCGTTTGGGGTCATAAAAGTTTATGGTCTAGCAGGAGGTAGGGTTACAGGATAATATTGGGGAACATTCTTAAAATAAACACTTAGAATTCGAAGCTACAAACTAGAGAATCCCACTATAGAATAAAACACAAACTAATCAAACATGCATGCTTTAATATGTCACCTACAGATTCTGATTTAAATGCAAAGGAATGTTTGCGTGTGTGTGTGTGTGTGTGGTGGTCTCCTGGCCACCTGGGTTTCTGGCTTGGAGAGAGAGAGGTGTGAGCAGATAAGAATCTCTTAGAGTTCTGAGATGTTCTCTGTTAAGCATCACTCGGTAACAAACGTGTCAGAAGAGATCAATTCAGTCCAGACTCATGCACTGTAAAAAATGATTTTATGTCAAAGTAAATAAAACAGAAAAAATCATGTATCTTTTGCTAAGAATAATTTTGTAAAAATGAAAACTTTAGTATATTAAGTAAATCCTAATTATATACTCATTTTTTACTTGTAAATATTAGACATCCAACAGACAAGTGAAATTGACTTCTGACTCTCTGGCATATTTACATACATTAATTAAGTACTTGAAGCAAATTTTAAAAAATCAAGTAAAATTTAGTCCTTGAAGAAAGGAATCTGCGCATGCGCAGAAAGAAGAACACACGCGATGATTGAGGGATTTCGAATCTCCACTCCAACGGCTCTCGACAGGTAAGCAACAGTAAAAAACTGCATTATATTACAGATTTATAATGATTTTTTGATTAATTCAACGATTGTCTTGTCATCACTTCATGCTATACATTTGAAAAGTTTAGTGTTCTTAAGTTTAGAGACGTGCTCCAGAAAAAAGTTCAGAGAGAGGCAGAGGAAAGCACCCTGTTTATTTTACAAAAGCACAATGTTTTATTTCGATTGAAAGTGGAAAAAGTAGACATTTAACAGTTTATTTTTTCATATTTCTTAAGTCTGTAATCTTTATGACCAAAAATGACGGAGTATAAGTCTAATTTGCTGCTATGTGAAAAAAAATCGAGCAAAACGCGCGGGCACTTTTGCCGACTCAAAGAGGGTTAATATAATGACGAGTTAGTTTAGACGTTAGCCATATTTTTGTTTTAAACTTTACGTTTTACACGATTTATCAGTAATTACGCCTAAAAACCATGAATATGTCACTTAAATCATGATCTTTTTGTTTAATATTTGTTATTTTGTGTGCAATTTTCTTTATAGATGACAAATATTGGCCACAAATTAACAATAGGCCTAAGTGAGAAGGTTCTCGTTCCCTCATCGTGCACAATATAATTCATTTCCTCATTCATTTGCTAAATCGTGCATACTATCTATTAAATGGTGCTTTTACTAAATCGTGCCCACGTTGTAAATGACAATAATTCGTACTCCCAAATGCCTAATTCGTAGCCTTGATATCTGCTGTGTGTCACATGTTAGCATTAATGTGTGTAAATTGACTATGAGAGTAAGGTCATGCAGGATGTTTTTAATGATTTGGTTTAAATGAAATGAATAATGTGAATGCAAATTAATTAACTTTTAATTTAAAAGTATTTGCTGTTTACTGATTATTGTTTTTTTCTCTCTCTCTTTTCTTAATTTCAGGATATTTCTCAAATGCATTCAGCCCTTTGTGCCTCTGTTGCTGTAAACCGGTTGAGAGGGACAAAGAGAGAGACCGAACACACTGAATTGTTATTATTGTCATTATAGGTTTCTGTATATGCTTATTTCTTAATAAATTACTCTTAACTGCACATTGTCACAGTATTATTTTGTCACATTATAAGAGTAACATTTAATTTAATTTAAAATAATTACCAGCACTGCATAAAACAAGTAAAATGTATTTAAAATATCAAGTGGTTTTACTTAATTATATTAATTATATCATATTTGTAAGTAAAAATTACTCAATATAATTTAACAGGCCAAGTTATATGTACTTATTCACTTTGTGAATTTTACTCGGCTTAGTTAAGTAGATTTACTTAATTTCCATCAATGTGAAATTTACTTGAAAAAAATTCGTGCAAAAACTTGCCTTATTAAAATTGAGTAAATTCTACTTATTGTTTTTCTCAGTGTGGAGCCATGCTGTAATTTAAATTCATGAGTTTAAGGTTTAAAAGCTCCAAGTCATAGTTAGATTGTCCATCCGCTACACCATGAAGATCATGTTTTGGTGTGGGTTAGACGACCATCTTTATCACCAGATACCAGCATCACCTACCACTTGTTCCCTTGAGAGCTAAATTGATTGTGCTGTGGCTAAGTGGTATTTCCATCACTGTTGTCAAGGTTGAAGAAGACGATAATTTCACTCAGTCGCTTCCTCCCCAGTCCACTCCAGCCATCCTTGCACCAGAGTTCGCTCCAGTTCATGAGTCCAATCCAGAATCTGTTCAAGCCCCTGAGTACAGTCCAGTGTCGGCTCCAGCCCGAGCAGTACCCTGTCATGGCCGAAGTGGCTGTTGAGACTTGACTTGAAGACTTGACTTGAACTTGAAAACAGAGACTCGAGAAAAACATAAGCCATTTTGGTACGGCATTTCCGATTACGCTCTCTCTTTACTACCCCCCACATTACATCATGAAACGCAACATTTTATTATTCATTTTTAATTCATTCATTCCCTATCAACATGTGCTGCAGCAAACACACCAAGCCAGTGTTATTATATTTTATTTATTTATTTATTTGCACAAATTAAAAGAAGTACAACACCAAGGACATACTGATGCATATACAGTGCCGGAGAAGGCAAAAAGCCAGTATGGCTTATCTAAAGCCTCCACCAAAGAAAGATAAAAAATAACCAAAGAATACAAACACAATATAATACAACTCATACAAACATTAATAAAAGAAAAAAACAAACAAAAAAACAAACAAGAAAAAAAAATATGTCATGATAATACTGGTGATAAAACAACAAGCACTTCTCAGTAAAATGAAAATACAATGAAAAATATAGAATCAACCAAGTGCACAAACTAGTTCATCAGCAGACCTCTTAAAACTCTTTTAAAACTCTATTGAGGTGCATTGTCTCGCCACATGAGAAAATCTATTCCTTATCTGTGTACCTTTAAATCTTATTGAAAATTGGCCTCTACATGTGGTAAAGTTTGGAGGATGAAGATCCATTACCTGCCTGGTATTATGGGCATGAACAGCTGAGTTAGCTTTAAAGTATAACATGAACTGACCAGGAATCTTTCCTTCCGATGAAAATAATTTGTACATGAAAACACATATTTGGAAGGTGTTAATGTCAAAAATTGAAAAAATCTGCAGTTTCTTAAATAACATAGCTGAAGATGTGTGGGAACCTGAACGAGCCGCTATCCTGACAAACCGTTTCTGGAGAATTAAAATTTTATGTAGCTTTGTAGGAAATGTGCTCCCCCACACCATGTTAGAATATGACAAATACGGATAAATTAAACTGTAATATTACGCGTAACACATCTGAAGGCATGCATATTCCCCCATTGGAAAAGTGCTGTTATATAAATGAACACCAAACAATAACAATATATTCAAGTCTTACCTTGTGATAATCTTCAAGTCATTTAATTTGAAATGCAATCAATAAATCCAAAGGGGAGCTTTATTAGACATTAAAGTAGAAATCAGTGTTGATATTTCAAAACATGTTTAATTACAATAACTAGCTGAAAGAACTATTACTAAAAACAGACCAAAGAATTGAGACTTGACATGGATATGCCTTTAGGGACTTGTGAACATGTGCACAAGTATCTGGGGCCCTCGTCTCGGCCACGACGGCCAGCCTAGTCTCCTGTCCTCCCTGCTCCTACATTGTGGTCATAAGCATCTTCGTCACTGTAACGAAACGACTCAGACAGATGGTGACAATTCAACAGTATGAGTTTATTAAAGCACAGCGAGAAAAATGGAAGCAGGTTAGTGGATTTTCAATAGTAAAGTTCAGAGATGATAGAACTCTGGAGATGGTGCTCTTTGTGATTGGTTGTTGACAGAGCCTGGCATGTCTGTCACATTCACTGCCACGGCAACCAATATAAACTCCTGTCTCCTGTGTTCCAGCCACGGGGCCATTAGAAATTCTTATCACCTGTGACACGGCCATGGAGGCCATCCCCAAGACACCTGTCTCTGCAAGGCCTGCTCCCTGGCTCCATGAGCTACTGGTGCCTCCTTGGTGAATGGGACGCGGGGGATGTCCTGGAGGATCGTTGTCCTGCCAGTGTCCACCTGTATACCTGGACACATTACGCTAATGAGAATTTGGAGAAATGTGCTTATTTGTCACTGTAAGAGCCATAATTGGAATAATTCAAATGTAATACTAAAATCTTAAATGTTTGAGTAAGTATTTAAAATAGTTTAGGTTTATGTTATTTCTGTACATTCGTTGAGCACCCCCCTGTTTAAGTTGTAATGGTTTGCTCTGTTTTAGTATTGGACTGTCTTTAGCTCAATCGAGACCACAGAACACTGTGACTTTAGTGCCTGCTCTATATATTTAAGTATTTTGACAGGATAATCAATTTGTCAGCTTATGACCTACATTAACTTCTTGTGCATTTTTCTGTGGTGGAAAACACTATCTGTTGAGACCATCCCAACAGTAAAAAAAAGAAAAGAAAAAACAGCTGAAGACACACCTCGTCCATTAGCACTTAAGACACCATTTTAAATGTGGCCAATACTGTGAATTGTTCTGCAGCTTAAATTGAGTTATAAATAATTATCCAACATCTCGTACATGTTCACAGTCCACTGTGCCACAGTTCTGACAAGAGGAATCTATTTTAAAGTAATATAGCACAAGCTAATTGTTTAAGTGAGATGAGATGCCTTTAAGTGTTTTACTGTGAACCATTGCTGTCCTCTGGTGGTCAAAGACAGTAAAAATACTTGGTGGGAGGAAAAGAAGGATATTTGAGATTTAAAAAACGTGAACATCTTGAAAGATGTCACATCGTAAATTCAGAGTGGACAATAGACATTTAAAAATTATTAAAATAAAAGAAGTGGACCTCAAGAAAAAAAAAATTAAAATTAAAATTAATAAACAAACCCTTGGAATTAAACAGGCTGATTTTCCAGCTAAGCCTGCCAAAAGAGATTCATGTTTGTTCAGTTTCATATAGTATAGACATTATGTGCCAGAGAAACAAGCGCACAGCCATCTTTCGAATTTTGTGTTTGAACTTCAGTTTTTGCGGTAGCTCTGTGTATTTCTATGGCATCGCAGTCGAATGCTGGTGAAGGGGATTTAATTATTGTAGAGTTAATGAAAGTTATCATGAGCATTGTAATGTTTTAAGTGGATGTCATAACAAATGTCAGTAGACCGGGAAGATTTCACTCAAAAATCCATAAGATCTTACTTTGATGCTCTGGAAATACAAACAGGAAGACACATCGAGTGCAACTCTGAAAAGGGACGGGACTACACAAGTTTGCCTCTTAAGAATGGTGATTTTACTGATATTACACCTATACATAAAATACATTTACAACGCAGGAAAATAAATGATGAACACATGATAAAGGTCTCTAAGTGAAGTTCACAACGTAATTTCGGGAGGAGTGAACCCATCTAATCTTTCAATTAACTGCTGGAGCATATAAGCAGCTGCTCACCTTGTTCTGGCATCTGCTGTTTTTGTATCCCTACACCTCCCCAACTCCACCAACATAATTTAGGCATCTTGCAACCATACTCATCATCCATGCATTAGTAGTCCCACTGGGGGGTGTATCTAAGCTCAAGTTGAAGCTGCTTCCTCGAGCCCCTCCACTGCAGACAGCAAGCAAAATACACTTAATGTCAATGTTTTTTATTTATTGTCAGCAAATGTTTTTTGAAATCCTGGTTCCCTTTCAAGGGAACTCGCGCTGTGTCAAGCGCTGCGGGAACGCTCCTGCGTGATTGCGTCATGAAGCACTCGTGAAATCAGTCCAATGGCGTGACGGGACGTCATAGGCGGGTGACGTCATTGACCAGGAAACTATAAAGCACCCCCCAGACCAAACAATGTCAGCTTCTGTGTCTTGTGAAATCGTTTTGTCTATTTGATGTGTGTTTGTCTCTCTCTCTATATATATATATTATGGAAGGAAAGCAGCAGTTTAAGCAGTGTGTCACTCCCTGCCCTCGTTTTATCACGGGTGGGGATACACACGAGCTTTGTGTGATGTGTTTGGGACTGGAACATGCCCAGTCAGCTCTCGAGGGGGCTGGCTGTGAGCATTGTGAAAAGTTGGCAATGAAAACTCTCCGGTCTCGCCGAGCGCTCTTCGAGGAGGGCGCTTTGGCTCGCGTTCCCCAGGGCTCGGGTCCCGCTGCTGCCGAGGCACGGCGGAGACGCTCGTCCTGGGGTTCGCAGATGGATTTAACGGCACGGTTAGAGACGGGTGATCCCCTATCTCTTCCTTTAACCGTTGAATCCGACGCTTCAGTTTGCGAGTCAGAAGCACGCGCTGCGGTTTCTTCTGCTCGTGCTGAAGCGCAGGTGCAACAGCACTCCAGTTCTGAGGAGCTGGATGTTGTGAGCCTGGGTGAAAATGAAGAGTTTACACAATCACACACAGTTACACACACACAAGAGGAGCTTTTGGAGGTTATCACTCGTGCTGTTGCTAGATTAAATCTGGACTGGCCAGCCGGTGAGCAGGAATTAAGTCAAACAAAAAGCAAGTTAGATGAACGATTTCTGCCAGCTAGATCTCGACCTCCAAAGCGGGGCTTGCCGTTCTTTCCTGACCTCCACACAGAGGTGTCGAAGTCATGGATTAGACCGGCATCATTCAGAGTTTTTAACCCAGCGACTACTGAATATTCGAATATAGTAGGGTTAAAGAAACATGGTTATGCGGCGATGCCTCAGGTGGAAGAGACGCTTGCGAGCTATCTCTCCCCTGAGTCTGCATCATCGCTGAAAGCCCCGCAGCTGCCCACTAAACCAGTGAGAACGACATCGGCTTTAGTGGGTAGGGCATACTCAGCAGCAGGTCAGGCAGCCGCTAGCTTACACACTATGGCTGTCCTGCAAGCATATCAAGCTGATCTATTAAAAGACATAGACGATGAATGTGAGGAAGTGGGGAGAGAAACGATCGCGGAGATCAGGAGGGCAGCTGATCTGTCTCTTCGGGCCACCAGAGAAGCGGCAAAATCTATCGGCCGCTCTATGGCAGCAATGGTGGCCACGGAGAGGCATCTCTGGTTAAATTTATCTGACATCAAGGAAAGAGATAAAAAGTTTTTGTTAGATGCTCCTGTCTCCCCTACCGGTCTGTTTGGTGATTCAGTGAATTCGGTTGTCGAACGATTTCAAGAAGCGAAAAAGCAGGCAGCCGCATTTTCAAAGTTTCTTCCCCGAAAAGTCTATGTCTCTGGGGTGGCTGGGCGGGAGCAGCCCCAGTCGAGTATGTCCTCCTCTCACAGAGCTCAGCAGAAGGTGAGCGTGGCTGCCCGTGCTCCCCCACAGAGAGACTGGGGACCGGGACAGCGCGCTCAGCCAAGGTCTTCCCGAGGTAAAGCAGATCTGAGGACTGTTATTATCTCCAGGAAGGCCTCGGCGAAGAAGTCCTGACGCCAAGGGTGTCAGGATTTCGATGGCAGTCCCCTACGAGGGGAGTCGGTGTGTCGAGGCACCCGTTTCCTCTCGGTGCCATCAGGGGGCTGTGCTGCCAACCCTGCCACCTCCGGTGTTTCAGGGCGCAGCGGTCCTCAGCGAGTACTCATCTCTATGTCCGCCCGGAAACGTAGCGGCATGGGGAAGCTCGCACCCTCTGAGGAGGGTTCAAAGTGGGTCAGTTCGGTTGCTTCCTGCCGGTGCGCCGTTTCAGGTCGCCGAGCTGGCCGCTCAGATAACACCAGAGACCAGCCTTGAGAGGCTGGTTCCCTTAGTAGAGTATCTGGCAGCGTGGAAACTTCTGCCAAATGTCTCAGATTGGGTCCTGCGTACAGTGGAAAAAGGGTACAGAATTCAGTTCGGGTCATGCCCACCCAGGTTCAATGGAGTAGTACACACGGTAGTAAACTCCGAGCAGGCTCTGGTGATGGAAGGAGAAGTACAGACGCTTCTGCAAAAAGAGGCCATAGAGAGGGTTCCTCCCCACAGCAGAGAGTCAGGGTTTTACAGCCCGTACTTCATAGTTCCAAAGAAGGGTGGAGGGCTGCGGCCCATTCTAGATCTGCGCCAACTAAATCGGGCAGTCAAGAAATTAAAATTCAAAATGCTCACGTTGAAGCAGATTGTGTGTCAGATCAGGTCCGAGGACTGGTGTGTCACGATAGACCTAAAAGACGCATATTTTCACGTCTCCATCCTTCCGCAACACAGGAAGTTCCTCAGGTTCGCTTTCGGGGGCGAAGCGTACCAGTATCGGGTTCTTCCGTTCGGCCTAGCACTGTCACCCCGCACGTTCACGAAGTGCGTGGATGCAGCTCTGGCTCCCTTGAGACTCCAGGGCATCCGCGTGCTGAACTATATAGACGACTGGGTCATTCTGGCGCAGTCAGAACTTCAGGCGGCCCAGTATCGAGATGTTGTGCTAGCCCATATGAAGATGTTGGGGTTAAGGCTAAATGTAAAGAAAAGCGTGTTAGTTCCACAACAGAATACCACTTTTCTGGGCGTAGTATGGGACACAAAGACCATGAGAGCCCGTTTGGCGCCCGCCAGGATAAAAACGATCCTGGAAGCCGTGCGCAGGATAAGACTAGGCCAGTCACTCACTGTAGTACAGTTTCAGAGAATCTTGGGTTTGATGGCAGCAGCGTCCAACGTGATTCCTTTTGGCCTGCTGTACATGAGACCCTTACAGTGGTGGCTCAAGACCAGGGGGTTCTCCCCGAGGGGAAATCCGTTTCGCATGATCAAGGTCACGCGGCGATGCCTACGTGCCTTAGTTATGTGGAAAGATCCTTGGTTCTTGTCCCAGGGTCCGGTGTTGGGAGCTCCTTGTCGTCGCTTAACGCTAACGACGGATGCTTCCCTCACCGGGTGGGGGGCGACCATGAGTGGTCGCTCGGCTCGGGGTCTGTGGAGCGACCATCAACTTTCCTGGCACATAAACCAGCTGGAGATGATGGCCGTGTTTCTGGCGCTCAGACACTTTCTCCCAGACCTCAGGGGCCACCATGTGTTGGTTCGCACGGACAACACAGCGGTGGTCTCCTATATAAATCGCCAGGGGGGTTTACGATCTCGCCGGCTTTGGAAACTGGCACATCGAGTTCTGATTTGGGCCCAGGGGAAGTTGCTATCAGTTCGAGCACTGTATATTCCGGGTTACATGAACAAGACAGCAGACTCTCTGTCGAGACAGGGAGTGGTGCCGGGGGAATGGAGACTTCACTCCGAGGTGGTGGAGCTCCTTTGGAGTCGATTCGGACAAGCTCAGGTGGATCTGTTTGCGTCTCAAGAGACAACGCACTGTCCCCTATATTATTCCCTCACGCACCCAGCCCCAATGGGGTTGGATGCCATGGTACAGACGTGGCCGAGGCTACGTCTGTATGCCTTTCCCCCCCTGGCGTTACTGCCAGGAGTTCTGGAGAGAGTTCGCCGGGACGGGGTTCAGCTCTTATTGATAGCCCCGTTCTGGCCGGGCCGAGTGTGGCTGTCGGACATTGTGTCCCTTCTCGAGGGTCCTCCATGGGAAATCCCGGTCAGGAGGGACCTTCTCTCTCAGGCGGCGGGGTCAGTGTTGCACCCGCGTCCGGAGCTGTGGAGACTGTGGGCTTGGCCTCTGAGGGGGATCAGCTCATAGGCTCAGGTCTTTCTACTGAGGTAGTAGAGACCATGTTGCAATCCAGAGCTCCTTCCACGAGGAGGCTCTATGCCCTAAAATGGAGAGTTTTTGTTGCCTGGTGTTCAGACCAGTCTGTGAATCCAGTTGACTGCCCAGTAGGTTCAGTGCTAGATTTTCTACAAGAAAAGTTCTCTTCGGGGTTGTCCCCCTCCACCTTGAAGGTATATGTGTCAGCTATATCTGTCTATCACGTTCCTCTAGAGGGTGCGTCAGTGGGGAGACACCCATGGGTAACTCGCTTCCTCCGTGGTACTTTGAGGCTGAGGCCTGCGGCACGCTCGAGGGTGCCGACGTGGGATTTGGCCATTGTACTAGAAGGCCTAGCCCTGGCCCCCTTTGAGCCTATTGAAGAGGTTCCGGAGAAGTTTCTCACATTAAAAACTTTGTTTCTTCTATCTATCTCTTCTCTTAAAAGGATCGGGGATTTACAAGCATTGTCAGTTGCTCCCTCGTGTCTTGAGTTTGCGCCTGGTATGGTGAAAGCGTTCCTGTTTCCAAAGGAAGGTTATGTGCCTAAGGTCCCCACTAATGTGGCGGGTCCAATAATGCTGCAGGCCTTTTCTCCGCCTCTGTTTCAAAACCAGGACCAGGAGAAATTAAACTTACTTTGCCCAGTTAGGGCTTTAGATGTGTATGTCCACAGAGCTGCCCTGTGGCGCAAGTCTGATCAACTGTTTGTGTGTTTTGGGTCCCCGAGTAAAGGGAAGCCCGCATCTAAGCAGATTTTAAGTAAATGGATAGTCTAGGCTATCTCACTTGCGTATGAGTCGGCCGGTTATCCTTCACCACTAAAGGTCCGAGCCCACTCAACTAGGAGTATGGCTGCTTCTATGGCCCTGTTATCAGGGGTTTCACTTCAAGAGGTATGTGATGCGGCAGGGTGGTCCTCTCCGCACACTTTTGTGAGGTTTTATAACCTGGATGTGGCTTCTACTCCGGGTTCTCGGGTGTTTGTAGGTTAATGTGCATTGCGATTTCACATATACAGGCACTTGAGGACTATGGCGACGTGGGTATTCAGTTCCCGCAGCGCTTGACGCAGTGCGAGTTCCCTTGAACTGCGTCGCTTTGCCATACTCCCAGCATGCCTGTGACCAACTTGTTCGACCTATCAGAAGCTGACATTGTTTGGTCTGGGGGGTGCTTTATAGTTTCCTGGTCAATGACGTCACCCGCCTATGACGTCCCGTCACGCCATTGGACTGATTTCACGAGTGCTTCATGACGCAATCACGCAGGAGCGTTCCCGCAGCGCTTGACGCAGCGTCTCATTCCCTCTCAGGGAACCATGGTTACATACGTAACCTGAGACGTTTTCTTGCTCAACACTGCCCTCTTGTGGTCAGGAGGCATTTCCTTTGTGCTGTGACTTTTTTTTTTTTTTGTCTAAATCTATTATTGTAGTATTGCAGTATTCTGGTAGTTTCAGTAATAACCAGTTAACCTCCTTTACATCAAAATCACAGTTTATCGACACATTTTGACCCAAATCTGTTAGTTGATCAGTTAAAGTCTCCTCAGCTTCACACCATATGAGCAGATCTGTGAAATAGACACTCTAAATATGGATTATTGTGTCATTAAACATAAGAAATCAACTTACAAAGAACAATTAAATATTCATAAAGTACAATAAACTCACAGAGGTAAAGCTGCACAATCTTCATGATTTTAAAACACTTGTTTCTTTCACACGACTGTAGAGATGTAACTTTACCCCAGAGCTTTCAAATGAATAGTGTGATTAACCACAATCAAGAGGAAGTGAAAGGCAGGTTTGCTCTGGCCACACGTTTAGCGTTTTTGCCTGTTTGTTCAAAACTCAACCCTTGACCTAAATATATAATCTCTTGTCTTTTTAAAAATATATATTTATCTCTAATTCACTGGCAGCAAAATGACCCAAGACACTGAGAACAGCCCAATTTTCTTTCTTCAGTGTCATACAAACACATATATTATGTTTTCTTCAACTATTCTCATTCTAACCCGTGATTATTAACTCATAAGTCTAGATGAGGTTTATGGTTTCTCTCTCTTGAATTTCAATGCTCTCAGCAGCCACTAATTCACCACCATTAACAATATTTATCCTCGAGGCAAGTGAGAATGTATTTTAATTCATCTGGATTGAATTTCTTTTTGCCTAGTACGCCCTCTTTTAACTAGGAAATAATAGGAAGTGTGAAACTTATTTCTCACATTTGTTATACAATTTATTAATCTTTGTTAATGTTAGTTAATGCAAATTCAGCTGTTCATTGTTAGTTCATGTTAGCTCAGGTTCATCAAATAATATTTACAGATACAACTTTTGTTTTTAATAATGTATTTCAATAAATTTCAATCAAAATTTAATTAGCATCAATTTAAAATTAATAAATGCTGTAGAAGTATTTATTTTCATTCACAAACGAGTTACTAGGAGTGCTACTTGGGTATTGAGAGGTGTGTTCAAGAAATTCAAATTTTCATTGTTTACTATTGAAGTTAACTATGTTAATAAATGGAACATAATTGAGTGTTACCATGGTGTTTCATGTCATGTTCACTTGGTTAAAGTTTAAACCCCTTCATGCAAGTGTGTGTGATCGTGTTGTTCATCAAGTGACCAAACCAGTGGAACACTTCGTTTGCACGAAACCATGCTTGTGTTAACCACAAAAAAGAAAACTGTGCAAAAGTTAGATGTTTTTAAATATGTGCAAAAAATATTAAAAACAATTAATATGCATGCCAAAAAAATCTTTAAATTTATTGACATTTGTTTTCTTGACTTCAAGTTTTGTCAAATCTATGTAAAACATAAAACATAAACTAGCAGAAAATGTCACGATTTCAAAAAAAAATTTTTATGTGATGTGTGATTTAAGAATAATTAAATTTTTGCTAATAAAAAAAAGCTAAAAAGAAAACAGCTCCAAGAAAGCTCATTTGCCATGTGTGTTCTTTTACTGCTTTTACTGCTGAGCATGTCAGCGCACTTACAATAGAGAGAGAAAAAAATGATTATATTACTATATATAAGCAAGATCTCCACTTAAAACAGTACCAGCAAAAAGTGTTACTATCACACACACACTGCATATTTACATACAAAGCAGCAAACTCATAAATGGAAATTAAAATTAAAATTAAAATCCACACATTTAAAAAATAATAACAGTAAATTTTAGTTTGTAAAAAAAACAAAAAAAAGCATATGTAGGCACACTTTGTATTCATAAAGTGTATCACATCATACATTGGCTGTAGTAGACAGTAGTGCTCTGCTCCTGACTAGGCCTGGTGTTAGTGGAGCACATGAAGAAATCAACTTCAGCACACTGAAAGAGGACAATATTATATATGAATGGAAATATACAGTATGATAGACATAATGTACAGTCAGCTGGTCATAAACATTTCAGAGCATTTAATGAATCTTGTGCAGCTTGAAGTTGCACTGTAAGAATCTCCAGGATAATA
This sequence comes from Abramis brama, assembly GCF_963993115.1. Classification (NCBI taxonomy): domain Eukaryota; kingdom Metazoa; phylum Chordata; class Actinopteri; order Cypriniformes; family Leuciscidae; genus Abramis; species Abramis brama. The sequence goes on along the minus strand of NC_139968.1, from coordinate 11,403,542 downwards.
GAGGACAAAACAAGATAACATATATTAATATTGAAGATCTTACCTGTGGATTATTTGAGTTTTGAGCCGCAGATTTTCCAGTTGCATTAATAAAGCTCTTCACCATTCCTGAAACAGCACTGAATATGAATATCACTGAATTCACACATTGTAACAGTCCAAGAGCTGATTCACAGAGAGTGTGTTTTACTGTGAAAAATGTGAGATTCAGACCAGGGGAATGAAAAAAGTGTCTAGAGAGAAAAATGTAAAAGTTAAACTTTTTTTTAGGCATTTTTAGAACGCCATTTCTCGCACGAGACGCTGAAAAAAGAGGCGTGAGCGCAGCAGTTAAACATGTTTAGTAAGCGTTTAAATAAAAATAAAAAAACAATGCAAAAGTAGCGCAGAGGAATAGAAAAACAAGTGACTGGACAAAAACACGTTCTGTGTGAAGCGGTAGAGTTTGTCTTCTTGTAGTTCAATGAGACTTTTACTGTAGTAAAACAAGTACAAACCTATTAATGCAATGGTCAGAAGCACATTCAGCAGGACAGATATGATGATGGTCATATTTCTCCATGGTATCTGGTGTTGTGGAGCGTCATCTGTCTGATTCCTGTGGACGGAGTCTGTAAAAGGTTTGTAGTTCAATCTTTATTCAGTTTCAGTCTTTAACAGAACAATGAAACTATTATTAGTTCTTCATACAGTAAATTCAATCTGGAATCCATCATGTGGTTTATAAAGACATGAAATTATAAAATAACTCACCGCTGATGTAGATTTTGGTGCCGTTGTTGAATTTAGTTGGTTCACTAACTTTCACACAATAATAAACTCCTAATTCATCAATGGTGATATTTTTGATGAACAGACGACTGTTAGTTTTCACTGAGTATTTGTGTTTAAAGCTGCTGTTTTCATATGTACCTCCTTCAACTGTGCTAAGATAAGTGCGTAAGATCAACACTGGAGGATCCGGTAATTTCAGTTTGTACCAGTAAATCTCCTCTATATCAAGATCACAGGTTATAATCACATCAGATCCTAAAGTTACTGGTGTGTTTGTTAGACTCTCTGTGGCTTGATACAATATGAACAGATCTATGAGAGAAAGAAAAACACATTTATTAAGATATAAAATCAAAAGAAAACTGACTCAATCAAATGTGACGTGAGAAACTCACAGATCTGCAGCTGTATGATCTTCATTGTCTGATCCAGATGAATAATATCTGCTATAGTGATCATTCACACATCTCGAACTGTGAGCGGAAACATCAGCAGCTTTAGATAAAACCTCGACCACACAGCGAGAGGGGAAGTCAGAGCTGGCCTTCTCTGAGAGCACGATAATTCTTACATTTTTGTTAAATCAACATCATATGTTGAAGTAAGTAATAGTTATGTGTAATGTAAGTCTGTCAGAGCTACAAATCTTATTTCAGATTATTATTTAAGATGGTAAACTGAATGCACAATACTTCTGATTGTTTACCTCCGAATGCTGCACAATCACATTATTTAGGCTTAATTTATCTGAGCTCTATTATTACAAACTATTAAAAAAAATCTGCATACTTTTGAAAGTTTTACAAAACTGTAAATATACATTTATTCATTTAGCAGACATTTTTATTCAGTCAAGCTTGAAAATGGAGGACATAACCAGCAGGTTATAAGTATACTTGTACTACTGTGAGTATATATTTATGTCGCTGTTCTTTTCATAGTTAATCAGTTTGTAACAAAAACAAACACACCAGAAAATAATGTAGAAAAAATAAAACCTGGACAAAGCTCGACGGCTATCAACATGGTAACACATATCATGAGTTTTGTGCCATGCACAACTTAACTTGTTTGTCAGCTTCTTAAAGCTATATCTGACTCATGTGTGAAAATAATTTTATACTGATGATCTAAAAACATTTACAGAAATTCAAAGGTGTACAGCTAGCAAATATGTTAAGTCCCTTCTAACTACATTAACTGCCCTTGTGTGAACTCTCAGTGCAGTGTGCTTCATTTCCCCATGTAACAGACCCTTAACAATAGAGTCAAGAATGACCTGTTCTTTATCAGTATCCGTTACATAATGTATAATGTAAACATAACATAATCCATAATGGGTTTGAACTTCAAATAAATAAAAATAAAGTAATATCAGACATATATATGCAATAATCATTTTGTCCACAGTTTCATACAGCAGTCAGAACATTTGGGGTCCAGGTACAAACGACTGTAACTATACATTAAAGAAAGGCACTACAGCAATACAGCAGTCTAGCAGTCTAGCAAATTACTCTGATATAGTGCAAAATACAAAACAGCAACAGGAAAGTTACAATCCCTTCTGGCTGTGCTCTCATGGAGGAGCTTCTTGTATTCACTGTTGATTTTGGAGTAGACACTGTAGTAGGTGCTATAGTAGTCATTGCTGTTAGACAAAAAAGAAATTCACAAATATGAAAACATATTACTATTGAGACAGTAATTGACTAAAAATACAACAAAGGCATACAATGCACATGCTGGATGATAATTAATGACAAAATAATTGCTAAAGCTTAAAGCTAAAAATATATTTGTTGAGGCATTGCACATCCTTTTATCAAATGACTCAAACTGCCTATGTGAGTAATAACGGTTTCCACGTACCTCTGACTAGAAGCGTTAGTTTGTGTTCCTTTTCCGCATCTGGGATAGCACAGGAGACCTGTCCTGCATCTGTTACGAACTGCTCAAAGACACGAAGATCGATCCAAATGCAGCTTTTAATAAGGAAGGTCGTACAGGCAAGGGTCATACACAGATAGGCAGTCCAAACAGAGAAACAAACAAACAAACAAAACAGGCAGGGACCAGAGGCAAGAGAGTAATCCAGGGACCAGAGGCAAGAGAGTAATCCAGGGAACAGGGCAAGATATCCAAAAACCAAGAGACAAGAAAACCAAGAGAACGCTCAGAAATGCAGTGTGACACAAACAAGACTTCGCGGTGAGTGAATGAATGAACATGGTATAAATAGACTGAGACTAACAGGATGATGAGACACAGGTGAATGCAATCAGTGAATGAGGTACAGGTGAATGTGATCAGTGATAAGTGATGAGTCCGGGCAGTGAGTTATGGGAAATGTAGTTTGTGAGTGATAATAGTCTTATGTGGAGTGCCCTCTGGTGGCTCTCAAGGGCACTCCAGCTGGTGACCGTTACATAGCCCCCCCTTTAAGGAGCGGATTCCAGACGCTCCTAAAACTGTCCAGGAGGGAGGTGGAGCGGAGGCGGACCCAGGGGCGGGATGGAGGGCCAGGCCCGTGCAGCGGAAGAGGACCTGAATACTCCGGCAGGGCGGAAGGCCAGGGCGGAGCAGGCTGTGCAGGCGGCCAGGGCGGAGCAGGCTGTGCAGGCAGCCAGGGCGGAGCAGGCGGAGCAGGCTGTGCAGGCGGCCAGGGCGGAGCAGGCGGAGCAGGCTGTGCAGGCGGCCAGGGCGGAGATGACCCTTCAGGCGGCCAGGGCGGAGATGACCCTTCAGGCGGCCAGGGAGGAGACGACCCTTCAGGCGGCCAAGGCGGTTCCGACGGTTCAGGAACAGGAACGGTTTCAGGAACAGGAACGGGCTCAGGAACAAGCTCAGGGTCAGGGTCAGGAACAGGAACAAACACAGGAACAGGAACAGGTTCAAGCTCAGGCTCAGGCTCAGGGTCAGGAACTGGAACAGGAACAGGCTCAGGAACAGACACAGGCTCAGAGGATGCGGTGGCCATCTTGTCCGAAGACACAGGCTTGGAGTCGGCCATCTTGTCCGAAGACACAGGCGTGGAGTCGGCCATCTTGTCCGAAGACACAGGCGTGGAAGACGTGGCGTACACGGTCTCTGGCTGGGCAGGACTGACGTGAAGCTCTGGCTCTGGCTGGGCAGGACTGACGTGAAGCTCTGGCTCTGGCTGGGCAGGACTGACGTGAAGCTCTGGCTCTGGCTGGGCAGGACTGACGTGAAGCTCTGGCTCTGGCTGGGCAGGACTGACGTGAAGCTCTGGCTCTGGCTGGGCAGGACTGACGTGAAGCTCTGGCTCTGGCTGGGCAGGACTGACGTGAAGCTCTGGCTCTGGCTGGGCAGGACTGACGTGAAGCTCTGGCTCTGGCTGGGCAGGACTGACGTGAAGCTCTGGCTCTGGCTGGGCAGGACTGACGTGAAGCTCTGGCTCTGGCTGGGCAGGACTGACGTGAAGCTCTGGCTCTGGCTGGGCAGGACTGACGTGAAGCTCTGGCTCTGGCTGGGCAGGACTGACGTGAAGCTCTGGCTCTGGCTGGGCAGGACTGACGTGAAGCTCTGGCTCTGGCTGGGCAGGACTGACGTGAAGCTCTGGCTCTGGCTGGGCAGGACTGACGTGAAGCTCTGGCTCTGGCTGGGCAGGACTGACGTGAAGCTCTGGCTCTGGCTGGGCAGGACTGACGTGAAGCTCTGGCTCTGGCTGGGCAGGACTGACGTGAAGCTCTGGCTCTGGCTGGGCAGGACTGACGTGAAGCTCTGGCTCTGGCTGGGCAGGACTGACGTGAAGCTCTGGCTCTGGCTGGGCAGGACTGACGTGAAGCTCTGGCTCTGGCTGGGCAGGACTGACGTGAAGCTCTGGCTCTGGCTGGGCAGGACTGACGTGAAGCTCTGGCTCTGGCTGGGCAGGACTGACGTGAAGCTCTGGCTCTGGCTCTGGCTGGGCAGGACTGACGTGAAGCTCTGGCTCTGGCTCTGGCTGGGCAGGACTGACGTGAAGCTCTGGCTCTGGCTGGGCAGGACTGACGTGAAGCTCTGGCTCTGGCTGGGCAGGACTGACGTGAAGCTCTGGCTCTGGCTGGGCAGGACTGACGTGAAGCTCTGGCTCTGGCTGGGCAGGACTGACGTGAAGCTCTGGCTCTGGCTGGGCAGGACTGACGTGAAGCTCTGGCTCTGGCTGGGCAGGACTGACGTGAAGCTCTGGCTCTGGCTGGGCAGGACTGACGTGAAGCTCTGGCTCTGGCTGGGCAGGACTGACGTGAAGCTCTGGCTCTGGCTGGGCAGGACTGACGTGAAGCTCTGGCTCTGGCTGGGCAGGACTGACGTGAAGCTCTGGCTCTGGCTGGGCAGGACTGACGTGAAGCTCTGGCTCTGGCTCGGCAGGACTGACGTGAAGTGCAGGCTCGGCTGGACTGGCGTGGAGAAGCTCAGCCTCGGAGGACGTGACAGGACGAGGCTGAGGAATGAGGGCTAATGTGAGAGTACCATGCTTCTCCTCCGTGATCCCCACAGCATAGGCAGAACCACTCAGTTGCAGGGCCAAATAAATATAAAATCCTAAAGTCCATTGGGGATTGTGCAGTGGCATAGCAGAGCTGAGCGGCTCGGATAGCACTCCACGAAAAAATATCATAAGGCATACCTCATCCATAGAAGTCAGGTGAGCAAGCTCCAGAAAGTCAACAATGTAACTCTCGATGGGTTGATCTCCTTGACGGAGATGCGTAATCTTGACTGCTGAATTCATGATGGTGAGTTCTCAGCTGCTGGATCTATGTGAGGCGAAGTCTTCTGTTACGAACTGCTCCGAGACACGAAGATCGATCCAAATGCAGCTTTTAATAAGGAAGGTCGTACAGGCAAGGGTCATACACAGATAGGCAGTCCAAACAAACAAACAAACAAACAAACAAACAAACAAGGCAGGGACCAGAGGCAAGAGAGTAATCCAGGGACCAGAGGCAAGATATCCAAAAACCAAGAGACAAGAAAACCAAGAGACAAGAAAACCAAGAGACAAGAAAACCAAGAGACAAGAAAACCAAGAGACAAGAAAACCAAGAGACAAGAAAACCAAGAGACAAGAAAACCAAGAGACAAGAAAACCAAGAGACAAGAAAACCAAGAGAACGCTCAGAAATGCAGTGTGACACAAACAAGACTTCGCAGTGAGTGAATAAATGAACATGGTATAAATAGACTGAGACTAACAGGATGATGAGACACAGGTGAATGCAATCAGTGAATGAGGTACAGTTGAATGTGATCAGTGATAAGTGATGATGAGTCCGGGCAGTGAGTTATGGGAAATGTAGTTTGTGAGTGATAATAGTCTTATGTGGAGTGCCCTCTGGTGGCTCTCAAGGGCACTCCAGCTGGTGACCGTTACAGCATCGGTGAGTCTCAGATCGGAGAGTCTGAGAGAGAAGTTTCCATCCGCATACTCTGAGGGAAAACCTTCTGTTCGACCTTTAAACATTGCATTCTGGTTTTCTGTTAAGGTAACGCATTTTTCAGTATCATAAACTATAGTTTTTTGTTCGTATCTCCAAAACACATCAATTTCCTCTGTCTTTAGCTTTCTCTCTTTGTACATGGCAAGATGACAGAGCCTCCAACAACACCACTGATTTCAACAGAGTCCTGCAGAAACACTGGAGACAAGAGTAACAACTTTAATAAGAAAACAATAAATAAACTGTTACATGAAAAACCATTAGGGGTGGGAATTGGAAAAAATGTATTGCGATTCGATTCTGCAATATATTGCAATTCATGTCCCCCATATTATTCAAAGGCATTACAAAAAATAAGACTGCTCAACTCACTTCAAATGTCACATTTAATTCTGTGGACATTATCTAACTGAAGTGCAAAAACTTAATCCTTGAACATTCAGGACACAGGACCTTATTACAGGACAGGACATAATTATTCTCTGAATAGGAGACCTCTCACATGAATGGTGAGCTCCCAGCACATAACTTAAAATGATTTAAATACAATAGAGTAACATAAACCTGAATCAAATTGAGAAAAATAAACAAAAATGTGTAGCCTACTGCTAGAGTCCAGTTCTGTTGGCTGCAAGGTCATCAACCAAAATTAATTTGGGAATATTGGCATTATTGTTTAGAAAAAGGAGTTGGTCAACATGCCCACACTTTCGATTTGAAAGAAGACGGAGCGTCGTGTACAACCGGTTGTGATGGTGAAGCCATTTTCATTTGAATTTGCTGTTGAATGCACGGCAACAAAGCACAGCAACAAGCGCCACCTTGTGGATGTAATACGCAAATGTAAATTATCAGAGTAAACTCAGAGAAAACCAATGGAGAAAACCCAAATTAAATATTGCAATACTTTGCGCTACTGTTTTGATATAATTGCGTGCGCAAAATATCGCGATACTGAACAGAATCGATTTTTCCCCCCACCACTAAAAACCATACTTTTTTAAATTACATTGCATAACCCAGAGATAGCAGATAGTTTGGGAATATTCACACATAACGTATACACATAAAACATGATATCAGAGTTTTAAAATCAAACATTTTAAAAGAGAACAATACATCACGGTTGTTTAAACCAATGAGCATTAAGCTGTGTCGTCAGCAAGTCGTTTCCCATCATGCTTTTGATCAGCCCAGTCGGTGGAGAGCAACTGCGCTCGACTGCAGAATCTGACACGTCCGCCTTGCGATCGCGAGAGATTTTTGACATACATCAGCATGACATCAGAGCAAGGCGGACCGCACTCGGACACATTTCACAAGTTTGTCTCTTAAGAAAGGTGATTTTACTGATAATAAACCTATACATAAAATACATTTACAACGCAGTAAAATAAATGATGAACACATGATAAATGTCTCTAAGTGAAGTTCACAATGTAATTTCGGGAAGAGTGAACCCATCTAATCTTTCAATTAACTGCTGGATCATATAAGCAGCCGCTCACCTTGTTCTGGCATCAGCTGTTTTTGTATCCCTACACCTCCCCAACTCCACCAACATAATTTAGGCATCTTGCTACCATACTCATCATCCAAGCATTAGTAGTCCCACTGGGGGGGGAATATCTAAGCTCGAGTTGAAGCTGCTTCCTCAAGCCCCTCCACTGCAGACAGCAAGCAAAATACACTTAACCTTATTAGCTTAAAGATTATATGGGCAAAGGAACTCGTGAAATAAGTTTTAATATGACCTAAATTTATCAAATAGACAAAATCCACATCCTAAGATTCAAAGGTTCACAACACAACGGAAATGCAACTTGGTTTTATTTTGTACATTTATAGCCAATGTAGTCAATATAGTCAATGTTTTGGATTTATTGTCAGTAAAAGTTTTTTTAAATCCTGGTTTTCTTGCTCAACACTGCTCTCTTGTGGTCAGGAGGCATTTCCTTTGTGCTGTGACTTTTTGTTTTTGTTTGTTTCAACAGGAATAAACAAATTACAAAAGCCAGCAGGAAACATGAAAACATTATTTCTGGTCACATATTCCTGATTCTAGGACATATTATGCATAATTGGGTATTACGTTTTTTGTATTTACTTGCCCCTAAACAGCACATACATTGATATCAACCATATTTATAAGCTTTATACTTTAACAAAGAGAAAGACATATTGTTTAGATTATATTTTCATGTAACATATCAGTGTTTGTGTTGAGTCTTGAGGTTGTTCGAAATCCATATCTTGAAGATTTTGTAGGTCTGTGTCTTGAAATTGTTTCAAGTCGTCTCCGTTTCTTGCATGAACAAACATCTTTAAGAGTCCTTAAAAGTGGCAAAGTGAATTCAGATTTATCATTAAATGAGTAGTTTAGACAAAAACATTATTCATTCACCAACATTTCATGGTTTTGTTCTTTCTGTAATATAACAATTGTAGTCACTATAAAGAGCTGTGAGAGATTCTTAGTTTTTGTTTTTGTTTTTTTAAATAGCATACTGATATTATAGTGAGAATTCAAGAGCACAATGTCCACATTTGGAGCCATACACATATAATTTCACCAAAGAGCTCACCTATGATCACAATGATCAGAAGACCATTTATGAAAGCAGATATGAAGATAATAGTCTGCCAATGTGTCTGATTCTTCTCAATGTTCTTCACCACTGTTTGATTCTGGATCTCTGCAGTCGGTTCTACATAATATATAATATATTCAGCACTGTGCATCCATTGAAACGTTTTAGTTACTTTACATAACGGTCTAAAAAGGATGCATTGTATAATAATTAATTGTATGACATCAATATGATCACTGAATGTTCACTCACCAGTGATGTGTAGTCTGGTGCCGTCGCTGTATTTAGGAGGAGCGTCTGTGGTCACACAGTAATAAAGTCCTAAATCATCAATAGTGACATTATTTATGAATAGATGAGGTTTTCTTTGCACTGAATATTTTTGTCTAAATCTATTATTGTAGTAATGAGGAGTTGTAGATGAGAAAGTGCGTAATATCAAAACCGGAGAATCTGGTAGTTTCAGTAATAACCAGTTAACCTCCTTTACATCAAGATCACAGTTTATAGTCACATTTTGACCCAAATCTGTTAGTTGATCAGTTAAAGTCTCCGCAGCTTCACACCATATGAGCAGATCTGTGGAATAAACACCACAGACACACTAAATATGGATTATTGTGTCATTAAACATTATAAATCAACTTATAAAGAACAATAAAATATTTATGAAGTACAATAAACTGTTTCTTTCACACGACTGTAGAGATGTAACTTTACCCCAGAGCTTTCAAATGAATAGTGTGATTAACCACAATCAAGAGGAAGTTAAAGGCAGGTTTGCTCTGGCCACACGTTTAGCGTTTTTGTCTGTTTGTTCAAAACTCAACCCTTGACCTATATATATAATCTCTTGTATTTTTAAAAATATTTATTTATCTCTAATTCACTGGCAGCAAAATGACCCAAGACACTGAGAACAGCCCAATTTTTTTTCTTCAGTGTCATTCAAACACATATATGATGTTTTCTTCAACTATTCTCGTTCTAACCCGTGATTATTAACTCATTAGTTTAGAGGAGGTTTTTAGTTTCTGTCTCTTGACAGAATTATCCACTAATTCACCATTAACAATATTTATCCTTGAGGCAAGTGAGAATGTATTTTAATTAATCTGGATTGAATTTCTTTTAACTAGAAAATAATAGGAAGTGTGAAACTTATTTCTCACATTTGTTATACAATTTATTAATATTTTTTAATGTTAGTTAATACAAATTCAGCTGTTCATTGTAAGTTCATGTTAGCTCAGGTTCATTAAATAATATTTACAGATACAACTTTTGTTTTTAATAATGTATTTCAATAAATTTCAATCAAAATTTAATTAGCATGAATTAAAGTTAATAAATGCTGTAGAAGTATTTCTTTTCATTGTTAGTTCATTTTTACTATTTAAGTTAACTTATGTTAATAAATGGAACATAAATAATTGTAAAGTGTTACCATGGTGTTTCGTGTCATGTTCACTTGGTTAAAGTTTAAACCACTTGATGCAGCAAGTGTGTGTGATCGTGTTGTTCATCAAGTGACCAAACCAGTGGAACACTTCATTTGCACGAAACCATGCTTGTGTTAACCACAAAAAAGAAAACTGTGCAAAAGTTAGATGTTAGGGGTGTAACAATATATTGTGTCACAATATATCGCAATACAAAAATGCTGTATTTGCTGCCATTTTTAAGTTTTCAGAGTCAGTACTACATTAAACTACAATATATTATGTTGAATATAATGTATAATAATGGGGGAATATTAGTGGGTCCTGATAATGCTTATGTTATAAGTCTTATGTTACCAGTAAAAAGTGGCCTACATTATTTTAAATATATCTAGCCAGTGACAGAGTGCAAGCATATTCGTCTAAAATAATTCTGTATTTTCAGGTTCAGAATCATGAATATATTTATTCTGATGTCACCATTGTCCAAGCCTATTGATTTACACCCACAATATTATATCAAATTTAGCATTTAATCAACAGTAAATATTTTCTTAACCTTTTATTATATGTCTTGGAGTATCACAATAATATCGTATCGTGAGTTCAGTATCGTGATATGTATCGAATCGTGAATTAGGGTATCGTTACACCCCTATTAGATGTTTTTAAATATGTGCAAAAAATATTAAAAACAATTAATATGCATGCCAAAAAAATCTTTACATTTATTGACATTTGTTTTCTTGACTTCAAGCTTTGTCAAATCTATGTAAAATATTAAACATAAACTAGCAGAAAATGTCATGATTTCAAAAAAATTGTTTTATGTGATGTGTGATTTAATATCAAGAACAACTACACATTTTGCTGATAAAAAAAAAGCTGCTTCAGCCCCAAGAAAGCTCATTTGCCATGTGGTTTACCACTTTTACTGCTGAGCATGTCAGCACACTTATAATAGAGAGAGAAAAAAATGATTATATTACTATATATAAGCAAGATCTCCACTTAAAACAGTACCAGCAAAAAGTGTTACTATCATACACACACTGCATATTTACATACAAAGAAGCAAAGTCATAAATGGAAATTAAAATCCACACATATAAAACATAATAACAGTAAATTTTAGTTTGTTAAAAAAAAGCATATGTAGGCACACTTTGTATTCATAAAGTGTATCACATCACACATTGGCTGTAGTAGACAGTAGTGCTCTGCTCCTGACTAGGCCTGGTGTTACTGGAGCACATGAAGAAATCAACTTCAGCACACTGAAAGAGGACGATATTATATATGAATGGACATATACAGTATGATAGACATAATGTACAGTCAGCTGGTCATAAACATTTCAGATCATTTAATGAATATTGTGCAGCTTGAAGTTGCACTGTAAGAATCTCCAGCATAATAGAAGACAAAATAAGATAACATATATTAATATTGAAGATCTTACCTGTGGATTATTTGAGTTTTGAGCCGCAGATTTTCCAGTTGCATTAATAAAGCTCTTCATCATTCCTGAAACAGCACTGAATATGAATATCACTGAATTCACACATTGTAACAGTCCAAGAGCTGATTCACAGAGAGTGTGTTTTACTGTGAAAAATGTCAGATTCAGACCAGGGGAATGAAAAAAGTGTCTAGAGAGAAAAATTTAAAGGGATACTCCACTTTAAAATGAAAATTCTGTCATCATATACTCACCCTCATGTTGTTTCAGTCCTGTATGAATTTCTTTCTTCTGCTGAACAGAAAGGAAGATATTTAGAAGAATATCAGTAACCAGACAGTTTCTGGTCTCATTGACTTCCATAGTAGGAAAAAAATATATACTATGGAAGTCAATGAAACCAGAAACTGTCTGGTTACTGATATTCTTCTAAATATCTTGCTTTCTGTTCAGCAGAAGAAAGAAATTCATAAAGGATTGAAACAACATGAGGGTGAGTATGACAGAATTTTCATTTTAAAGTGGAGTATCCCTTTAAAAGTTTAACTTTTTTTTAGGCATTTTTAGAACGCCATGTCTCGCACAAGATGCTGAAACAGTAAGCGTTTACATTAAAAAACAATGCAAAAGTAGCGCAGTGGAATAGAAAAACACGTTCTGTGTGAACCGGCTACATTTAGTAGATCTATAGAGTTTGTCTTCTTGTAGTTCAATGACACTTTTACTGTAGTAAAACAAGTACAAACCTATTAATGCATGTCACAGTGTCTGGTTGTGTTTCCCCAGGTCTCCACTAGATGTCCTCCTTACCCCCACGGTGTCTTGCACTAAGAACTTCATCTCCCACAATTCTGTCTGTAATTACACCCAGGTGTCTGTAGTTTGTAATCACCAGCTGTCTATCGTTATCCCCTTGTCATTCATGTATTTAAAGCCCTGTTTGTCTTGTGTTCCTTGTGGATCAATGTTAGATGTCACACTGCTTTGTTCCCGAGTTTCCTGTCTCCAGTCAAGTTGGTTGTTTTTATGTTTTTGGACTGATATTCTGGATTTTGACCCTTGCCTGTTTGTTGATTACCCTTTTTTTGGATTGCCCTATAATAAAACCCTGTTTACTGCATTTGGATCCTGCGCCTCTCTTCAGTTTTAGCGTGACCGTGACAGATTGATCCACCCAGAGATGGATCCAGCAGGACGGGGTTTTGCGCCCGGTTTTTCTCGGGAGAGAATTGCAAGGTACGCAGCCTTAAGGTCTCTCCGTCAGAGGGGGACCGACGTATCGAGCTTTGCGCTCAAATTCAGCGCTGCTGCGGAGGGACTGACATTGGGAGAGATGGCTTTAAAGGACTTATTTAATGTTAGTCTGGATGATCCCTTGCCTCGGTGGGAGATGAAGGGGCTGGAAATTTTAGATTTTCCGGGCTTCACGAAATATCTCCACCATCGTGCTCGGTGGGATGCATCGGACCCGCCTGCATCATCGCTGCCCAGCCCAGAGTTTGCATCCCCGCTGCCCAGTCCAGAGTGTGCATCGCCGCTGCCCAGACCAGACACCGCTCAAGCCCCAGAACCCAGTTCGGAGCCTGCTCCTCGCCATCCGAGACGGAGGAGGAGAAGGAGGAACCCCTCTGTGACTGCTCCGGTGGTCCCAGTGCCGGTGGTCCCAGTGCCGGTGGTCCCAGTGCCGGTGGTCCCAGCACCGGTGGTCCCAGTGGTCCCAGTGCAGGTGGTCCAGAGTCCGGTGGCTCCTAAACACAGGAGGAGGAGAAAGGCTCCCTCCGTAACGGTTCATGTTGCGTCTGTCCAGCCAGAGACTGTTCACGTCCAGCCAGAGACTGTTCACATCACGTCTGCCCAGCCAGAGACCATTCACGTCGAGTCTGCCCAGACAGAGAATGTTCACGTCACGTCTGCCGAGCCTGTGTCACCTGGTAAAATGGTTGCTACAGAGCCTGTATCTCCTGACAAAACGCCTGCTGAAACATTGTTGGAGTATTTTTAACACTGTTTAAGATCCTGGAGATTTCCGGGAAGGTTCACGTCACGTCTGCCCAGCCAGAGACTGTTCACGTCACGTCTGCCCAGCCAGAGACTGTTCACGTCACGTCTGCCCAGCCAGAGACTGTTCAAGTCACGTTTTCCCAGTCAGAGTCTGTTCCTGAGCCGGTGTCGTCTGTTCCTGAGCCGGAGCCGGTGTCGTCTGTTCCTGAGCCGGAGCCGGTGTCGTCTGTTCCTGAGCCGGAGCCGGTGTCGTCTGTTCCTGAGCCGGAGCCGGTGTCGTCTGTTCCTGAGCCGGAGCCGGTGTCGTCTGTTCCTGACCCGGAGCCGGTGTCTTCTGTTCCTGAGCCGGAGCCGGTGTCGTCTGAGTTCCAGTGCCTGAGCCGGTGGTACCAGTTCCAGTGCCAGTTCCGGTCCCTGAGCCGGTGGTGCCAGTTCCAGTGTCTGTTCCCGAGCCGGAGCCAGTGTCTGTTCCCGAGCCGGAGCCAGTGTCTGTTCCCGAGCCGGAGCCAGTGTCTGTTCCCGAGCCGGAGCCAGTGTCTGTTCCCGAGCCGGAGCCAGTGTCTGTTCCCGAGCCGGAGCCAGTGTCTGTTCCCGAGCCGGAGCCAGTGTCTGTTCCCGAGCCGGAGCCAGTGTCTGTTCCCGAGCCGGAGCCAGTGTCTGTTCCCGAGCCGGAGCCAGTGTCTGTTCCCGTGCCCGAGCCGGTGGTGCCAGTTCCCGTGCCCGAGCCGGTGGTGCCAGTTCCAGTGCCCGAGCCGGTGGTACCAGTTCCAGTGCCAGTTCCGGTCCCTGAGTCGTTGGTGCCAGTTCCAGTGCCAGTTCCAGTGCCAGTTCCAGTGCCAGTTCCAGTGCCAGTGCCAGTTCCAGTGTCTGTTCCTGAGCCGGAGCCAGTGTCTGTTCCCGAGCCCGAGCCGGTGGTGTCTGTTCCCGAGCCCGAGCCGGTGGTGCCAGTTCCAGTGCCCGAGCCGGTGGTGCCAGTTCCAGTGCCCGAGCCGGTGGTGCCAGTTCCCGAGCCCGAGCCGGTGGTGCCAGTTCCAGTGCCCGAGCCGGTGGTGCCAGTTCCGGTCCCTGAGTCGTTGGTGCCAGTTCCAGTGCCAGTTCCAGTGCCAGTTCCAGTGCCAGTTCCGGTGGTGCCAGTTCCAGTGCCAGTTCCGGTGGTGCCAGTTCCAGTGCCTGAGCCGGTGGTGCCAGTTCCAGTGTCTGTTCCCGAGCCGGAGCCGGTGTCTGTTCCCGAGCCGGTGTCTGTTCCCGAGCCCGAGCCGGTGGTGCCAGTTCCAGTGCCCGAGCCGGTGGTACCAGTTCCAGTGCCAGTTCCGGTCCCTGAGTCGTTGGTGCCAGTTCCAGTGGTGCCAGTTCCAGTGCCAGTTCCAGTGGTGCCAGTTCCAGCGCCTGAGCCGGTGGTGCCAGTTCCAGCGCCTGAGCCGGTGGTGCCAGTTCCAGCGCCTGAGTCGTGGGTGCCAGTTCCGGTGGTGCCGGTTCCAGTGCCAGTTCCGGTGGTGCCGGTTCCAGTTCCTGAGCCGGTGGTGTCGGTGCCAGTTCCTGAGCCGGTGGTGTCGGTGCCAGTTCCTGAGCCGGTGGTGTCGGTGTTCTGTTCTCCCACAATTCTGTCTGTAATTACACCCAGGTGTCTGTAGTTTGTAATCACCAGCTGTCTATCGTTATCCCCTTGTCATTCATGTATTTAAAGCCCTGTTTGTCTTGTGTTCCTTGTGGATCAATGTTAGATGTCACACCGCTTTGTTCCCGAGTTTCCTGTCTCCAGTCAAGTTGGTTATTTTTATGTTTTTGGACTGATATTCTGGATTTTGACCCTTGCCTGTTTGTTGATTACCCTTTTTTTGGATTGCCCTATAATAAAACCCCGTTTACTGCATTTGGATCCTGCGCCTCTCTTCAGTTTTAGCGTGACCGTGACAATGCAATGGTCAGAAGCACATTCAGCAGGACAGATATGATGATATTTCATATTTCATATTTCTCCATGGTATCTGGTGTTGTGGAGCGTCATCTGTCTGATTCCTGTGGACGGAGTCTGTAAAAGGTTTGTAGTTCAGTCTTTATTCAGTTTCAGTCTTTAACAGAACAATAAAACTATTATTAGATCTTCATACAGTATATGAAATCTGGAATCCATCATGTGGTTTATAAAGACATGAAATGATAAAATAACTCACCGCTGATGTAGATTTTGGTGCCGCTGTTGAATTTAGTTGGTTCACTAGTTTTCACACAATAATAAACTCCTAATTCATCAATGGTGATATTTTTGATGAACAGACGACTGTTAGTTTTCACTGAGTATTTGTGTATAAAGCTGCTGTTTTCATAGTCACCTCCTTCTAATGTACTGCTGTAAGTGCGTAAGATCAACACTGGAGGATCCGGTAATTTCAGTTTGTACCAGTAAATCTCTATATCAAGATCACAGGTTATAATCACATCAGATCCTAAAGTTACTGGTGTGTTTGTTAGACTCTCTGTGGCTTGATACAACATGAACAGATTTATGAGGGAAAGACACATTTATTATGACCGCCGCTAGCGTAGCTAGCGAAAGCGGTCATATAGGGATTGTCAAAGTTTTTTTTTTTTTTTTTTTTCGTCATCTTCTGAATTTTTCGTCAACGATACCAGGGACACCGAAACACCGGGGAACATGAAATTTGGTGGGCATGTAGCCCCACTAGACTTTTACGGAAAAATTTCGTTTGGTCCCCGGGGGCCACTCCCCCCCCGCGCTGGGCCCCCCCAAACCCCAAAAATGCAGTTTTTCCTAAATAACTACCTGAACCGTGGCACCGAGGATGAAGAACTTTTTATGGTATGTTGCTCTTAAGGGCCCACATCAACCTAGCCCATAATCACTCATTTGTGATTTGCGCCCTTCCCATAAAAAATGAAAATGCAATATTATTCTGGATGATACTGTCACTAAGGTTGCCAACTGTCCCGAATTAGGCGGGACGTCATGCATTTTGGCCCTAATTTATTTGTCCCTTGCGTGACCTCCCGTGTCCCGTTTTTTGACAAGCTGATAAACCACTGACTGATACAACAGCAGCAGTGCTGACCACGACACTTGAGAATGATCACCGACACCTGTCATCATCCAATCACAGCTTTTTTTAATCACTGTTTTGAGACAAATCATTGTTTGATTTGCGAACATCCTCTGCCGTCTGGTCGCTTCCGCTTCAAGCCGGACTCGTCTCGCGCTAACGGTAATTTCCTTTCACTGTCCACGTTTTGATTTCGGCTAATCAGTTTTGGCGAATGCAAACAACGTGATTATTGTTCATGAGTCTAACATCCAGCTACGCAAGAAAACATGTAATCTACCTGAGGGAATAATATGCTCAAAAAACATTTCTGATTATTATTAATGTTTTAAAGCTTTTAGAAAGTACATAGAAAGCTTTTGTAACATTATCTTAACTGTCACTTTTGATTAATGTAATGCATCCTTGCTGAATAAAAGTAGGCAATTACTTTCTTTATTTTTTTTCCCAAAAAATAATCTTACTAACCCCAAACTTTTGAACTGTAAGCCTAGTGTATAATGTTAAAAAAGCTTTCTATTTTAGATAAATGCTGTTATTTTGAACTATGGTTTGTTTGTAATGTGACTTTTTTCATGTATGACATTAAAATTATTTTTAGAATTAAATACATAAATAGGTTAAGCAATACAAATGTGTTTATGTCTGATAACCTTTTAAACACAAACTTAACTGCAGACACTGAAATGACGTACACTGTGTGATACAGTACAAATATTTTGAGTGTCCCTCATTTTCCTATAAATAACCACGATTGTCCCGCATTTTCCTTTTCTGAAGTTGGCAACCCTAACTGTCACACACACACATGCAGGAATACAAACAAATGCAAGCATGCACACACACTGACATCCACACGCACAGACACACACCCATACACACACACATACAAATCCACATGCACAGACACACACACACAAACACACACGCGCACACACATGTACGCACGCATACATACACGCACAGACACACACACACACATACACAAACACACACACATACACACACACACACACACACACACACAGACAGACATGCACATACTACTACATTTTTTAGGTATATACATAAACACGCAATACAGCCAAATTGCTCCACGTCATTTCTTTTTGTGGAAAGCCAGTGCAGGCCTGAGCGGCGGTCATATTTTGTACCGCCATGCGGTACATCTAGTTAAGGTATAAAATCAAAAGAAAACTGACTCAATCAAATGTGACGTGAGAAACTCACAGATCTGCAGCTGTATGATCTTCATTGTCTGATCCAGATGAATAATATCTGCTATAGTGATCATTCACACATCTCGAACTGTGAGCGGAAACACAAACCTCGACCACACAGACGAGAGGGGAAGTCAGAGCTGGCCTTCTCTGAGAACATGATCATTCTTAGTTGTTTAAATCAACAAGTAGTTACAAGATTTATTTTTTGCTACCAGCATACAGGAGACATAGATTTACATTAACTAAAATGTCATTACAAAGACTCACGCTTAAAGAAAAACATCTTTTTTAGTGGCAAAACAAACACGTGTGGAGTTTCCACATTTTTATAATGCAAGAATTTTGTCCCAGAATTTTGTTTTAAATATAGTATGTGGTTTGCTTATTTTGTTAATTGTGAACATTGCTAGTCAGTCCCACTCTCACGCTCATATCTTATCTTTGAATATTTACCAGAGAAATAAACACACTATGGTCCGTTATGCAGCCACAGACATGATCCTCATAACAGAGTGAATATAAAAATTCATCATATAAATAATTTTAAGAAATGTATAATTATACTATGGGAATATACAAGCATCTTTAGTACTTAGTAGAACATCCTTTTGCTGTGAAGACCTGCTGCAAACAAGATGTATAACCAGACACCAGCTTCTGGGAGTGTTCATTAAAATGAATTGAATTATGCCTGGCTCACACTACAGGAGTTTTAAAATCCTAACCGTTTGTGAAATCTGGACACTTAAGGAGAATCTTTGCAGATTTTCTTCCCTCAAATATTAAACATACACACACTACAGGATTTGAAAATCGCAGCGCATCACACACTACAAAAAGTTATTAAGATTATTGTGCCAGAGGAAGCGCCTCACGTGATCTCACGCAGCAGATCGGAAGCGGAAAAGCGGATATAAACATATGGATACTGTAACAAGACAACTTGCTGTATCAATAATTATTGTTTGTCGTGAGAAAAAACAAAAGCAGAAGATTAAACGAGTGTGGATAAGGAAATGGTTGGGGAGACAGGGTCAACATGGAGTCGAGTCACTCTAGTCACTCCTCCATCTCCGAAGTCCGTGCTGCAGGTTTCGTGGTCGCCATTTCAAAATGTCCGTCACTTCTGTCTCCTTGTAGACTTGTTTCTTATATGGCTATTGTGACAGAACTGACGTAATCACTGCCTTGCTTATCCCGATTTGAAATCCTAAATATCAAACATGTTTGATATGATCAGGGCAGGCCCAATTTGTGTGAGAGCAGATCGGGAGGTGCAAGATTTGATCTGTGAATGCCTCACATTACCAGATAATATGCGCCGAACATCGGAACCGATTGAGGTCCTCAAAAAGATTTTTTCTCCGATTCTCGGGAGGAGAAAATCGGGCTTAAATCGGCCTAAAACTCCTGTAGTGTGAGCCAGGCATTAAGGAAAACTTTCTACTACAACAAGACTACAACAAGTACATTTAAACAAATAATAGTTTGTTAAACAAACTTAATTATTTTAAGTTCTTGTGTAAGTAAAACATATTTGTTGAGTGAACTTAATTAAATTAAGAAAAACCTTTCCATGAAATTGAATTAAATTTTTCCAATGAAAAATAATTACAGTCAACATTTGAAGTGGATCAAAAAAGTTTAAAGTTGTCCTAAGTCAAGAACGGGTATTGTTCAAAATTCATGTATAACTGTGATGAAAGGTTTTGATCCAATTCAAATGTTGACTACTGTAGTTTGGACTGATTTATTGTAGTTTTGTTGTATGAAATTAAATTAATTAGCCAAATAGCCAGGGTTTTGCAGAGCGGGGTGGAGACGGTGGGAGTGGGACAATGGTGGAGGGAAGCAAGAGCCCAGCAGAGCCAGACGGGTGGAGGGTCGAGACACAGCAGCTGACTCGAAAGTCTGAGGGTGACAGTCAACCGTGGAACCGGGGGAGGCAAGGTAGACCTGATGGGTTAGGGGGCCGAGGTTGAATCTTGGGTTTGGAGGCTTGAAGTGAAGCTGAGGGATCCAAGAGCCAAGTCATAGCTGATGACTGGGAAGCACCAGACGGATCCATGCAGCAGAGTGGAACCACTGGAGTAGCTGAGGGGCTAAAGGGAGACCGCGGAGACGATGAACCAGATGGCATTGACAGTGGAGGAGGGAGAGCGATGCTGGGCAGGACCATATACAACAAAGGAGATTTGGTGCTGGACGACAAAGATGACTTGGGAGCTGGGCTTAACCAGGGACAACTTGGATGACTTGGAACTGAACTCATCCCGCGATGACTTGCAATTGGATAGGACCATCTGAGAAGCAAACACCTCCTCATACAGCTCATCACACATTAATTCAGACAACCAGCTTTGTTTATGTTCCTCAGCGAGAGTGTGGGCAGGGCTCCAATCCATCACCACAAACTCCACCAATATGATGATGGATGCTGTTGCCGGCTCACATACATTGACAGATTTCGCGTTGGGCTCAGGCTCCAGGATAAAATTGGCCTCTGGCAATCGTTCTGGCTCTGTTTTAAAGGCTGGCTCTGGCTCTGAGTCAGCGGTGGGCTCTGGCTTTTCTGCGGCGTGCATGGCTGACAGGGCTGGGCTCTGGGTCTGGAGTGGGGCTAACGATGTCCTCATCAGCGAGGTAGATGGTAACATGTGAGTCATTTCTAACCAGAACCCACTCCACACTGAGCAAAGCTCCCTCGAGGACCATCCCGGACAGGCGTGCCTTCGAGGTAGTGAGTGAGGCACACCAGATTGAGGAAGTCCCTCATGTGATACTCGAGGGAGCGATCCCCCCAAAATAATCCAATCTTAGCGGTCTTGTGCTCTGTCAGGGGTTGCTTGAATAACGATCCATGGATGATGGAGGAACAGGGAACAGGTGTGACACCAATCAGGGACCATGCAACTAATCAATGACTAAACTCAGACAAATGGTGACAAAAAAAAAAAACTATGGCTGTGTCCGAAATCGCCCCCTATACCCTTAAATAGGGCACTATTTGAGGGTACAACCATTTCTAGTGTTGTCCGAAACCATAGTGGACATAATCAAGTGCACTCATTCAACCCCACAATGCACCGCAATAGCGAGTGTACAACTGATGTACGGTCAACGGCTAGAGCAGTGCTGCTCCGACACAATCACAGAATGCTTTCGAGAGAGGTAGTGCTTTGTTTAATTTAATTTTTAATTAACTTAATTTATCTTTTTTTATTCAACGTATTAATAATAAAAATTAATTAATAATATTATTATATTTAAATCAATTTTAAGCTATCTCGCGGCCCCCCTGGAGGATCACTGAGGCCCCCTAATGGGTGGCGGCCCACAGGTTGAAAACCACCAGGCTAGAGAATACCCAAAATGCACTGTGAGAGTTGTGCACTGAATGAATTCCCGCGTCTCAACAGGAGATGGCGCCGCAGCTGAATCAATCACAAAGTGTGGCAATGATGATCTCAGGTACTGTTTATGTGCTTTGTTTAATGTTAAAAACATGTAATGTGACTTTGAATATCATTAAGTGCTCCCAGCTTTGTAGCTGTAAAAGCAACAATGGATAATTCACCTCAGATCTTGAAATTAAACAAATGGAAACAAGAACGTTCAAACTGTGAACAAACAAGTGTATTCTTTGAAGATTGTTTTAGTAACTCAGTAGCCCATGTATTTTTAATAATGTTTAAATGGTGTAATATTTGTGAATTTGATTATGTAGCCTACTTATCCATTTTCTTGCGAGTGCCGTCAAATTACTCTCTGGTGCTGTGCACTTGCCGCGAGACTCCGCCCACAGGCTGTTCTGATTGGCTGTGGGGTTTGATTGCCCCGTAACGTGATGTGAATTTAGTCCGTGGGGTAAAACATTGCCTTGGTGCTAATTGAAATACACGGTACAATCATGCCGAAGAGTTGCTGTGTCGTTTTCTGTACCGCCAATAAACAAACAAATTATGAATTTAAGTTCTACATCCTTCCTAATAAACACACAGAACCAGAAAGGAGGACAAAATGGCTACAAGCAATAAGGCGTGAGGATGATCAAGGGAAGTTGTGGAATCCCAAGACTAAGCATGTGTGTGTGTGTGCAGTCGGCATTTCATCACAGGTAGGCTATGTTAACATTGTGTTCATTATTAACATTATCAAAACTGTGTAAGGTTTTTTCAGAAAGTGGCATGCATATATAATTAGCCTTATCATTCTACCTTAAGCAAAACTATGTAGCCTAGTGTCGAACCTAAACTCGCATGGAAGCGCGTCTGCTAAGAAACACTTGGTAGGCCTAACCGAGTAGGCCTATCTCTTTCCCTTTCAACATAGTCATATTGATAACTGCTGTCAGATATAATTTAGACATAACCTCCCATATTCATTCGTTTGTTTACACCGTTTTGCTGTAGGTTTTAAAAGTGACAAGGAAGATCACCCGGACTACATGCCATCAGTGTTTCCACAAAGAACACAATCGACGTTGAAATTGAATAGACTGCAGAGACTGAAGAATCGCTCTCGTAAAAAACTTCAATGTGAACTGTCTCAACAAGTCCTCACGCCAGACACAGAGACTACGGAGAGTGAACACGAGCTGGATACCGATCCAGTGGCGCTAGAGAGTCAACAAACACTGCTTCCCCCAAGTGAACACGAGCTGGATACCGATCCAGTGGCGCTAGAGAGTCAACAAACACTGCTTCCCCCAAGTGAACACAAGCTGGATACCGATCCAGTGCAGCTAGAGAGTCAACAAACACCGTCGGTGCCTCCCATGGAAAATGAACTGCTGGTTGAATCTACCATGCCTCCATGTCACCATCATGGTGAGATAGAGCAGCTCCATGAGGAGATAATGCATTTAAGGAGAGAGCGGGATGAAGCCAGGCAGAAAAGACTTGATGTGGTGATGGAGCTGGAAAGGGTGACATTTTCAGCAAACAATGTCAAGGGAAATGATGAGAAATGCAAAGATATGACAGGCCTGTCATGGACATTGTTTGAGACTCTGCATCAGTTCCTTGCACAATTTGTGGTGCCACATCCTCGGTGCAAGCTGTCAACGCAGGACCAGCTATTCATCAAATTAGTGAAATTACGACAAAATCCATCAACAGACCTGATGTGCTATATCTTAAATGTAGCACGCAGCACCTTCCTTGGTATATTCTCCTGTTGGCTGGATTTAATGTATGCCAAAGTCTCTTTTTTGGTCGCCTGGCCAGACAGGGAGTGTATCAGGAGTACAGTTCCTGCCGAGGTTCTGCTTCATTATCCCAGACTTACCAGTATAATAGACTGTTTTGAGATACAAATCGAACATTCCAAGCAGCTGAAAACCAGTACATATGGGTATAAATGTTTAATAGACTTAAAACGTGTAAGCGGGACAAACTACTGGACCGGACTGATTAATTACTGATGTCATTTCTGTGTTATTTCTTTCCTGAAAGAGCGATTACATACTCAAGATATAAAAACTGGACCACTGTGAAATACTTCATCGCCTGTCACCCATCAGGAGCGATCACCTACCTCTCCAAAGGCTGGGGTGGGAGAGCCTCAGATGTACATATTGTGAGGTCTTCTGATTTTCTG
Source organism: Abramis brama (assembly GCF_963993115.1). Lineage (NCBI taxonomy): Eukaryota > Metazoa > Chordata > Actinopteri > Cypriniformes > Leuciscidae > Abramis > Abramis brama. The sequence goes on along the minus strand of NC_139968.1, from coordinate 11,379,951 downwards.
TCTTCGAGGTACCATTACATTGGAGATCAAGTAAATTGTTAATTTCAAATGTTATTTATGTCTTATGAAGGCCTACACTGTAGAGACAGTTTCACGCTCAGCTCCCATACTTTGATACTGAATATGTCCATATAATACAGGAACAGTATATTAAAACATTGTTTATATCAGATTCTTGCAGACAGAGGTTTCACATTAAAGGATGACTTTGCCATTTTGGGTGCAGAGCTGATTACACCATCTTTCACCCGTGGTCGAAAAGAAGAAGAAGAAGATGTAGCATATTCTCGTGTGGCATCCAACATCAGAATTCACATTGGTTAGTGTTATTGAGTCATAAGTTAGCTGTGCATTATATGAATAAGGAGTCAGTCATGAACTATTTTTGAGTTTTTTTATTACAAATCCAAAGTAACAGGTGATTAGACAATTGATATGTTCCCCAGAGAGAGTGACTGGTGCCCTGAAGAACCGGTACCATATCCTGGATGGGCCACTTCCTATGCGTCTGGTGAAGAGCCTGATGGATGAGCGACAAAACAGAGAAGAGGCCATGATTGACAGAATTGTGCATGTCTGTGCAGCATTAGTGAACATGTCTGGCAGTGTTATGTACAGCCGCTATTAAATCATAAAGTAAGGATGCAACAAATGAACCATATTTTGATCGGCTACTCTACAATATCATTCTTGCATTCTAATTGTACCCTCTGTTGATTGTCTTATCCAGAAGTGTCTAATGGAACCCTTGACGGGCCTCCTCCACCACCTCCTCCTCCTCCTCTGCACCCTGACGGGCCTCCTCCACCTCCTCCTCCACCACCACCACCTCCTCCTCCAACACCACCTCCTCCACCACCTCCTCCTCCTCCACCACCCCACCACCTCCTCCTCCACCCCACCTCCTCCTCCTCATCCGCACCCTGACGGACCTCTTCCACTACCTCCTCCTCCTCTGCACCCTGACGGGCCTCCTCCACCTCCTCCTCCTTCTCTGCACCCGGACGGACCTCCTTCTCCGCACCCTGACGGACCTCCTCCTTCGCACCCTGACGGACCTCCTCCTCTGCACCCTGACGGACCTCCTCCTTCGCACCCTGAGGGACCTCCTTCTCTGCACCCTGACGGACCTCCTTCTCTGCACCCTGATGGTTCTACTCCGCCACCTCCTTCTCTGCACACTGTTATTCTTCTATTTTCACCTCTATCTAATTGTCTGTGTTCAGCTTCCTTGACAGAAAAATGTAAATACAGTATCTTAACATTAACACATGCTATAACTGCACTGTTAATTTTGAAAATATGACATTGTTGACATTGAAATCACAGTACATTATTGCAGTTATCCTAACATGATTTTAAATACACTGTTACATTGTTTTGATATTGTTTTGATATTGTAGCCAGGTTTACAATGTCATACAAAGTCACAGTGTGCTACATCAGTTTTCAAAACATGAATAGAAATGAAATAAATTCATAAATAAGGTACTTCCAATTGTAATGACCTTATTTGTTTACAATCAGATTGCAAATGAAACCATTTACCTGTGCATCTTTCAGTTCCTGTAATTTTGGAAAGATGTGCTCTAACCAAAATCTTTCAGTGACGCTGACAGCATTATTGATGAACTCCTCATCCCTTGTAACCCTGAATATCAGGCAAGTCTGAGGAGTCCATGTAATGAAGTCTGCATATGCTCGCTGAGTGACGAACATCTGCATCTGGACCTACGAACATTGTACATGCAATGACAACTCTGTTTCTGTAACTGACCAGGGGTGCATTTCCCAAAACCTTAGTTGCTAACTTAGTTAGCAACTATGGTTTTGGGAAACGCACCCCAGGGGGGTACCATTTACAATAGTAATGAAAAATATGACTTACCTGTGTAAAATATGCATGGTCCCTCTTCAAAGCTGACAAGCTTTCCAGGTGTCCTTTTGGATCTTCTAGCCACTCTTGCCATCCATTATAAGTTTGTTGCCCCCATCTGTAAGGGCACTTCACTTCGACCACACCCTCACCACAACAGTCACAGGACACATAGCCATCACAGGACACTCCCATGAATGACATGGCCTGGCAAATTCTGAAACCTGCCGTGGTTATGTTGAGGTTAAGGTGAGGTTGGCCAACAGGAGCACAGATGTATATAGCGGCTGATAGTGCATTAGCTGTGGTACCTTCCATCCCAAGAGCATGTTTGTATGTCGCCAGGCCATCTTCCTCATGGTGCCTCCCCCACTGGATCCATGGCTTCATAATTGGCCTGTGCCTTTGCTGGCATATGCTGTTGATAAAGGAGCAGCTTGGCACAGTAGCCTTCAGGACACGGTGTGCAATGGACCCTGTGATGCGTCCCACTCGCTCTTGGTGCCATTGCACACACGATGCCTGGCTTATTGTGGCCCTCTCCACCTGTTCCACCTCTGCCTCGGTTACCTTGTGCTGGCTAAAACACCATGGCTTTTTTGATGGTGTAGAAAAATCCCGGAAGCTTTTCAGTGCCACCGCATCAGACCTTTCAGCCAGCATAGACAGGAACTGCTGCTGCTGTTAAGCCTCATTCACATTAGCGTTATCAGCTGAAGGCTCGCTTGTTAGGCCAATCGCGAACCTATGGAGTAGTTTGAGGTCTACACTCAATACAGACTGCAGTCTGTGAGTTAGGGATAACTGTCAGCACAGTCCCTCGGCAACTTCGTACTACTGATCACCGTTTTACAAAAGGATTAATAGTTTGGAGTGAAGCATACGTACAATTGGTAAGTGACAAGGTTTTATGGAATTATAGTATGCAACATATACAAAAGTTGATTGAGTTAGGCTAATGTTACCGCTACGGCTACCGCGATGTCTTACCTGGAAATTCAACCAGATAACAAAATATGTCTGGAAACGACACCTCCGGCCATTTAGTTGGGTCATTGACCCAGTTTTTAATTAAATAAGGGCATTTTAACTACTATTGTAGTTAATTTTGCAATGTACCGTTGCCGGTCGGCAGGCGTCAATGACTCGCAATATGACATTTTTGTCATTTAAATACACACGATATTCGCGGTGTTTTCCCCCCCGCCGACTGCACCCTCGCCACGCCAGACCACGCCCTCAACTATGACTAGATGCCGACTGTATGTATCTCGAGTCTAGTGTGGACAGACAAATTATTTGTCGCTGGAATCTTATCGCATCGCGTCTGGTTAGGACACGGTGTGTATGTGGTTAGGATAACAAATAAATAGATTAAGATCCACAAAAATGTATAAAACTCACAAATAAATAAAAATTTTACTCAAGCCAATCAGATAACGGCCACATTGAGCTGACCAATCGTAGCACGTTCTTGCTACAACCAATCACGTTAGACTTTACACTCGGGGCGGGAACTTAATTTGATTCATTTTGCAGATATTTGCACCCCTGAAAGGAGCTGTAATGGGCGCTTCATTCAAACTGAGCTGTTTGTGTGTGGTTAAAACACCCCGTTTCCAAAAGATTGTTGGAGTTTAGGGTTCTTTATACAGGTGCTGGTCATAAAATTAGAATATCATCAAAAAGTTGATTTATTTCAAGAATTCAACTTAACAGGTGAAACTAATATATTACTGTATATAGACTCATTACATGCAAAGTGAGATATTTCAAGCCTTTATTTGTTATAATTTTGATGATTATGGCTTACAGCTTATGAAACCCACAAAATCAAAATCCCAGAAAATTAGATTATTACATGAAATCACACAATAATTACACAGTAATACCATAGTCATTGAACCAGGTTTTGGTTCTTTTGGCAGTGTGGGCAGGTGCAAATACTGCTAAAAACATTTTAAAAAGCATATCACATTTGTGGTGTATGCATTGCCTTTTAATTTATCTATGTTGCCTTTTTATTTACATTAATCAATTTTGCGAAAAATTTGTGCTTGTCAGTACTTACCACTTAATTATCACTTTTGTATCCGGCACTAGACTGCATAGCTCAGCTTATGGGGATGAATGACACATCAACATCGCGCAAGTTGATGTGTTTGGGGATTTTAATTATGAACGAGATTCAAAAGATCCGAGTCAGTAAAATGATCTGAACTTCCCATTACAATGAAGCTGAAAATGTACAGTATTTGTGACGTGGTAACATGATTCACATCATTCACATGTTAAAACCTATTACAACATGTGCAAATATATGTCACATGAGCTCCACATTATAACCTATAGTAACATGTTTTCCACATGTGCCACGTGCTCCATTATGTTCACAAGTGGTGAAACGTTGTTCACAAGTGGTGAAACGTTGTTCACATGAGGTCACGTGATTACATGTGAAATTCATGTGGTTTTTCTGTAAGGGGATGTAAAGTGTCTGCATAATCTTTCTTATTGACTATAGTGCCGGTTCTGAAAATGTATAATTTGTGATACTGTCTACACTGGATGATGACACGATGATTCACTGACATTCTTCTTCTGAAGTAGGCAAATGATTTGCACATTCGCTCTGTCCAGTGTAGACAGGCTTGCACGGGGTAGACACGATGCAAGAAATGGCAAAACGGATGATTTTGACTTGACTTGAATCACAATCTTGGTCTAACTCTAACGAAATGCAAATTTTAAACCTATTTTACTGTAGCAATTTTATGGGCTTTAGCCTTACACTTTCTATTTGAGCTAATGCAGATGAACGAGCAAAGTTATTTCAGGGCAAGAACACCCTGATTGTAAAACCAAACGTGATTGGTTGTAGCGAGAACGTGCTACGATTGGTCAGCTCAATGTGGCCGTTATCTGATTGGCTTGAGTAAACGGTGGGTGGAGTCCACTTATTTGTGCACGTCGACACTAGAAGTGTTTCAAAATCCACAGATGCGTGAGGGGATTTACAAATGCACAAGAAGAGATTCACTAATATGTGCAGCGATTTACAAATGCACAGAAAGCGGTTCACAAATAAATGCCAGGCAGAGCTGTGTTTGTGACATAAATCACATTTGAATCTCAATCTATTTATTTGGAATAAAGCAACAATCCTAACCCCATAGGTGTGAGACTAAAACTAAACAAGACAATGAAACTGAATATAACTGTGACAGGTGAGGAGTGAAGCTTCTGCTTAGGTTGTGGGTAGGCCTAGCGGTTGTGCACATGAGCGTTCCAGTCTGATACGGCTGTACACAGAAAGCATAATCTGCATATGGAGAAGAGCAGCACTGTTATCAATTAATCTTAATTCAAGTTACTACTAATAGCTAACATGACACGTTCATTCAGAATCTAACTTTCTATAGAATGTGAATATTATGAACAAGAAGTTACTTGTGTCTGCGCTGATGCTAGCATAGCTATACAATGGCTCAATGATAAAAGCAACACATGATAGTCTTAATGTTGCCACCCCCAGCCTACAAGCAGACAAATAACCACAATCAAGGGGGAGGTACAGTTCAATTTGCTCTGACCACACAAGCAGTCTTCTATTCCATTTGATCATTTCCTGAACTAGTTATATATAATCTTTAATACCTCAGTTTCTAGGGAGCATTCGGCTAAAAGCATAATGAGAGCATGTTTTATACAGTTGTTGTCTTTTTTACTGCTGTATGTAAATTAGTGCAGTGTTTCTCCACTGGTTTGGTCCTTCAATAAGTGCAAATAGCCCGTCTTGTTGACAGAGGCTATTTATACTCACTCTGCCCTCCATTGTGTCTTTGAGCCAGACAAATTACAAATGAATGCAACCGATCTGAGTTTGAAGCCGCCATTTACCGAACTCATTCTTTTCCCATCGCACATCAGCTCAGAGAGGTGTTTATTCTAAATAAAAATTAAGACATTTTTCAAAAAGTGGAAATAAAGTACCTAGCGAGTATTTAAAGCTACACTGTGTAATATTTTAAGTTGATTTTTAGCAAAAAACACTTTGTTCTTTCAAAATTATACGTTCTCATTTATGTGTAATCACTAATCACAAGTATTCTCGTAAGCGTATAATCTGCCATTTAGAATACATACGAGCGAGTCGCTCGAATGGCGGAAGCCATGTTGTGCATCCATCTTGAAAATATATTAGACAAAGAGGGACATACCTGGAAATTCAAGCTTCGCCTTTCGCGTTTTTACACTCAGTGGCGCCGTGACGAATGTGAGGGGGAGATTACTCACGACTGCCGGCAGATTTGAAATAATACGGCCACCGTAGGAGTTAAAACGCCCTTGGAATGGGAGGGGCTAGAAAGTAATATTCAGTTGGTAGTCATATACAATTTCACCGCTAGATGGGAGAAAATCCTACACAGTGTAGCTTTAATAGTGGGAATACTGTGTTTAATGGGTCAGGTTAGTGGGAGGCGTAGAGCAGGGATTTCCCAAACACTGCACATTTTGTATGTTAGCGGCTCCAGGAACGTGGTTGGGAACCCCTGATGTAGAGAAGGTAATGTCAACTACAAGTAATATCCCAATAAATCAGCATCTATTTATGATTTTAATAAATATATTCATAGACACTGAATACGTTGTTATTATTGTTTTATAATGCACTACACTGAGATGCAAATAGTATCTGCCACCACTATTTGCACTTAATATGAATAGTATCTAACTACTATTTACACTTAGTGCAAAGAAAAATACTGCCATTTTCACTTAGTGTAAACAAGATCTCTATTATTAGTTAGTGTAAATAGCATCTATTGCTAAGCAAATGCAGCATTGTTTTTCCAGATTTACCTGGAATATATGGTCTATTTTTTCATCGCAACCCACTATACTTTAGCTCAGAAGTTTCTGGAAGAATAATATCATAAACTGAATGTCATTTTCAGCAAAGCTGTCAAGTCTGTACTTCCTGATTCTAAAACACAGGGTGATGGTTTTGCTGAGCTTTTCGAAATAGTCACGGGAAACTGAGTAATTAAAAGGTTCAAGTAAAATCTTTTTAGAGTTTTGTTTATAGAGGCAGAAAGTGCTCCACACGTCTTCACTTGATAAATGTTTAAACCGCCTGTCTATATGTATGCAAAGTTTAATGTTTGTTTCATTTATCAACTGACCAAACTAGTGGAACATTTCATTTGCACGAAACCACACTGTATGTTAACCACACAGAAACAGAGCAGAAGTTACCAGTTTTAATACAAGAAGCAAATTATTTAGAACAATTAATATGCAAGCAAAACATATATACAAAAAAGATTTTAAAAAAATATAAATTTATTAAGCGTTGTTCATATGATTTCCACTCTAGCTATATGCCAAATTTCTTTAATATACAAATACACATACATAAAGTAGCTCAAATTGTCATTTGTAAAAAGTTGCTCTAACACACAGAACCCACATTGCCTTCTGGTTTACTGCAAACATAAACATCTCAGAGCACTGGCAAGAAAAAAAAACAAAAAAGATAAAAAGGTCTGTATAGAGACAATAATTCCAGAGAATTCTTCATACAGCTTTTACGGGCTGAAGAAAAGAGTAGGTGGCCTGATCCTGGCAAGGCCGGTTTCGTCTGGAGCGCTTGGAGAAATCAACTTCAGCATACTGGAAGAGGAAGATCATACAAATTAATGGCCATTACAGTGTGTAAGACATAATGTACAGTCAGCCGATAGGAAAATAAACCCTAACAAGGAGATCAGGACCCCGAAATGAAGCATATTGTATCATCCTGAAGGACCAATAGAAAAAGATGAAGGATGATGTGAGAGATATAAAACTAGCACAATGATCAAATATAAGGTTTAGCACTAATTATAAGAAATATATTTGATCAGAATGCTGCAACTAACCAATCAGAATTGAGTATCCCAGATAGCATGTGTACTATGATTTTAAAAGTAATTTTCTAAAACACATTTCATGTATTTCATTTAATGTAGTACATTATCTGAAGTTGAAAGGATTTAAGTCAATTAACCACTACTAAAAGATAACTATTATATCACTATACTAACCTAAGAGCATAGTGCAAAAATAATGTGGCCAGGTTATATTTAAACTAATATATTAAAAATAATTAAGATAATTTATTTAAGAAGTATTATATTTATATAAGTACCTGTAGAAAGTTACAAGTTATTATTGTAACTTTCACACAATAATAAACTCCTAATTCATCAATGGTGATATTTTTGATGAACAGACGACTGTTAGTTTTCACTGAGTATTTGTTTTCAAAGCTGCTGTTTTCATATTTACCTCCTTCAACTGTGTTGCTGAAAGTGCGTAAGATCAACACTGGAGGATCCGGTAATCTCAGTTTGTACCAGTAAATCTCCTCTATATCAAGATCACAGGTTATATTCACATCAGATCCTAAAGTTACTGGTGTGTTTGTTAGACTCTCTGTGGCTTGATACAACATGAACAGATCTATGAGAGAAAGAAAAACACATTTATTAAGATATAAAATCAAAAGAAAACTGACTCAATCAAATGTGATGTGAGAAACTCACAGATCTGCAGCTGTATGATCTTCATTGTCTGATCCAGATGAATAATATCTGCTATAGTGATCATTCACACATCTCGAACTGTGAGCGGAAACACAAACCTCGACCACACAGACGAGAGGGGAAGTCAGAGCTGGCCTTCTCTGAGAACATGATCATTCTTACATTTTTGTTAAATCAACATCATATGTTGAAGTAAGTAATAGTTATGTGTAATGTAAGTCTGTCAGAGCTACAAATTTTATTTCAGATTAATATTTAAGATGGTAAACTGAATGCACAATATTTTTCAGGTATTATTTATGTATTTGTTGTAATTTACACAACTGAAAATACACATTTTCCATTTGGGAATTTTCATTTGATTTAAAATAAAATAGTGATGCAACTTTCACCAGGATATATTAATTAAACAACACTTTGCACAATTCTAAGAATTACTGTACATGTCATTCTTATGGAATAATAAGGATACAGAGTATGTGTTGTTTATATAGTGAATCAAAGACGTTATTCCCCACACGCTCTTGCGTGTCCTGAGCAATCCACTACACCCAACTCTGTATACTATACTACACCCAAAACTTCTGATTGTTTACCTCAGAATGCTGAACAATCACATTATTTATCAGGCTTAATTTATCTGAGCTCTATTATTACAAACTATTAAAAAAAATCTGCATACTTTTGAAAGTTTTACAAAACATTTATTATAATATACATTTATTCATTTAGCAGACATTTTTATTCAATCAAGCTTGAAAATGGAGGACATAACCAGCAGGTTATAAGTATACTTGTACTACTGTGAGTATATATTTATGTCGCTGTTCTTTTCATAGTTAATCAGTCTGTAACAAAAACAAACACACCAGAAAATAATGTAGAAAAAATAAAACCTGGACAAAGCTCGACGGCTATCAACATGGTAACACATATCATGAGTTTTGTGCCATGCACAACTTAACTTGTTTGTCAGCTTCTTAAAGCTATATCTGACTCATGTGTGAAAATAATTTTATACTGATGATCTAAAAACATTAACAGAAATTCAAAGGTGTACAGCTAGCAACTATGTTAAGTCTCTTCTAACTACATTAACTGCCCTTGTGTGAACTCTCAGTGCAGTGTGCTTCATTTCCCCATGTAACAGATCCTTACCAATAGAGTCAAGAATGACCTGTTCTGTATCAGTATCCGTTACATAATGTATAATCTAAACATAACATAATCCATAATGGGTTTGAACTTAAAAAAATAAATAAAAATAAAGTAATATCAGACATATATATGCAATAATCATTTTGTCCACAGTTTCATACAGCAGTCAGAACATTTGGGGTCCAGGTACAAACGACTGTAACTATACATTAAAGAAAGGCACTACAGCAATACAGCAGTCTAGCAGTCTAGCAAATTACTCTGATATAGTGCAAAATACAAAACAGCAACAGGAAAGTTACAATCCCTTCCGGCTGTGCTCTCATGGAGGAGCTTCTTGTATTCACTGTTGGTTTTGGAGGAGACACTGTAGTAGGTGCTGTAGTAGGCATTGCTGTTAGACAAAAAAAGTCACAAATATGAAAACATTACTATTGAGACAGTAATTGACTAAACATACAACAAAGGCATACAATGCACATGCTGGATGATAATGACAAAATAATTGCTAAAGCTTAAAGCTAAAAATATATTTGTTGAGGCATTGCACATCCTTTTATTGAATGACTCAAACTGCCTATGTGAGTAATAACGGTTTCCACGTACCTCTGACTAGAAGTGTTAGTTTGTGTTCCTTTTTCGCATTTAGGATATCACAGGAGAACTGTCCTGCATCGGTGAGTCTCAGATCGGAGAGTTTGAGAGAGAAGTTTCCATCCGCATACTCTGCGGGAAAACTTTCTATTCGACCTTTAAACATTGCATCCTGTTTTCCTGTTAAGGCAATGCCTTTTTCAATATCATAAACTTTAGTTTTTTGTTTGTATCTCCAAAACACATTCATTTCCTCTGTCTTTAGCTTTCCTTCATTGTATGAACATGGCAAGATGACAGAGCCTCCAACAACACCGATTTCAACAGAGTCCTGCAGAGACACTGGAGACAAGAGTAACAACTTTAATAAGAAGACAATAAATAAACTGTTACATGAAAAACCATTAGGGGTGGGAATTGGCAAAAATGTATTGCGATTCGATTCTGCGATATATTGCGTATATAATCATAAATAAGAGGAACTTAGAGCTTCAATCAAATTGAGAAAAATAAACAAAAATGTGTAGCCTACTGCTAGAGTCCAGTCCTGTTGGCTGCAAGGTCATCAACCAAAATTAATTTAGGAATATTTTCATTTGAATTTGCTGTTGAATGCACGGCAACAAAGCACAGCAACAAGCGCCACCTTGTGGATGTAATACGCAAATGTAAATGATCAGAGTAAACTCAGAGGAAACCAATGGAGAAAACCAGAGAGTAAAACAGCTAATTTTATAATTAAATATCGCAATACTTTTCGCTACTGTTTCGATATAATTGCGTGCGCAAAATATTGCGATACTGAACAGAGTCGATTTTTTCCCCCACCACTAAAACCCATACTGTAAACTGAGGTCTGTGAACACTAACCTTTGTCTAGCAGATGTAGAAATAAATAAATGAACCAGTATCTGCAAAAAAAAAAGAAAGAAATGTTATTATTCGTCTGACATGATTATTAGACAATGGTTCTTGTCTACTCAAAGCAACATTTTTGTTTTAGATAAACTAGTTTTATTCACTTTAGCACTGGACACTGAACATCATGCCTAGAGGAGAGCATGACATCAGAGACATGTCATATGTGGGGTCTGATAATAGGCTTGTTTGAGATGCGCCTTGCCTCGCCTGAAATGTATGCGAGAGTAGGCGGCTGCAGTGAGAGGAGGAGTGAAAAAAGCGCAGGCAAGCCGGACAGTTCTCTCTTCTCATAGTGGATCTGACACCTGTGAGATCAAAGATGGATATCGCGGGATTCACGCTCGTGCACAGTGTTGCTAATAAACTGGATGGAATTTAAGTTCTGTTGCTTTTATATGGAATTAAATAATGAACAAGACACCCAAAGTACTTGTTATTTAATTCCATTCCAAATACATGTTTATCAATCATTTTTTCTTTAATACAGACAGATGTTTTTCTTTTCTTTTTTTTCTTAAATTACATTGCATAACCCAAAGAGATCGCACTGTCAGATAGTTTGGGAATATTCACACATAACGTATACACATAAAACATGATATCAGAGTTTTAAAATCAAACATTTTAAAAGAGAACAATACATCACGGTTGTTTAAACCAATGAGCATTAAGCTGTGTCATCAGCAAGTCGTTTCCCATCATGCTTTTGATCAGCGCAGTCGGTGGAGAGCAACTGCGCTCGACTGCAGAATCCGACACGTCCACCTTGCGCTCGCGAGAGATTTTTGACATACATCAGCATGACATCAGAGCAAGGCGGACCGCACTCGGACACATTTCTAACCGGCATTCATCTCGCACTGATCACCGGTGATCGGTTCAGCGTAGATTTTGCTCATCTCAAACAAGTTTTGCCAATTTTTATATCATGGTGACTAGATATACCCTATTGATAAATCTGCCCAAAAGCTTGTCCTTAAAGTAAGTTGTGTCCATGACTGCAATCATCAAAAAAATAAAACAAATTAAGTTGATAGCAATTATTATGAAATTTTATTGTTTAGATTTTATTGTCTACTTTTAAGGCCATTAAAATTTATGCATTGTGATAATATATTCATCAACATCAAGATTTTAGGTTAAAACTGATATCATAAGGTGTGTGTGTGTGTGTGTGTGTGTGTTTAAGCACCTTTTAATCAAGTCTGTTGCTTTTGACATGTTTTATATACTTTTTAGAAATATGAAGAGAGAGAGACTGTTAAAAATAAAAGATTTCAAAAGAGAACAAAACATCATGAGCATTAAACCAATGAGCATTGAAGGATTAGTTCACTTCAGAATTAAAATACTCACCCCCATGTCATCAAAGATGTTCATGTGTTTCTTTCTTCAGTCGAAAAGAAATTAAGGTTTTTGAGGAAAAGATTCCAGGATTTTTCTCCATATAGTGGACAAGTTTCAGTGCAGCTTCAAAGGCTCTACACGATCCCAGTCGAGGAATAAGGGTCTCATCTAGCCAAACGATCACTCATTTTCTAAAAAAAAAAACATTTATCACTAGCTGTCATGCACCACACATTACGTAATCGCGTTGAAATGTCACACGTCACGTAGGTGGAAGCAACGACCTAGTGTTTACAAAGCGAACGTGCAAAGACTAAGGGTGCTTCTCAATTCTTATTTGTGCATCCTCGTTTCAGCTCCTCCCCCTGTAGGATCTGAGGGAAGGACGCAAGGAAAGAAAGAAAATGAGGACGGAGGAATAGAATGAAAGCTTTTATATAAATCAATAAAGCTCTTCCGCATAGGATACACCTGTGTATCCTCACTCATGACTCCTCAGGAAGCCTCCTCACTCCTCGATCCTTGACTCCTCGCGGTGCAATTAGAGAATTGAGATGTCCTTCAAGATGGCTGAGCTCGATCAGTTTCCGGGTCATAGGATGGAGGACGGAGGAGCGAGGAGACGAGGAGGGATATTGAGAAGCACCCTAAGTCGAACAGCCTTTACAAAAAAGGAAAAAAAAGATTTTGGACGATTTTGGAGTTGGAGGAGAAAATGAGAGTTTTTCGGCCTACTCAACCTTCCACCTGACCTTTCAACATGATTACGTAATGTGCAAGCCAAGCATTTGTGGTTAAAAAGTATATACATTTTTATTTATTTTTTTAGAAAATGACCGATGGTTTCACTAGATAAGACTGGCTGGGATCATGTAGAGCCTTTGAAGCCGCACTGAAACTACAATTTGGACCTTCAAAACGTTGGTCCCCGTTGAAGTCCACTATATGGAGGAATGTTTTCCTCAAAAACCTTAATTTCTTTTCGAATGAAGAAAAACAAACATCTTGGATGACATGGGGGTGAGTAAATTATCAGGAAAGTGAATCTTTAAGCTATCATCTTATAATCTTTAAACAGTGTCGTCAGCAAGTCATTTCCCATCATGCTTTAGATCAGCGCAGTCGGTGAAGAGCAACTGTCAGTGTGACATCAGAGCAACCAGCATGCATCTCGCAGTGATCACTGGTGATCGGTTCTGCCAGAGCCCGTCTACGGAGAGCCTGGCCACTCCCTATTAAGTCCTATTGTACCGAATTTTGGTTGTAGTTCCACCAGAGTTCCACTGGGGGCGATCGCCCATGAGTGCAAAATGAATGGGAGTCAATGGGGCTAGACGGCTAAATGTGTCTCTTTCACCCGATTGCCGTTGAGAAATCTCAGATTTGATTGTAGGTTTTGCAAGTTCAACATGGGTTATAGGTCGAAAGTTGAATGAACGAGTACTTATGTCCTTTTGATTTCTTACAGGCTGAGTTGTTGTTAACCATAACACGCTAGCATTCTGCTAATGAACGCTGATTGGTCAGTGAAGGACTGATTACGACCAGAGATACCGCTTGATGGTATCGTGGCATCCGAAGCGGGAACAGAAACAAACAAAACAAGAACTCTTCTAGCACGTGTATTTACCTGTGTCAGCTGTGTTGTCGATGCCTCGAGAGAAAAGAAAGTGCAGAGCGCGAAAGCACCAAAGTGACTGAAGGATTGCCGTAAAGCAGTATCTCTGGTCGTACAATGTGTATGACGGCATTTACATTTTAAACGACTTTTTAAAGCAAATAAGTGACTCTAAAAAATCTAACACCCAGCAATGTGTAATTTCTTTGCATCTCCTTTCGAATACAACATTCAAATTATTAGACAAAATATTATATCCTGAGAAAAGTGGATTTTGAGAGGTATAGCGCCATAGACATCCATTCATTCTGCACTCGTCCTGTGAGCGCCCTCATATGGAGCCAGAGTGGAACTGCAACCAGTTCAGAAGCCGGAAGTGTACTGAGAGTGAAACTTCTTGCCTTATTAGACATTCTCTGGTTCTGCGCAGATTTTGCTCATCTCAAACGAGCCTAGCATCTCTGTATTAACACATGCTCTCAAAATTGCATGATGAAATTGAGCCACATTCAGAAAATTAATAACTGATAATAAAAACACATTATTCTTTAAATTCCAGATGTATTTTGAAGAATGCTGGTAACTAAACTGTTGACGGCACGCATTGACTTCCATAGTATGAAAAAAAATATTATGGAAGACAATGGGGACCAGAAGCTGTTTGGTTACCAGCATTCTTCAAACTCATACAGGTTTGGAACAACTTGAGGGAGAGTAGATGACCGAATTTTCATTTTTGGGTGAACTGTCCCAGTCTGAGACAGTGCTGACATAATGTTTCCTGTTTTAGCCTCGAGACTCCTCGTGATGCTATTCATCTGTACTTCTGCTAATCTTAACATGTAATTAATTTACAACAGCATTAAAATCTAACCACAGCCACCAAACCATCTAAGATTTTCTTACGTCCAGACAAGTTGTTTTTATTCCACAGAATTGCTTCTAACAAAAAAAAGTTAGACTACACTGACCGTTATCACAGGCGGAAGTAACATTGTTACAAAACTTTTCGTAGAATCTTGTGTTGTGTACTGTAACGTGAACTTTCATTTTTCATATCTAATGTCTCTTAATTAAATATCGAAAATGTACACCGATCAAGCTGTATGATAGGAAAATTGAAAACATGTCGGTTATATTTAGCTACACTAAAATGTGTACATACCTTACAAACATGACTCGCGTATTATCTGTCCGTGTTGATTGTCCTATTGTTAGTCCTGTGGGAACGTTAGGGGAAACGAAACCGGGCGGCTAAATATCGGAAAGTCCTAAACGTTGCTGCTTTCGGATAAAACGAAGCTTTTGGAAAGTTTGAAGCGACTAAACCAAATTCACTATTTCGAAGCGCTTGACGCTGGTGACGTCTGCTGGTCAGAACAGTGTAAATGCAACAGTGTAAATGCAGCCCAAACATGCATAAAAACAACTTTACAAAATAACTGCATATGTTTTATTGAAGGTGTACTCCATTTAATGCAATGAACAAATCATCTAATACCATTAAACATTTAGAGTCTTTATAATAGTATTGTATTAAATTGTAGGGCTTGTTTTGTTTTATGGATGTCATAATGCCAATAGTAGCCTAAGAGATAGTCTACAACGTTTCCTTTTTATTATACAAATGCGTCATTGAATGTCTACAATTTTCGAAATTCATCCGAGATCAAGTAAAAAAATCATTGGTTCATTGACAGATGGAATGCGACAGAGGCGAAATGTTGAAAATTCAATACAGTTATGACGTAAGGAAGCCTGGGCTGCGTTCAGCCCCGACAAAACGTTGCACAACGTTTTTTAAACAGAAACGGTGATGCGTTGAACACACTGTTCTGATGACGCAAGAGTTGCAACTATGGCAGCTGAGAAGGCCATTCTTTGTGTTCTTTGTGAAGAATTTTCGGAGCCTGATGAAGTCGGTATAAATATGTGTTTAATACTACAAAATATGCCCGATGTTACAGTAACTGCACTTGCCGCCCAGAACAAAAGAGAACATCCCAATCGAGTGAAGGGATTGCTGAAACTGAAATGGAAGCACACATCTTACCTAATTCAGACTAAAACGCATCTATTTAGCCTCACATACTGACTTTATTTGTAGTTCATACTGTTTTAATACCCTGTATTTTCTTTCTCCTTTTTAGGAAAAGCACTTAATTACCATTGTTTATTTCTATACCAAATGTCATACACTTGCAATGAAGCTAAAAATATAAGCAACTACATCATTATGTTGATAACCTATATTTTTACAACAAAACAAACATGTCTTCTAATATCCTCAGTTGTTGTGTATACCGAGCTGCATCGAAGACATTTGTAAATTACTTTCCTTGAACCCATTGTGCGAGTTCACTTTAATACCGTGTGCTTTATATACATGTTGCTGCTGATTGGACTGCAGTTCTGACACACCCACCAAACAAGAGAAAACGTATCTCAAACCCCGTTGCACACCGGTGCACGCCGTTTCCAGGAAACATGACGTTCAACCCGGAAACCGTAGCAAAACGTTGCGCACCGTTTTGAACTTGAACGTGCCCCTGGTTTACTGAAATCACGTGACTTTGGCAGTTCGATACCAAAATAATGGTTCGATACGCTCCGAATCACTTGTTCGAAACAAATGATTCGCAAACGTTTCAAAGCTTCAAAAAACGTTTCGAAAGCACCCAGGCCATTGCTCACTGATGACCGTTTCTGGAGAGGGGGTTCAGCAAAAAATCCAGTAGCACCTCACTGCAGTACACGAGATCCAGGGGGCGGAGTTGGATCCAGATCTAAGGGGTGGAGATTGGTAGGTTTAGGGGTGGGTTTAGCGATCAGGGGGTGGAGATGGGTAGGTTTAGGGGTGGGTTTAGCGATCAGGGGGTGGAGATTGGTAGGTTTAGGTTTAGGTATATGTAAGGTGGGAGGAGTTAGATCTGGATCCAACTCCTCCCCCTGGATTTCGTGTTCTGCAGTGAGGACCATCTCAAAAAATCGGCAGCCGGCAGCAGGAAGTAGCTGCCACTGGCAGCTGACACCTGGGGCACGTTCAAGTTCAAAACGGTGCGCAACGTTTTGCTACGGTTTCCGGGTTGACCGTCATGTTTCCTGGAAACGGCGTGCACCGGTGTGCAACGGGGTTTGAGATACGTTTTCTCTTGTTTGGTGGGTGTGTCAGAACTGCAGTCCAATCAGCAGCAACATGTATATAAAGCACGCGGTATTAAAGTGAACTCGCACAATGGGTTCAAGGAAAGTAATTTACAAATGTGTTCATGCAGCTCGGTATACGCAACAACTGAGGATATTAGAAGACATGTTTGTCGTAAGTTTTATTGTAAAAATATAGGATATCAACATGATGTAGTTGTTTATATTTTTAGCTTCATTGCAAGTGTATGACATTTGGTATAGAAATAAACAATGGTAATTAAGTGCTTTCCCTAAAAATGAGAAAGAAAATACAGGGTATTAAAACAGTATGAACTACAAATAAAGTCAGTATGTGAGGCTAAATAGATGTGTTTTAGTCTGAATTAGGTAAGATGTGTGCTTCCATTTCAGTTCAGCAATCCCTTCACTCGATTGGGATGTTCTCTTTTGTTCTGGGCGGCAAGTGCAGTAACTGTAACATCGGGCATATTTTGTAGTATTAAACACATATTTATACCGACTTCATCAGGCTCCGAAAATTCTTCACAAAGAACACAAAGAATGGCCTTCTCAGCTGTCATAGTTGCAACTCTTGCGTCATCAGAACAGTGTGTTCAACGCATCACCGTTTCTGTTTAAAAAACGTTGTGCAACGTTTTGTCGCGGCTGAACGCAGCCCAGATGTCAGCTGCCGCTAATAACCGGAAGACGGAGGTGGATGCCACTTTTAGCCAGGCAAATAAGTTATTATATTAATATAATTTTTTAGTACTTATTTAAATAAAATACTTCTATTAGTAATTATTTTATATTATTTGATTAAAAAAGGTTTATCAAATATAAATCAAGTAACGAAGATCATAGACATAATACAAAAAAAAAAAAAAACCATTAAGCTACACTTGAAATTATGAATTTGTAAATATAATTTATGAATGAGTGTACATGTTTGTTAAATAATGAAATCTATACATACAGAAAGAAATGCCTATGTAATCATACTGCATATTTATTAAATATACATACACATTCATTTAACTTAAATAATGAGAACAGGCAAAGGCAAAATTCCTTTCAGGATAAATCTCTGTCCAAATAGGCCCTTAGCTTAATTAAATTATAAATATTGTAGCTAATGTATTTAAAGGTTTTTCATTAAAAAAAAATCAATTGAAGTGTTCAATCCAGTTGTTTCAACTGGTTTTGTAGTTTTAGAATGTTTGAGCAGTGTGTAAGATTGTCAACAATCTGGCCTTATTTAAACATGAACTGTTGACGAAACGCGTTCATGCCAGCTAGAAACGAATGCGAGTGAGCAGCAGATACGGAGCTCTTTAATTCGCGACCAACCTCGTTTTATTGTAGTCCTAAGGTGAATTCAAAAAGGCATTCTTTTTCTTTGAAGCAACAAAGGCTAAATTATATATATATATATATATATATATATATGTATATGTATATGTATATATATATATATATATATATATATATATATATATATATGTAATTGGTGTGGATGACACGCAGCGAATTATAATATATAGCCTATTATAAATATAATATATAAATTATGAATTTTTACGTGTATAAATATAATTTATGAATGAGTGCACATGTTTGTTAAAGGGATACTTATGGGGGTATTATTGTTGCAATATTCCAAATAAATAGATTAATATTCACAAATAAATGTAAAGAGATTCACAAAAATGTATCCAATTCACAAATAAATAGATTAAGATCCACAAATAAATGTAAAGAGTTTCACAAAAAATTATAAAATTCACAAATAAATAAAATGAGATTTGCAAATAAATAAAATATTTACAAATGTTTTATTATTTTACAAACACAACTCTGCGTGGCATTTATTTGTGAACCGCTTTCTGTGCATTTGTAAATCGCTGCACACATTTGTGAATTGGTTCCTGTGCATTTGTGAATCCCCTCACGCATCTGTGGATTTTGAAACACTTCTAGCGTTGACGTGCAGACAGATCCACAAATAAGTGGACTCCACCCACCGCCTACTCAAGCCAATCAGATAACGGCCACATCGAATATCAAATATTTTATTTATTTGCAAATCTCATTTTATTTATTTGTGAATTTTATAATTTTTTGTGAAACTCTTTACATTTATTTGTGGATCTTAATCTATTTATTTGTGAATTCGATACATTTTTGTGAATCTCTTTACATTTATTTGTGAATATTAATCTATTTATTTGGAATATTGCAACAATAATACCCCCATAGATACTTCACTTTAAAATGAAAATTCTGTCATCATATGCTCACCCTCAAGTTGTTTCAAACCTGTATGAATTTATTTCTTCTGCTGAACACAAAGGAAGATATTTAGAAGAATGTCAGTAACCAAACAGTTAACTGGTCTCATTGACTTCCATAGTAGGAAAAAAAAAAATACTATGGAAGTCAATGGGACCAGTTAACTGTTTGGTTACTGACATTTTTCAAAATATCTTCCTTTGTGTTCAGCAGAAGAAATAAATTCATACAGGTTTGAAACAACTTGAGGGTGAGTAAATGATGATAGAATTTTCATTTTAAAGTGAAGTATCCCTTTAAATAATTAAATATATACATACAGAAAGAAATGCCTATGAAATCATATTGTATTTATTAAATATATATTCTTTATACATATTAAATATACAATATTTAAACTTAAATAATGAAAGTCCTGTCTAAAAGAAAAAAAAAAAGAACTTTGTCTCATCAATTACCTTTATTTAAAATCATATTTTGCTATCATTTAAGTTCAGTTTTACACTTGTAGTACTACTTTTAATACATTCTTGTCTTTGTTTAATGAAGCAGCTGTAACTGTTGAAACAGACTTTGTATTTGTTGTTCTGAAATCAGAATGATCGACAACAATCCTGAACTAGATGGTAAAGTTCGTAGACAAACTTTAAGTTGGCTTGAAAAACCCTAGCCAGAAAGTTTGAAAAAAATGTAAAAAGTGTTCTAGCATGGTTTAACATGATTTACCATGTTTTTAGTATGGTTATCGCCGGCGCCACCATTGACCATTGGCTACTGTAGCTTGACTTCCAGTTACATGTGATTGGTTGCTACTACGTTGGACGATACTGATTGGCTGCCACGAAACGGCAGGTCCCTCCTAATATGGCAGGGCTTCCGGCTGTCAACGGCAGCTACTTCTGCTGCCAGCTGCCGATTTTTTCGCTGAACCCCTACTGGGTTTCTGATGACATGACAACGTCCTCGGCTCACTTTGTGCAACGCCACTACTGGTTTTTATGAACAGCAGAAATGATATCTTAAAAAAATATATATATTATTTTCAACTCAAAAGTAAAT
The DNA here is from genome assembly GCF_963993115.1 of Abramis brama. Classification (NCBI taxonomy): domain Eukaryota; kingdom Metazoa; phylum Chordata; class Actinopteri; order Cypriniformes; family Leuciscidae; genus Abramis; species Abramis brama. Next base: position 11,359,349 of record NC_139968.1, on the reverse strand, counting down.
ATGCATAGATATTTTGATACACTTTAATTTGTTATTTTGCAAGTAAATAAATAAATCAATCTCCCTAATCTAATTTAAGATGCTATCATCCACCAACTGCAAATCTGGACCTAACCAAAAAATAAAAATAAAATAAAAATAAGGATAGTCTCATAAACATAATTTGCAGGTGGTTGCAGTGGTTCAGTGTTCTACATTTATGTCAGAAGGAGGTCCATTTTCATCCAAATGTTTGATTTACACTTAACCTAAACTAAACAAAGTCTAGAGAAACTACTTAATAGTCTATTTTCAGTAAGACTCATTAAATATAAAGTTATAAAGTGTTTGCGTGTCTGCCATTGTGTTTAACTTGCATCATGCCAGATGTACGGTGGCCGAGAGAGCTCAACGCGCAACTGAAGAAAACACATGCAAATAGAAAAAACCCCAGCAAATTAAGAAAAACCCTTCATCAGTTTGACAAAACATGTGCTACAAATACTCACAACGCAACCAAATACACAAACGCGAAACTGGGCCTGAATGTTGAGAATATGAATTGTCTCTAAAAATGCTTGTTTACAGTTAAGACTAATAAATTGAAGTTCAAAGTGGTGGTTTCTGTGAATTATTATGCTAATCTACTAGCAAGACTAGTACCATACAGGCACGGCGTCATGGGTGGGCCTGACGGGCCTAGGCCCACCCACTTTTCAACAGGCCCACCCAAAAAATAACTAAAAAATAATAATTAATATATTCTAATTTTGTCAAGAATTATAAAAAAAAATCGTCAATAAGCTCATAATTTGTACTAAAATAGTCTAAATGTTTAGTTTTAAAAACAATTTTAAAAAGCTGGCTATGTCTATTTTGATGTTTCTGCGCAAGTTCAGCAGACAGTTCGGGTTTGTTCCGATCAGAGCTCGTGAGTGGAGAGCGCATTTCTGAATATTTATGGAGCTATTCTTGTGCCAATAAAAATGAACGTAGCTTTTCAAGAAACTAATGAAAATATAAATTGAAACTAAATAAATTATCTCTAAAACTGAAAAAGAATAAATCGCAGGCAAATTTTTTGACTTCGTTTTTAATACACTGCATGTTTTGCTAACTGTTTATCATATTTCAATCGTCATCTGAACCTACAAATGCGCTTCCAGAGTTTTCATTTACGCTTCTGAAGTTTTCGTTTACGCTCCCTGAGTTTTCGTTCGCCGTTCTGACACATTTCTCTCGTGGGGGCGGGGCTAGTAGCAGTGTGTTCTCATTGGTTACTGAGCTTTTGATTGATCGCTTCGTGACCTGGAAGTGAAGACGTCAGTGTTTATGTGTTAAATCAAGTTATTTATTTTCTAATAAGCTCTTGCCCAAACCAATATTAAATTTCAGAGTGTGACAGGTGTACAGTTCACCATTTGGTCCTTAGGGCAGTTAATTTATCTCATTGACAAATGTATGATTATTGTACATTGTGGAAAAACTGATAAAACTAGTTACAAAAATGATCTTAGAAAATTATTGAGTGGCATAAGTTATTCTGTTTTTAAATAACAGCTGTATATTGAGATGTGGTGGAAATGACATTTGTTCATTGCAGGTCAGAAATTTAAAATATTAACAATTTCTATTGTAATCTAAGTTTGTCCTCTTACAGACCTTAAAACTAGACAAATTATTTAAACTTATGAGACTGTTACGTGACTTTTGAACAAGTTTGTTTTTATTCAACTTCACAAGCCTAAAAGTGCCCCTAGTTGAAGAAACACCCAAATATTTATAACCTATGTTACATGATCCTATATTCTGACACATAAACAGCATAGAAACCATAAAATAATTAGACCAACATTTACTTCCATCAAGCAACTAAATGGTTGGTATTTTTATAATTAGTATTAATATAATTGTTACATTTAATTTATTGCCACACTTTGATATGTAAATTATATTATCAGAAAACTGAATATAGCGTTGTCAGGCTTTTATTTGTGCTTAAATGGATAAAACAACGGCGCTGCACACTCAGCTGCTCATAAACATGCCTGCTATAAATTTGACCTGCCACAATATGGCGCTGTTTTCGACACTCTTGATGCTTCCCGAAAACATTCAGGGGAAAGCCTCAGTGCTTCATGAGGCTTCATTTGCCCATCCCTAGAGTAATGGTAGTGTTACAAAAATGCATTGCTGAAAACATATCACCTAAAATAAAGGCAGGTCGGCAGCCATGTTATGACCGTAAAGCATACATGTAACACCTGTGGTGGTAAATGATTGGTCTGAAAGATGGTCAAATATTATCACAGCACTCATTCACCACATCACAAAGGGTGGACAAATTGAATAATGGAGAGCAGCTTACGTTCTGCAAGTGAACGGTGCTTGTGGTACCATCCGAATGAGGCACAAAATCACTTTCACAGACATTTTGATTGTTCCCTGCTGATGAAATGACCTGCCTAACTCAACCCGAGCTGCTGAGTCTTTGGCCATTTTCAAGAAACTGCTGAATACGCATCTTTTTCATCAACACTTGACCCACTTATACTAACATTTTCAATTAAAAAAAAAAAAAAAACTTGCAATATGTATTTTGTCACAGGTCGGGATGGGCCAAGCCGGACTGCGCCCACCCCTGAACCAGGACCACCCTGAGGAGCGTGTCAGAGACGAGACGGAGACAGAATTTAAAGGGATAACAGTTCTTTTTATTAAAGTTAAAAGTAATTTGAATAACCTAAACTAAAATTTTCCTTTCTTCTTCTTCCCAGGGATCGAGGCGATGCAGTGGTCTCCGGGGCCCACTCCCACGCCGGTACAGGATTCACAGTGGCCTGTGATGGACCGATGGGTTTCCACAAGTGAGTATGCGGTCGGGGCTGTTCCTCTTCCCTCACTGATGCAGGGTTCACAGGGACCTACGACGGGCAGGTGAATTTCCACAGGTGAGTAGACGGTCAAGGCCTTTCCTCTTCCCGCGCCGATGTAGGGTTCACAATGGTATGCGATGGACAGGTAAGTTTCCACAAGTGAGTATGCGGTCGGGGCTGTTCCTCTTCCCTCACTGATGCAGGGTTCACAGGGACCTACGACGGGCAGGTGAATTTCCACAGGGGAGTAGACGGTCGAGGCCTTTCCTCTTCCCGCGCCGATGTAGGGTTCACAATGGTATGCGATGGACAGGTGAGTTTCCACAAGTGAGTAGATGGTCAGGGCTCTTCCTCTTCTCACACCGGTGCGCAGTTTACAGTGGCCTGCAAGGGACAGGGACGAACAGAATGGCGACTTCAAGCAGCGTGCGCAGTTCTCACATTCACTCTCTTGAGATGTCCCCTTTCCACTATGTGGACAGAGTGTGTTGCAGGAAGATGGGCACTTCACACGAGACAGGTGGGCTCTGGAGCTGCAGCAGACCTGAAGTCAACAGGCGGAAAAGAGCTTCTTCAGACAGATGGATTATAGGGCGGCAGCAGACTCGAGTCGCAGGCTGAGCGAAGCTTATGTGTTGCAGGGGACAGATAACTTCACACCATGCAGATGGACTTGGGGTTGTAGCAGACTGAAGTCGCAGGCTGGGCGGAGTTTCTCTAGGACAGACAGAATCAACTTTAACAGCAGTATACAGTGCTCACGTGTGTTGCAGGGGACAGATAACTTCACACCATGCAGATGGACTTGGGGTTGTAGCAGACTGAAGTCGCAGGCTGGGCGGAGTTTCTCTAGGACAGACAGAATCAACTTCAACAGCAGTATACAGTGCTCACGTGTGTTGCAGGGGACGGATAACTTCACACCATGCAGATGGACTTGGGGTTGTAGCCAGGCCCGGCTGCAGGATGAAATGACTGAGGGGGCATGTGAAATTGTTAAGGGGGCTTAACACCATCAATGAACAATACACACTGATAACTTGCTTAGTAAAAAAGATAAGCCAGCGTAATTTATTATGCATATATTAACCCTTTTACGCTTAATTTTAATATTCTAACTGACTCCCATAGTGAGTTTTTTCAAGGCGACTGTTATTTTAGAACGTTCCCCCTTAATGTTTCCATGGCGACGCGTCATAATTTGTCACGTGACACACCGCAACCACAATAACACTGACATGTATCGCTTTTATTTCCTTTTCCCTTTTTTATTCAAAATATTCACAAACTTGCTTACCATGTCATCAACTATCTGATATTCCGATTCTCTGCAAAAAAGTGCAGAGAAAAGTGGTCGGTGAACTGTGAGAAGAGTAAACTTTATAGTTAGCCTACTTCCGTGTTTGTCTGATATGAATAACACACGTCGGCAAATTATATTTGAATAGATTATTATTGCTGCTTCCACATACATCAGTGTGTATTTTACAAACTCCAGATGTATTGTTTTACTAGTGCTTATGTGTATTTAAATATCTGAAACCTAAAATAAACATTGTGAGGTTGAAAACGCTGTGATATGACAGCGCTGCGCGCGTCCGTCTCTGGCTCAGCGCCAGCCAACGCGCGAAAGCACAGTTTGAATCTGGCAGTTATGTCGTCAATGAACATTCTAAATCCCATATGTGTGACCGTACTCTCAGCACTGAAATAAAAATCCCATATACCACTCAAAAGGTTAAACATTTCATTTGTAACCATGAATACAAAAATGAAACTGAGGGGGCACAAATCAGATCTGAGGGGGCAATGCCCCCTTTTGCCCCCTCGTGGCGCCGGGCCTGGTTGTAGCAGACTGAAGTCGCAGGCTGGCGGAGTTTCTCTAGGGCAGACAGAATCAACTTCAACAGCAAGTTAGTTTGACTCACGGATGCTGTTCCTTCTAGTCCTCAACAGATGGGGCCGATCGACATTATCAAGCTCCAGTTACTGACAGTAGACCAGCACTGCACGTGGGGAGTGCACGGCAAAAGAGAATAAATCTTCCACACACACACACGGCACTTTTACTCCAAACATGCAACGTGAAGGGGAGAACCGTCAATTTAAGCACTGCAATCCACTTCAATAAGTGCAAATAAGGCCAGCACTCACCCAGAGGCCTCCGTGCCACAAGCAACGAGCTTCAATGTTGGGAAAAAGGGTGTCTCGGGGCTTTCCTCCACAGACATAGACAGGATTCACATCACCGTTCCAATACGGGGGAAGAGGATAGGAGATCGCACATTAATCAGTGTAATTCACTCAGTGACGTTTAGATAGCACAATCAAAACACTCCAATCCACCTTAAATTCAGTGTTGAAACATGTAGGTAAGAGATCCAATGGTACGATTACTTATCTCTCTCCCTTCCAGGCGAACGGGGTATTTTCACAACTCTTTCACACTCCTCGAATCCCATCCAACACACTTGCCCCTGCACACCACAATTCTTCTCTGCAACACTCAAATGGAACGACGTCTCATGGGGGAGAACCACCCAACAGTCTCTCTTCGCTGGCTTTTTATATCCTTCTCAATGCCCACATGGCTTCGTCATGGCTCTAGATTAATTCCCCACACCTGATGTCGATTTCCTCATCCCGGTTGACAAGGCAACAGATACTTCTTTACACGGGGGGTGGTGCGTCCTTGTTATTATACCGGAGGGAACACAATTGCGGCGAACTTTAGTTCCGCCCTCTCATTTGTCACACCGTGACATATTTGCTTGACTAACTGGGACTAGTCACAGCACTTACATCTTTGCCCTATTGTTGGTTTGATTGCTTCTATTGTTCTCTTCATTTGTAAGTCGCTTTTGATAAAAGCTGTTTGGCACACTAGCTGTTTTTTTTTTCTGCAGTGTCAATGCCTTTTTTTTTTACATGGGTTATATGGCTAAAAGACATTTCCTATGTAAATCCATTGTGCTTTTATTGTAGCATAATGCATAAACAATAGTTTATGTGTGAATGTGCTTTATTTTAAACTGATTTCAAACCCACCTCTTTTCTCTCACAACCAGGATGTACACAACCTCGAAACGCATTCCCATCTGAGCCTCACTGCATGCCATCGAGACAGGAGAAAACAAAACGGTTTTGCACAGTGATAATGTGCGATATAAAAAATGATAATGCATCTGATATGTCATGTCAGCTGAAAGGGAAAATAAAACCCAGAGGTGTAAAGTTTGCCTGTTCACAGGGTCAAGAAAGAAGGATCACATTAGCATTAGTCTTAGCATCTCTATACTGGCTAACAAGGAAACAAAACCACAAGGATCACAATCAGAAGCAACCATTACATGTACAACAACTGACAAAGTACTTCTTCTTCTTCTTCTTTAGGGTTTATCGGCAGCTTGCATCCATTAATGTTGCACTACCGCCATCTTCCGGATTTATTTTCCTTTCATGTCCATTTACATCATATTCTTCTCATCAGACCTGTTCTTGATAAAAAAAAGAAAATATTTCCTCTGCTTTGTTCATTCTCCCCACTTTGCAGTATTTCCCTCACTCCTGTCCCTATTATTCCAACTTTTCCTAACTCTTCCATCATATTTTTCCTCTGTTCTTCATATTGTCTGCAACTCAACAACACATGCTCTATAGTTTCTGCAACCTGACAACAACCACAAAAACCAATTGGGTGCTTTCTTATAATGTGTAGTGTGCTATTCAAATTACTATGACCTATCCTTAATCTTGTCATAACTATTTCTTCTTTTCTATTCCCTCCCCTATTCTTCACAACCCCTACTTTATTTTGAATAGCATACAAATGTCTCCCTTTAGTTTCCCTGTCCCACTGATTTTGCCATTCTCTAATGGCTTCTTTCCATATTATACTCTTTCCTTCAGACTTTGACAACTTAATATTTACTTCAATATTCTCTTTTTTAACAGCTTGTTTAGCTAACTTGTCCACTCTCTCATTACCCACAATGCCAATATGAGCAGGAATCCACATCAGTTGAATCTCATAGCATTTTTCCTTCATTCTTGTGTACATTATCAATATTGAATACAGTAAATCCTGATGGCTATTAGATATACCAGTCATGAGACTGTATAAAGCTGACACTGAATCACTTCCAATCAAAGCTTTTTTAATTTTGTTTTCCTCAATCCATTCTAATGCTATCATAATAGCGTATAATTCAACTGCATACACACTCAGATCATTTGTTGTTCGTCTGCTTATCTCACCTCTTTGATTAAAAATGTAAACTGCAGATCCAGTCTTTCCTGTTTCTGGATCCTTTGATCCATCTGTATAAATCTGAACATACTCTTTATATTTAAAATCTATATCTCTATAAAATTCCGCTGCCAGATCTTTACTATTACTTACTGCTTTGACTCGAAGTAACTTAAAATCAACTTCCATTGTTTCTAGCTTCCATACCGGTGTATCAGGCCATGTTACTGTTGGGCAGAATTCCTTTTCATATACTCCCAATTCTCTCGCTGCCTCATCTCCTATCCACCCAAAACTGAACTTTTGTGCTCTCTCCCTTTCCCAATTATCTTGTAGTATTCTTTTAGTTGGATGATCTCTGTGTCCTTTTAGATTTACCCAATAATTTACTAGCAATTGTTTACGTCGAATGTTCAATGGCATTTCTCCCGCTTCCACCTGTAGAGCACACACTGGTAACTGACAAAGTAACAAGTGAAACACAAGGATACACAGGGGCAAACACGCTTAAGGTAATGAGGAAACAAGATACACCTGGGGAGACTAATCAACATGAAAAACTACAAAGAACTACAAAACATGGCACAAGACAAGAAACAACAAAATGTCCACACAAGACAAGGGGAACACAAGACCGTAATCATGACAAGCATGATGACGTACTTGATTAATCAAATACGTATATGTCTGACGCATGCACGGAATGGGATGTTTTTAACACGCCTGCATTAATCTTGTATTTAATGTAATGTAAACTAATGCAGACTTAAAGATAGAATAAATAGATCAAAATGGTTTTTTCGTTTGACAAATTATTCTGTAATTTTAAATCATAGCTTTAACGTATTTAAACTTAACGCAACGAGGGCATAGTGTTTTGAATAGCCTAACCTAATTAATTTAATTTGGTCCTTGGAAAATATCCATAACTTTTGTCTTAATTTTTTAGTCTGTCTTATAAACAGTCTTCTGTGTTATTTGTTTCATAGTTCCGTAAAAGCAATGTGGCATTTTTTAATTCATGAATGAATCAAAAAGGAATGGAATGAATGGAAGTCCAACAAATTCACAAACTGTCAGGTAATATGAATACAATGAAAAAAATATAGCCGCAAGCAGCCATTATCGGGGCCAACCGCAAAGAAGACGATAAGACATGCCAACATGGCTGGGAGTGTCAGACCAACTGCAGCAAGGAGCAATTAAAGACATTTAAAGATGAATTGGCAAAATGGCTGAAAAACCATACACATTAACTGAAAATATGATTTAATGGATTATCACTTTCGACCAATAGGTGGCTATTGTCATGAAATCCATAACTTTTAGTCGGCACGGTCTGGAGATGATACGATTTGATGTTGGTGAAAATCGGACAAACGGGGTCTAGGAGAAGTTAGAAAAAGTAGGTTTTAAAGAAAATAAAGATGGCGGACAGGAAGTTTGGCTGACTATGGCAAAATTGATATCTATGTTTTTGGCATAACCCAAGGAATCTATTAAGACCAGTGTCACTGTTACAATAGGCAAATTTATTCAAAAGCTATTAGCATTTTGGACATTTTTTAATAAATGTTTTACCACAAAGTGGCGCTGCCCCAAAACTATTTAAGTACCTTCAAGGCATGGTGCCGATGACTCATACCTAGTTTCGTAACGATACGCTTATGCGTTCATAAAGTATAACATTTTATATCACAATACTGTATTGAAGTCAATGGCAATTTCATGTTTTGTTCTATTATAGCGCCAACAAGAGGCACAATCCCACTATTTTTTGTATGTGTCCTCAGAGTGAGCCCATACATGTGTCAAATTTGGTGAAACTCTCTCATTTCGCTTTATAGACATTTATATGTATAAACACGCAATTTTTATGCCACTTACTATTAATTATTTTGACATTTGGGCATTAACATATGGCCAGCGACCTATGTTTTCAAACTTTTGATGGTGGTTTCGTCCGATATTGGCTTATAACGGTTTCGAAGATATTGGCAAATGTTTTTTTAAGCGCTAAATAACAACGCTACACAAACCGGAAGGCGGAACCTGGCATGTTTGGTATCATTTGACTCGGCAAGGATTCAGGAACCTAATAAGATGACTCCAGTGAAAATCAGCATTTGAAATTTTCATTTTACTGCTAGGTGGCGCTGGTTCGAAACTTCTCAGGCTCCTTCAGGGCATCGTACTGATGACCCATACCAAGTTTTGTAACAATACGTTCATGCGTTCACAAAATACAGCATTTTAGTGCAAAATTCTAAATGGCCAACACCCAAAATGGCCGATATGGAAAAATTGTATATCATTTGACTCGGCATGTTGCCCCAAATCTAACGAGACCGCTTATATGATTTTTGGACAAATTGTTCAGAAGTTATAACAAAAAATAGCCATTTTTCGTATATCCAGACCAGTAGGTGGCGCTACGCCGAAACGCAGGCTGAAGCCTCAAGTACCAAGTACCAGAACATGTACCAAGTTTGGTCTGAATAGAATAAAGCATTGCGGATATACAGCCTTGCGTCTGTTTTTGGAAGCTCTACGTAAAATTAGTTTGCGCAGTATTCCAGAACAGTTTGACGAATCGGCATGATTTCCATAACTTTTTGTTGACATGGTCTGAAGATGATCTGGTTCAATTTTCGTGATAATCGGAGCAATGGCCTAGGAGGAGTTTGAAAAAGTAGAGTTCTCTGAGTCATAGGGTGCAATTGAATCGTCTTGAGCAAAGGAATCATTTTATTAGGATAATTTTGTTTCTAGCCCATACGGTTCAACAGTTATTAGCATAAACATGAGTGAAACTTTGGACCGTTGGTGGCACTAGAGGGATTGAGTTAGAGACTCCAAATTTGCTATGGTGACATGTCAGACAATCTTCTATCTGTGTGCCAAATCTCACAACTTTCCCACAAGCGATTCTATGGGCTGCCATATGGCGCTTTTCCACTGCATGGTACGGTACGGCTCGGTTCGGTACGGCTCACTTATGGCGCATTTCCACTGCATGGTACGGTACGGCTCGCTTTGGCTCGCTTTAAATGGTACCTGGTCTGTTGAGGTTCCAAGCATACCGTACCGATACTAAAATGTGACGTGAAAGCACTGCAGATCACTTATTGGTCAGACAGAATCATCACTACCAGCGTAATTGTATTTGCGACACGAGACACTAAACCCGCTAGATTTAAATAGCCAGTAGACAACAGCCAACGCTGTAGCACCTCTTTATAAAGTACTTGCTTGAAAAAAGAAGATTTTTACTAACTGCAGTGGAAAAGCAACCGAGCTAAAGCGAACCGAACCGTGCCGAGTCGAGTCGTACCACGCAGTGGAAAAGCGAAGCAAGCCGAACCGTTCCTAACAAAATATATTAATTAGCCTACATTACACTTTGCATGAAAAATATCAATGTGCCTTTATCCAGGGAGCGCTCAATCTCTATCTAAGGCAGATTTTTCCTTCAAAATAATTGGAAATTGAGTGTAGTTAAACATAGGATCTCCGTTATTGTTTCGAGCGTTTTAGACGATGGTGTGAAAAGCAGATGAATAAACATTTAGGCTATTTGACTTGACTGAGGCGTTATTAGTCATGTGAGACCATCTTTTCTTTCATTTTAATGTCATTTTTTGTTTTTTGTATAATGTAATAGGTAATCGTGCGTATGCGATTTTAAACTTTCATGACGTAATCGAAACCTACTACAGAGCATGCGTGTTAAAACGTCAACTACGTATTTGATATCAAGTACGTCATCGTGCTACAGGCTGCAGCGAGGACTTCTTGACAAGTTAGGGTTAAAACCAAGCGGCAACCTGCATGTCTCTCTCTTGAAACCAACACGGAAGTGACTTAAACTGCAATTCATCGACTGGTCGCTAGAGGCTGGATGCAAAACAGAGTCAACTTTACAGCAGAAAAAAAATGTGTTTACAACCTGGTGCAAAAAGTGATTTGGTCTATATAGCTAATTTTGCCCTTCATTACAACTGTGAGGGTGGTGAATTTTTTTTATAACTCATCCGTTTAAATTATATTAAATTATATATTAAATATATTATATTATATTTGTCTGCTGTCTGTTGGCCGTCATGTCACCTCAGCTTATCCCGCCTTTTTGCTCTTTTTCGTTTATCCGGGAGTGACGCGCGGTGACGCACTACCAAGATGGCGACGTCCGGCTCCGCCCACTTTGGGCTTCAAAAATGCTCTTCAGAAACCTACGGGTGACGTCACGGACACTATGTCCATATTTTTTTTTTACAGGCTATGGTTAAAAGATATAGTACATTCAGTGCCCTAGATGACGCAATACATAGTTCCCACAGGCCAATTAATGTCACGTGACCTCCCCGGAGACGCCATCTTTGAGGGCAAAAGCTGCTGTGTTTACAATGTTTTACCATACTGTCTATGAGTTTTACAAGCAAATTTCGAATATTTCTTTCTATTTATAATGTTACGAAAATCATGAAGAGACAAAGTGACAGAGATTATAAAGAGATTCTATTAACACAAGATATAGAGAGGTACAATGCGAAAATTTCAGTCATAAATGGTGTGGATCCGTATGCGCTAACAAAGGAAGCACTGAACACTGATTATGCAGCTTTGCCTCAGATACAGTATTATCATGTGTACCATTATCTGGTATTGGCTAGGAGTTTTAATACATGTGAGCAATTCCGAGCCTGGAAATATGTGCATGAATATGAATATACACGGTATGAAAATAAATAAAACTCGCATGCAAATTAATTAATTAATGTAATGCGGAACTACTTTATACGCGGGTTCTTTAGGGACATAATCTGAGATTGCCATGCTGGAATGTGTGTGTGTGTGTGTGTGTGTGTGTGTGTGAGAGAGAGAGAGAGAGAGAGAGAGAGAGAGAGAGAGAGAGAGAGAGAGAGAGTCGCGGGCGCGATCGAACAGTGGAAACAATGTTGTTTTTGTATGTTTTTAATATCTCGTCATTTTGTGCATACAGGACATAATTCAAACTGCAAAGTGTTAACTTATATTTGTGTAGGCTACACTCGCAATAAAAAACAACAAATTCTTGCGTGTTTTGAGGGAGTTTCTTTCCTGTTTATCCTCGCCAGCCATAACCTCCGTCGTTGTTCTGACAAAAGCTTAGTCTTCTCACATTCATGAAGTCTAATGACGGGTATACTGTCAAATCCAAATTTAACTGAACCTCCGACACGATTTAAACATCCATTGACCCAGCAGGAGATCACCATTTTCACTTTTTATCACGAAATTAACTCGCTTCAGCTTCTTCTACTATTGTTCTGCCCACAGAAATGGCGCCGGGTCGGCAAATGCCCGTATGTTGTGACGTCATGTGGGAACTATATTGCTTATTTTGTAGCAGAAATAAACGGCTGCAGAAAAAGTTATGTGCCATGCAAAATGTAAGGAGTATAGGCATTACAAATATATGGGAGTAAAGATATACTTATTCAATAATGTAGTCAAGTAGAGAGTAAAAGTATTTCTTTGACACTCAGTAAAACTACAAAGTATCCAACAAGATACTTAAGTACAGTAACTAATACAATTTACTTACAAACCTTACACCACTGATAAAACCAAGATTGTAATGTCAATTTTAAAAAGATTGCATATTTTATTTGTTTATCTGCATCATGTAATGTGACCTTTAACTGACATTAGAGAACTGTGAACATTCAAATGTGTTGTTAAATTACTGAAATATTTACTTAAAATGTTTTAGGTTAAGAGGTTCAGCTGAGAAAAAATGTTTTGGAATCTCTGCTATTATTAAAGCTGTACTTCAATGTTGGTCTTTTGACTCCATAGGCTGCCAAAGGGGTTGAAAAGAAGCATGTACAAACTTGTACCATTCTTTTTTTTAAACTATGAAGCAACACCCATGTTCACTTGGACTTTGGACAGCAGTTTTGTTGAATGTGATAAGTTTAAATACAGACATAAACTTTTTTTATTTATTTAGCTTCAGAACCTGGATTTTACATTGAACAATTGTGTAGTGACCCAACACTTACCAAAATTGTAAATAACACAAATTACCATAAACTGCATGACATGCACAAACTGTGATTTACCAGCTAAGCACTTGAAATGTGTTTGAAACTCTACAATAGTATAAATATTAAAACAATAGTAAAACTCTGATAAAACCACTTCTCCATAATAATCAAACAATATTAAAAATAAAATCACGTACCTACTACTGGAATCCTACGGCAACCCTAGAAGCTTTCTCTCATTCACATGGGGAAAAAATGTACACTAGCTAAACTAGTTCCACAGTCTGTTGGCTAAGCACTTTGTCCCTTGCTGTAGAAAAAGCCCCTCCCTCACAACCATAAAAGGGCCTCTGTGAAAGGGCATGTAAGTAAAAGTTGTTAGAAGGCAGCTGAGGCTTTTGTAATTTTTTTTATATAAGCCTACTTTATTTACCTCAGGAGTGTTTTCTATGTGGCTGCGAGTGGTAAAGAAAGTGCACGACTTGAGACTGCTACAATTCAACTATGAGCATGGATTAACAACACATTTACACATTTAACCAAATCAAAATTTATTTTCAAATGGCTTGTCATGAACTGTGACAGTATTGAGTGCACAATGCAGGAGAGTACAAGAAAAACAGTCTTTAATTGTTAATGTTCCAAGGGACACGCAAGAGAATAACAGAAATCCACATGAAACACAGAAAACAGAAACAGAAAACTGGGGACTTATACACAGAAGATGATTGACTGGAACACAACAAAGGAAAAAGGGAACACAGAGCATACATGTAATACATGACAGTTACAGAACAGCTTAAAATCTACTGCAATAGTCATAATAAACATACGTTTTGATTCTATTCATTAGATACATAATGTGTGTTTTTAGTGCTGTCAATCGATTTAAAAAAATAACTAGATTAATCACACATTTTTTTCTGTGATTAATAGCAATTAAAAACACTTATGTTTTTTATACATTTTATAATAAATTCATTTCACAGTTAATCTCTAATGTATGAGATACGACAGTATATTTTACTTTATCTTTTTATGAATTAAGGCCAGTATCACTGATTTTTGTTTACATTTTTTTGTTTACATTTATTAGGCTTCAAAAATATATAACAACTTTTAATTTAAGTGAACTTTAAACAATCCTCACATAAACCCAAAATACATGTCATATTTACCTGTGTCTAACAGGTAGAACATACAGAAATTGTCTAACAGGTAGATCATAAAGAAATTGAATAGTTATCAAACAATCTGCACATAAATTATCAATTAAATATAGATTATGTCATGATCCTGGTATTCTATCTCTCTCTCTCTCTCTCTTTCTCCCTCTGCTTGTCTCTTTCACATACTCACACACAGGGGCGGACTGGCCATCTGTGTGATCTGGAGAATCACAGAACGGCCGGTACTCCAGGACGGCCGGCGGGCCGGCCCGCCACGCACGCAGTCATCACCTGTTTTTTTCCCCCACTAATCTGTTTCACACTCCAGTACTGTAGGTGGCAGCAATGCACCTTTAAGTTGGATGCCAGCTGCACTGGCCGTGGCCGCCAAGTAAGGAAAAGCAAAGACGTTAGATAGAAGCATAGAAACAAGCAAACAATATGCAACGCGGCCGCGGGTAAAAAACGGAAAGAAAAGGGTGTGGCTGAGAAGGCGAGAGAAAAAAAAAATGGCGGAATTTAGATACTGAAGCCGCTAAATAGCGCAAACTAACTGAAATATTTAGCAGCACAGCCAGCAGCAGCACCTCGCAGTTAAATATTAGCAGCAGTGAAGAAGTGAGCCAGACAGCTATGCAGCAACATGCCACCAGTGATGAGGGACAGAAAGATGAGCTGGTTCCACAGGCAGATCCAGGGCAAGTAAGTATGGAACATGAGAGGAGAAAGAGAGTTACTTGCTAGGGATGATGTTAGGAAGTGATATTCAGGTTGCTACGTTTTTAATGATTACAGTAGTTAAAACAGCTAAACTTCAACATTTTAGCTGTAAAATGCCACATGCAGTAGCTAATATTAAGAAATATGTTGTGCTTTTACTTTTAAAAATGTTGGTAACGTTACAGTTAATGCTTACAAACTTTGGTTACATTTGTAATGGTGTATTTTCATTTAGATGTGGTATTATTATTTGTGCAGTAAGATTAATTACTGCATAAATTAATTAAGATTATTAAGTAATAAATTCATTTTAAGACAGCATGGAATAGATTGTATAATATGCTGTTATAACAGCATATTATATAATCTATTCCATCCATGCTATCTTTGAATAAAACCTGTTTTTTTTTTAAAATCCATTCGATCTGTTTATTCAGGTTGAGCTTAGACCAAGTCCATTTATATGTGAGTATTCAAGTTAATCTAGAATAATATGCTTTTAACACAACATCTAGTCAACATCAGTGCTATTGCTATAATTTGGATGTTATAGTATCATGAGCCACAATTGAAGTCTTGTGGCACTCATGCCAGGCGTTATTGTTGTTGTTGTCGAGTTTCCGCGCGCCGATTGCTTTGGGCCGGGCCTAGTCAAAGTCCAGGGCCGTTTTTTAGTCCCACTCCGTCCCTGCTCACACACACCCTCCTGTTACACACACACATACACTCTCTTTGACTCAGCTGTTCCTCATTACCTGTTGCCATCACGCTCATTCATTCCACACCTGTCCCCTCTTTCTCTCTGATTAGCTTCTCTACTTCTAGTTCTCTCTTTCTTTTGTTCTCTGCCAGATTATTAACACTGAATACGTATGTGTCTGATCTCTCAACCACCAAGTCTTGTCTTGTCTTGTTCTGTCTGGTCTACACGACCATCTCGTCTACCTCCACCGCCTTAAAGGAACACTCCGACTTTTTGGGACTTTAGCTTATTCACAGTATCCCCCAGAGTTAGATAAGTCCATACATACCTTTTTCATTTCTGTGCTGTAAGTGTTATTTGTGTTATTTCATTTCTGTAAGTGTTATTTGACGCACCCACCGCTAGCCTAGCTTAGCACAAAGACTGGATGCAAATGGATAATGGTAGCATACTAATCCCAATAAGTGACAAAATAATGCAAACATTTTCCTATTTACATGTTGTGATCTGTATAGTCACAGCGTGTACAAATAACAAGGCTATATGAGACAGAGACCATTTTTAATCGTATAAATACTGGGAACTATATTCTCACTAGGCGTAGGAGCACAGCTAACGTTACTTGGGCGGAGTGGCTACTTGGGCGGAGTGATTAGCGCCGCACACGAGACGCCCTGTTGATGGTTCCGTAAACAAAACAAACGTGACTAACTAGCTAGACGTGACTCGTGATCATGGCTGATTTTGAGGAATTGTCAGAGGAATTTTACTGTGTATCAAACCAAGATCCAGAACCATATAGTTTTGAGCCAGAATACACAGACGAGGAGTTACAAACTTTGGAAGCTGTAAGACAAGATGCCAAACAGATTGATGTCGAAGGGAGAATCAGAACGAACATGACCTAATGGTCAGCTGTCCACCAAGTAAGTGATTTTGTTATAATGATCATTCATAGTTCAATGAAATTGTAGTATAGCCATTGCATATAGTGTGGTCATGACAACACAATAATAACAATAAAGGGGATACACGGAGCCCCTATTCACGTAATAGTGTCACTCACTACTAAGGTTACATTACATTAGCATGGCACTGTTACAGTATGGCTAAACTTAGTCATCTCAAAACATAACGGAACACTTACCGCAGCAACAGGTGATCCAATTTGTCCTGTCTTTATTATCGATGGGATGGCTGTATCCTTTAGCACACGTTTCATGGTCCGTGTGGCAACTTGCATTTTTACAAAATAGTCGTCTATAGTAAAATGTTCAGAGCAAACGAAATACTTCGTGATGCTGTTTACAGGTGTGTTTAGTAGCCATCGATTCATCAGGTCAGCGTTTTTGGTTGGAATTCTATGAAACATCATAGTATTACCTGGTCTCCCCTGTTTATTGTCGCAGCTCTTTACAATACAGCGAACACCCATGACTGTAAACTATAAATTTACTATCTAGTAATTGCTGACTCTATTACTCCAACTCTGAGCGAACTCTCTGCTCCTCACCACAGGGCGTCTCGTGTGCTGCGCTAATCACTCCGCCCAAGTAACGTTAGCTGTGCTCCTACGCCTAGTGAGAATATAGTTCCCAGTATAAATACGATTAAAAATGGTCTCTGTCTCATATAGCCTTGTTATTTGTAGACGCTGTGACTATACAGATCACAACATGTAAATAGGAAAATGTTTGCATTATTTTGTCACTTATTGGGATTAGTATGCTACCATTATCCATTTACATCCATTCTTTGTGCTAAGCTAGGCTAGCGGTGGGTGCGTCAAATAACACTTACAGAACGCACAGAAATGAAAAAGGTATGTATGGACTTATCTAACTCTGGGGGATACTGTGAATAAGCTAAAGTCCCAAAAAGTCGGAGTGTTCCTTTAAGTATTTGTGCTAAAATGTGCCACTGTTCGGACGCTCTTGCTTACTGCTCCGCGCTTTGCTCTATCGCTTTTACATTTTATCTCCTATTTTTTTTATATTTTATTTCCTTTATTTTATTTCCTTTTATCACCTAATTTTAACTTCAGCAAATCAGCACAGTGCTCATACGACAAAGTTTGGATTACTACAAAAACTGAGAATTCTTTTACCCGACCAGCTTACATTCCGGGAAAGGAAAACACAACTGCCTACAAGGATAAGAGAAAATGCCTCTTCTGGAATCTACTTGCTGCACTAACTGCCACAGACTTTTACAAAGGATTGCAGTTCTTGAAACAAAGTTACTTACGGGACCACCAAACCAGACGGAGCACACAACAGAGCTTCGTCATGGACACCCTCAGCATACCGGTGAGTCCCATGAATCTAGTGCTCCCCGACAGGTAGAGAAACAAGCCGATCGACTTACTAATCGATGGCACAAACAGGGAGCGAGACCCAAAGGCACTCGAGACATCAGATTGTCACGAGCATCACATATTGCCGCAGTAGCATCCTCTACCCCAGATACAGCTCTGACAAGGATTGCAAACACTGGTCTCCTATCACCGCCTATACATCTTGAGAACAGATTTGAAGTACTAATGAATGTAAATGAGGAATCCCCAAACGTGATGAATGTGATCGAACACAGACTGAATGGGCCAGTAGCTAACACTGATGCTAACTGGCGCTCAAGGTCGAGCAGACAGCGGCACTCAGCTCAGAGCGCAGCCGAGCCCAGTACTCTGATAGTGGGGGACTCCATAATCAGAAACATTAGCAGCAGGGATACAACTACGTGCTGCCTTCCACAAGCAACAACTTCTGATATAAACAGGGAACTTCAGAACATTCTGATGAAACATAAGACTGCAAATCGACTCATCATTCATGTGGGGAAGAATGATATTCATAAAGAGCAGTCAGAACTCCTTAAGAAGGATTTCCATGAACTTTTTGAAACACTTAAAAGACTGAAATTTCAAACATTCATCAGTGGACCTCTCCCAGCAAGAGGAACAAACAGGTTTTCACGGTTACTTGGGCTTAATACGTGGCTGCAAAAAACCTGCAATATAAAAGCAGTGAACTTCATTGACAATTTCAATCTTTTCTGGAGTCAGAGACAACTGTTTCATCGGGATGGCCATCACCCAAACAAACTTGGTTCAAGGACAATATCTACTTCTCCCTCAATCATCCTTCTGCAGTTTGTGCCAATCCACTCAATCTGAACGGCACACACACACCTGGACACAGTATGAATGACCACGGGACTTCACTTCAGCAGCAAAATGGACATGATAACACCACTCCGCCAAAACAACCTCTGCTCACGGACACAAGCCCTGCCCACAGAGCACACCACAGACAGACATATCAGAACTGCTTGAAGATTCAGCACCCAAGGACGACTTCCTGGAAAACAGCCAGGGAAGCCAGGACAGCATATTACAGCCTCCGATAACACCAGAGCAACAGCCCCTCTCACCAGACACTTTTTCCCTCTCTCCAGCATCGCCACTTCTGTGCTTCTCACAGAAAATGGAAGAACTGGTGTATGCTGGAACCAGACTATCCCACTCTTTTGCTGCAAGCCCCCAGATACCAACCAAAAAAAGACAGGCACCATTACCACCAAAGCCTGCGGGCCCAGCTCGCCCTCCCCCTCCTCCTGTGAGAGCTCTTCGGCCTCTGCCACAACGCCAGGGCCCACACCCTCCTCCATCTGCTCGAGGTGAACCAAAAACAACTGATACCAGCTCTCAGTGATATGTGTCGGGTCCCCGTTTTGATAACAGTAACTTTCTCAAATGTTTACAGAACAAGCGGGAACCCAGGGTGCCTGTATCTTTCTCTATTGCTGTTCTATTACAAGATAGAAAGTCTAAGGCCTTCAATAGCCGTACAGAAAACCTAACTAATCTGGTGCCTATTACACGTCAAACTAATATTGCTGTGGGGAAAAGTAAGTCTGTTAAGTTAGCATTTAACATCCGCTCACTTAAAAATAAATCACTCCTAGTCAACGACTTAATAACCACAAACAGTCTGGATTTTATGCTTCTAAATGAAACCTGGCTAGAAGCCAGCTGCAGTGCAACAATCCTCAATGAAGCAGCCCCTCCTAACTTTACTTTTATGAGTGTCTGCAGAGCTGTTAAGAGAGGTGGGGGTCTAGCTGCTCTTTTTAAAGATATCTATCAATGTAAGCAAATATCATTTGGGAATTACTTGTCTTTCGAATATCTGGGTATTGTGTTAAAAGGTGCTCCACGCATTTTACTTATTATTTACAGGCCTCCAAAATACTCTCCAGCCTTTGCTGAGGACTTCACAGAACTGTTATCAACAATTACCTCAGAGTTTGACTGTTTTGCCATTGCTGGAGATTTTAACATCCACATAGATAGTGCAGAGAACAATATGGCAAAAGAAATCAAAAGTGTTTTAAAAACTTTTGAACTGACTCAGCATATACATGGACCCACACACAATCGTGGACACACTCTAGATTTACTTATCAGTAAGGGTCTAAACATTTCATCGCCAGGATTCTGAGCAGAATCAGAAAATATGAACATATCACACCAGTCCTCAGGTCTTTACACTGGCTCCCAGTTAGATTTAGGATTGATTTTAAAGTATTATTACTGGTATATAAATCATTCAATGGCCTAGAACCTCAATACATTGCAGATATGCTCACTGAATATGAACCAAACAGATCACTCAGATCATCAGAATCATATCAGCTAGAAATACCAAGGGTTCACTCAAAGCATGGCGAGTCCGCTTTTAGCTATTATGCCAGCCGCAGCTGGAACCAGCTTCCAGGGGAGATCAGACGTGCTCCTACAATAGTCACTTTCAAATCCAGACTCAAAACACATCTGTTTAGCTATGCATTTGATGAATGAGCACTGTGCCAATGTTCGTCCGACTGTTTGTACTGTACTGTAT
Source organism: Abramis brama (assembly GCF_963993115.1). NCBI lineage: Eukaryota > Metazoa > Chordata > Actinopteri > Cypriniformes > Leuciscidae > Abramis > Abramis brama. The sequence goes on along the minus strand of NC_139968.1, from coordinate 11,338,717 downwards.
TTTATTTTCTTATTTTTCTAAAATGTTTTAATTATTTTAATTTCTTTTTATTATTTTAATTTCTTCTATGTAAAGCACTTTGAATTGCCATTGTGTATGAAATGTGCTATATAAATAAACTTGCCTTGCCTTGCCTAAAACTGTGCTCTGCCCAGCTCACCTGCCGCTGAATGCTATGATCGGTTCCGTGAGTACACCTGTCTATGGCCGCTGCTGCTTGCCACCGCTGTTCTCATCTACGGACCTGTTTTACCCTGCCTTGGGTCTACATCTGCATTTGTTGATTATTTATGAGAGACTTTCTGTTTTCTAATTTCTATTAAAAGACATTATTACCTGCTTTCGCTTTTGGGTCCTCTCTCTAAACTCTGACAGAATAATCTGGCCACCATGGACTCAGCGAAGGAGAACCCTTTTAAGACTGCCTTCGAGATGCAGGGGGCTATGCTGGGCAGACACAAGGAGGAGTTGTCCGCCGCTCGTCAAGGATTGCTCCCGAATCGCTTACGTGGTCTCCCTTCTGACGGGACGAGCACGGGAATGGGGAACTGCCGTGTGGAACGCTGAAGCTGACTGTCTTGATCATTACACTCTCTTCAAGGAGGAGATGATTCGAGTGTTTGACCGCTCCGCCCACGGACCTGAAGCTTCGCGCCTTCTTTCTACTCTCCGCCAAGGGAAGAGGTCCGCCGCTGATTTCACTATTGAATTTCGTACACTGGCCACCTCCTGTGAATGGAACAAACCCGCTCTGGTCGCTCGTTTCCTGGAGGGTTTGAATGCAGACATTAAAGACGAGGTACTCTCCCGTGAGACTACATCTCACCTAGATCCTCTGATCGACCTGGCTATCCGCGTAGAGAAGCGTTTTGACTTACGCCACCAAGCTCGTAGTCTGGAGAAGTCACTCCTCTCCGCTCCTGCTTCCACTTCCTCTCCCTCCGCTAGCTCTGACTCTGAACCAATGCAGCTGGGGGGAATTCGCATCACCACTGCGGAACGTCAACGGCGTATCACTAATCGCCTTTGTTTGTACTGCGGAGCGGCAGATCACTTCGTCTCATCTTGTCAAGTAAAAGCCAACGCTCAAAATTTCGTTATTTCAAATGTAGGCGTGTTGCGCGTGGCAAGCACCCTCATAATGTAAGAGACGCCGGCGCGACCACAACATTGCCCAACATCAAATGGCAAACGTAATGCAAGCGGAACGAAACTGCTCGTTATTGTGTGGTTGAAGGACCGTTTATCAATTTGGACCAGTGCAGCGTGAGCCGATCGTGATCATGCGACACTTTTACTACACAGCGCTAACAAGAGATCCAGTAAAGAAAGCATTTGAATTCGCCACAGAAGTAATAACATCGCTGCGAGATCTAGTGAGAGCATTCACATTTCTCCGTTATTAACAGATCAAACAGTGCTGACGTGGAAACCTGGAAGAAACATTGTGCCATGCCCATGAATTAACTATCCAGTGTCCGCAGATCAGCAACATTCACCATGGATTTACTGTAACATAAGCCCCTTTCACACAGAGATTCCGGAAAATACACGGATAAAGTGACCCGGGATTTGACCCGGGTTCGTTTGATTTTGGTTCATTCACACTGCCAGTGATTTTCCGGAATCAGAGAGTGCGTTCACACACAACCCGTAAAAATCCCGTAAAGACACGTGACATCGATGTGACTTGTGATGTCTCAGCAGCGTCTTAAGTTTGCTTATGAACTGCGATTTCTCTCTCTCTCTCTCGAGAAACCACGCTTGTGGATTTTTTTCTCTGATTCAATCATAAACTTGCGCATTACGTACCGTTTCACAGCTGGCGAACGATCCCGCGCTTCAGCGTCATCACTACGACACGGCATTATTACGGCTTTGGTTCACACAGCGCGCGTTCCGGGACTGAACACGGCAATGTTACTAGGTCCCCAACCCGGCATCGATCCCGGCATCAATCCCGGGTCATGTTTGCGTTCACACAGAAGGCACTCTGGCAATTTGCCGGCAATTTCCCGGGTTCAAAGCGCTGTGTGAAAGGGGCTATAGTAACACTAACTGTCTGCAACCATGGAAGTTTGGCAGGAACAGTAGGCTATAATGCCTTCAAGTAACATTATGAATACAATTGCTGCCCTCAAATGTTAATCTGAACTAAAATAAACCTTTGTTTATAACTACTACAATATTACATTTCATTTTTTCCAAGGAGCTGTTTTGTTTTATATGCTCATAAGAAGAGTCAATTATAGCTCTAGAATTGCTCAAAGTAAAAAAATATCATACTTTATGATGTTAGTTTTAATATAAAAAAGAATAAAAAATTAAATCAAGGAAATTTATCTTGCATTTATTTCTTTTTGCAGTATCAAAAATGTACCGAACCGAACCGTGACACAAGTGTATCGTATCGAACCGAACCGTGAATTTTGTGAACCGTTACACCCCTAGTGGGGGCATTCATCTAAATTGTTCGCCCATCCCGGTGTTAGGGGTACCATAGCCTCTATCCGTCAGAGGTTCTGGTGGCCCACCAGGGAGCGCGACATTCGCCGCTTCGTCACGTCTTGTACCGTCTGCGCCCAGACCAAGCCTAATAATTCACCGCCTGCTGGTCTCCTCAGACCTCTACCCGTTCCTTCTCGGCTGTGGTCCCACATTGCCCTTGATTTTATAACAGGACTTCCTCCATCAGGGGGAAATACTGTTATACTCACTGTTGTCGACCGTTTCTCTAAATCGGCCCATTTCATCCCCCTACCTAAGCTCCCCTCTGCCAAAGAGACAGCCCAAATCGTCGTCAAGCATGTTTTTCGAATACACGGTCTCCCCTCTGACATTGTCTCTGACCGTGGACCCCAATTCGCTTCGCAAATTTGGAAAGAGTTTTGTCGTCTCGTTGGTTCGTCCGCTAGCCTTTCCTCGGGCTTTCACCCACAGACTAACGGCCAAGCCGAGCGAGCAACCAAATTATTGGCCGCATCCTTCGCAGTCTAGCGCTCCTGAGGGAGGAGTCTGGCGGGAGCGATAGATCCTGGATCCTGGTATTCTCTCTCTCTCTCTCTTTCTCCCTCTGCTGGTCTCTTTCACATACTCACACACACCCTCCTGTTACACACACACATACACTCTCTTTGACTCAGCTGTTCCTCATTACCTGTTGCCATCACGCTCATCCATTCCACACCTGTCCCCTCTTTCTCTCTGACTAGTTCTCTCTTTCCTTTGTTCTCTGCCAGATTATTAACATTGAATACGTATGTGTCTGATCTCTCAACCACCAAGTCTTGTCTTGTTCTGTCTGGTCTACACGACCATCTCATCTACCTCCACCGCCTTAAGTATTTGTGCTAAAACAGCTCTGCCCAGCTCACCTGCCGCTGAATGCTGTGATCGGTTCCGTGAGTACACCTGTCTACGGCCGCTGCTGCTTGCCACCGCTGTTCTCATCTACGGACCTGTTTTACCCTGCCTTGGGTCTACATCTGCTTTTGTTGATTATTGATGAGAGACTTTCTATTTGCCAGCCTAAGCGGCCGATTGCCTAATTTCTATTAAAAGACATTATTACCTGCTTTCGCTTTTGAGTCCTCTCTCTCAACTCTGACAGATTAATCCTTATTAAAGCTACAAAATCCGTATTAAAGCTACACAACTTATTTAGTCAAGAGCAGTGAGTAGTTCCCTTTCGAAAGAGAACTCTCACTGCATCAGAGTGCGATCGTTGGCAGCCATGGTGGCCAAGGAGAGGCATCTGTGGGTGAACTTGGCAGGCATCGGGGAGAAAGAGAAGGCTTTTCTCCTCAATGCCCTAGTTTCGCCCTCTGAGCTTTTCGGGACCTCCGTTGAGGCAGTTGTCGGAAAGTTCAGGGAGGCAAAGATGCGCTCAGCAGCACACAGATCTTGCATACCGCGCCGGTCCAGGCCCACAACCAGACAGCCTGGGGGTCCTGGCCTGTTTCGTTCCGAGGATCGTAGACAGAGCCAGTGGGACTCAGTCACCGCTCGTGCCCCTCCTCCTGACAGGAGTAGGTCAACGAGGCGGCGCGAGTCCAGGAGGAAGATGCAGGGTGTCAGGGAAGATGCAGGGTGTCAGGGAAGTAACTCAGGCCAGACGCGAGCGTCCTGGCACAAGCAGAGGCAGGTAATCGCCTCCTTCCCTGAGCACACCCTCCTTTTCCTCTTTTCCCCTTCGCCCATAACATTAGGCCCAACGAGCTGGACCGATGATGATAATCTATTAAGACGGTCTGGCTCAGGTCTTTTTTAGCAGAGTCGTTGGCACTAGGTGCCTCCTCCAGTTAAAACGAACGTAGACAGGCTGTTCCCAAAAAAAAAAAAGAATAATATATGTTTTATTGACTGGGTTATTTGGCCTCCGTTCCCCTCCTGGAAAGGATGGGTTTCCCTTACGGTGTGGTGAAATTGCTACAGGGACTCTGTCGCTACTTGTTCACTGAGTCTCTGGTAGCCCAGATCTGAAGTCAGCTAATATTGGAGTAGTGATAAGCACAGGTAACAGGTTTCCTCCCTGTGGGCTTAGAGGCGTGGTTAGGCTTCCTCTTACTCCAGAGAGTTATCTGCTGAGGCCTCCGCTCTCTAGAGCTCGACAGAGTGTCTATAAATTCTAATTCACTTAAATGATGTCTTAATTCAGAGAGTTGTGTTTAGGCCCTTCGCTTCTTCAGCTCTGTGTTGTGCATAGCTAGAGCTTAGCTGGTTCTTAAAAGGTATGGTAGGCCTCCTCTCCCTTAGGAGAGTCATCCTACTGAGGCCTCCACGCAAACAGCCTTCCAGGTAGAGCTTGAGAAGTGGTCCCTCCCTCTCTGAGGAGGGGTTTTCAGGCCCCTCACTCCCTGAGCTCTAGTGGTAGTTGAGCTAGCTGTCCTAACTACATGTGTCAGGCCTCCTCTTCTTCGAGAGTCATCCTTCTGAGGCCTCCATATATACAGCTTGTTAGAGCATGGAAGGGGTTCTTCCTCATATCATGAGTAGCTCTTAGACCCGTCGCTCCCTGAGCTCTGTGTGGATGTTTTGAGAACCTCGGTGTCCAATAGATCTTTGGTGTGAGTCTGGCAGGCCCCTCTTCCTTAAAGCCATCCTGCTGAGGCCTCCAGGCGAGCAGCCTGTCAGGTAAAGATGGAGGAGCGGTCTCTCTCTAAAGGAGAGCAGTTAGCCCCCTCGCTCCCTGAGCATTGTAGCTGTACTCTAGCATGTGTCAGGCCTCCTCTCCTTCGAGAGTCATCCTGCTGAGGCCTCCATGCAAACAGCTTTGCAGGTAGTAGTACAGAAAAAGGGCTCTCTTGATAACGAAGAGTTGTTCTTAGGCCCTTCTTTGTCTTAGCTCTGTACTATGAACTTTTCACACTTTGAGAATAAGCTCTAGAGACCACATTGGTGTAAGTGTGGCAGGCCTCCTCTGCTCTTAGAGTCATCCTGCTGAGGCCTCCGCTTCGCACAGCACTGCGAAAGAGCTATCGTCTCTGGCTAGAGAACTCTTTTCGTTCATTTATATTTAAGACTTTATTTAAATGATTTAAGACTGCTCTTATGAGGATACTCGACAAAACTGACATTTTGGCATAAGTGTGTGTTATTTTTCGTTCAAACGCAAAAGAAAACTCGATTCTGGCGCTCTGTTTGGCTTTGTTTGGCTTTTTAACCTTTTATGGACCCATGGATCCATTACACGGATATTACACATGCGTTTTATTTCTCAACTGTTCATATTCATTTAAAACATACAGGAGATACAGTTGGTGGAACAACAGGTTACTTCCTACCTCCAGAGCAGGGGGATAGAGACGGACCTGGAGTACATCGAGGCGTGTCACCCACTGCCCACGAGGAACGGGAGACCACCAGCGGTCATTATGAGGTTTACCAATCGGAAAAAGAAAATAGCACTTCTGAAGCAAGGACGCAAACTGAAAGGCACAAATGTTTTCATAAATGAACACTTGACAAAGAAAAATGCTGACATCGCAAGGATTGCACGACAACTTAGGAAACAAGGCAAGATTCAACAAACCTGGGTAACTAACTGTAAGATCTTCATCAAACTAAATGGGACACCGGAGGAAGCAAAAGTCTTAGTGGTGAAGAGGATAGAAGATCTTGACAAGTATTGACATTGATGCAGCACCTGGTATCAAAGTAGCTTGTGACTCACATCATCAAAATGCTAAACATACCAAGAATACAGACTACACCAATAATTGATATAGACATGTTACAGAACATCCTACATCATCAACAAATGGACCTGGAAACGTGTGAGTATAAAGAGCACACCACAACAGAGACAGATACTGAGATAGACCCTGACAATAATTTTTTCTCTTCGATTGTTAAAAACTGCAATTATTTTACCCAAGAACAATATGAAAACAGTGTAAAATCAGAAGATAACCTGTCAATAATACATTTTAATAGTCGAAGCATGTACACTAATTTTGAGGCTATCAAAGATTACTTGGAACATTTCTCTCATCCATTTAGCATTATTGCAATTACTGAAACCTGGTTTAACGATGATAAAGGTATTGATTTCTGTCTTGATGGCTATGAATTAAGATATACAAATAGAATAAACAAAATAGGAGGGGGGGTTGCTTTGTACCTTCATAAATCTGTTAAATTTAATGTTTCAACTGATATGACCATAGCTGTGGATGGTTTATTTGAATGCATAACAGTGGAAATTCATAATGATAAAAAGACAAATATCTTCATGAGTTGTGTATACCGGGCACCTGGTTCAAGCATAGAAACTTTCAATGAGTGGATGGGTAAACTGTTTTCTACTGTGAGACAAAAGAACATATTTATCTGTGGTGATTTTAACATTGATTTGTTAAATCCAACCAAACTAAAAAACGTTGACGATTTCACTGACACAATGTATAGCTTGTCTCTGTACCCAACTATAACGAAACCGAGCAGAATAACGTCACATAGTGCCACAATTATTGACAACATTTTTACTAACATTATGGGAAATCAAATCATCAGTGGCCTACTTATGTGATATCACTGACCACTTACCTGTTTTTACTTTGTATGACTGTAATCTCAAGAAAACGAAAGATACTATGATAAAGATCTCTAAACGAAAAATTACTGAGGACATGATTCGTGCCCTAAACAATAGTTTAGCGCTCCAGGATTGGACTTCAGTTTACAGAGAACCTAATGTGGACAGTGCTTATTGTAATTTTCTAGATATCTTCATTTTCTTGCATAATAAACACTGCCCTGTGAAAGAATATTTTATAAAGGAAAAACATAAGAAAAGCCTCTGGATTACGAAAGGAATAATTAATGCTTGTAAAAAGAAAAACAATCTCTATAAATTGTTTATTAAAGTAAAAACAAAAGAAGCAGAACAAAGATATAAGAAGTACAAAAATAAATTAACTGATATTATAAGAACAAGCAAACGGTTATATTATCAAAAAAAACTATATGAACATAAAAACAATATAAAAGGAACTTGGGATGTTTTGAATAGCCTAATCAAACAAGGATCCTCAAAGTTGACATATCCTGATCACTTTATTGATGAAAATGGTGAAGATTATAATATGAGTAATGTAGTAAATAAGTTAAATAATTTTTTTGTAAATGTTGGCCCTAAGTTGGCCGCTGATATTCTAGACAGTGGAGTCGAAAAATCAACTATTGAACGGAATTCTTTGTCATTCTTCCTCTCAGCTACAAATGAGCAGGAAGTGACAAATATTGTGTGGAAATGTAAAAGTAAGTCCTCCACTGACTGTCATGATATCAGCATGACATTGATTAAAAAAGTTATATTGAATATTGTAAAACCCTTAACTTATATTTGTAACTTGTCATTCCAGACTGGCTGCTTTCCAAGTAAAATGAAAATCGCTAAAGTAATTCCACTTTTCAAAAATGATAACAAACACGTTTTTACTAATTACAGACCAATCTCTCTTTTGCCCCAATTTTCAAAAAATTTTAGAGAAACTCTTCAATTCTCGACTTGAAAAGTTTCTCGAGAAACATCATGTAATTAATGATGGTCAGTATGGCTTTAGGTCCAAAAGAACTACCTCAATGGCAATAACTGAAGCTATTGAAGAAGTCACTAATGCACTGGAGCAAAAGAAGTATGCAGTTGGTATCTTTATTGATCTAAAAAAAGCCTTCGACACTATTAATCACTCAATTTTATTAAAAAAGATGGAAAGATATGGAATTAGGGGGTTGGCTGGAGATTGGTTAAAAAGTTATTTAACAGGGAGGTCACAGTTTGTAAAAATGGGTCAGTATTTATCAGATACTCTTGGCATTGTTTGTGGTGTCCCCCAGGGGTCAGTATTGGGGCCAAAACTGTTCAATGTGTATATAAATGATATGTTTAATACATCCAAAGTACTGAAATTCATTCTATTTGCAGACGACACGAATATATTTTACAGTAGTGACGATTATAATGAGCTCGTAAATACGGTAAACAGGGAACTAAAGATAATAAAAAAGTGGATGGACACAAATAAATTATCCTTGAATATAAATAAAACTAAGGTAATGATGTTTGGAAATTGCAACAAAATGTCTGAACAGAGAATAAGTATTGATGGTATCCAAATTGAAATTGTGAGTGAGAATAAATTTTTGGGAGTAATAATTGACAGTAAATTGTCATGGAAACCCCATGTCAGATACATAAAAACACAAATCTCAAAAAGCCTCTCAATTATAAATAAAGCAAAGCTATACCTTGATGAAAATGCACTTCGTACTTTATACTGCACCCTGGTACTACCATATCTTACTTTTTGTGTTGAAGTGTGGGGAAATACTTACCAGAACACAATAAATCCTCTGATTATATTGCAGAAAAGAGCTGTGAGGATCATTCACAAGGTTGGATTTCTAGAACATACTCATAATCTGTTTACGCAGTCAAAGTTGCTAAAATTTGATGATCTTGTAAAATATTATACATCAATAGTCTTATATAAAGCATTTAACAAATTATTACCGCCTAACTTACGTTTTTTTAAAACTCCAGCGCGAGCTCATAACTTGAGAGGTTTTGGACATTTTTCATTACGGAGAGCCCAAACCACTCGTAAATATTATTGTGTGTCTGTATGTGGAGTGAAACTCTGGAACAAACTGGACTTGCAACAAAAGCAATGCCAAACTATTAATCAATTTAAACTGTTATATAAACATTGGGTCTGGTTAAAATACAGAGATGAGGGTCTTTAATTTAAATTGCTGTTGTATTCTGTCTCATAGTGTGAACATGTGCTCAGTGTTTCCTTACCATCGTTGGTATATTGTCCATTACCATCGTTGGTATATTGTCCATTACAATTGTTGGCATTGTTTATTTCTATTACATTGTAGTTAAATTGCTGTTGTATTCTGTCTCTTAGTGTTAACATGTGCTCAGTGTTTTCTTACCATCGTTGGTATATTGTCCATTACCATCGTTGGTAGCCTATATTGTCTATTACTATCGTTGGTATATTGTCCATTACCATTGTTGGCATTGTTATTCCTATTACATTGTTGGTATCAATTGTTGTTATAAAAATTACTTGTTACTTATGGTAACGCCACCATGATATAACATTTGTAAATAATCCGTGAGCAAAGTAACTAGGAAGCTCAAATATTAATCACTAAATGGGGAACTGGGGTGGGATTAAATAAGTTGTCTTCTTCCCACTCCCTTTCAGGCAGAATTTGATCGTCATATTTGAATACTGTATATTCTGTTTTTGTTTTTGTTTTGTTTTTTTGCACTATATGATTTAACCATATTTTGTTTATCTTGTACTTTTTTTGTGCCATTGCCTGGAATAAACGAATTAAAAAAAAAAAAAAAAAAAAAAAAAAAAAACATAACTGACTGTGTGTATGTGAATACACGCCAATACATTATTTTGACATTATAGTGTGTGTATTTGACTGTTTGGTGGCTTTATCTGCGTGCGCTTTGGGTGTGAGCACAAAATCTGAATTAATATAATTATGTGCAATACTCTCAGTCCCATGCCAAAATTCAAGCCCTGTAACACCAACAATATTCATCCGGAGCAAATGAAACGAGTGAGCGAGGGTAGGCGGGTTTTTGTGTCAACTCGCTGTCGGAGAGATAAAAAGAGTGAGAAAGTGCAGCTGGTATCGTGTATCTATTCTGCAGAAAATTAGTATTGGAATCATTTCAGATATTTCAGTATCGATATGTTTTGAAAAATTTATATTTTTGACAACACTAAATTGCACTTAGTTTATTATTTCAGATGACTTTTTAAAAGACTACAATTGAAAAATGTATATATTATATTTAAATTCAACTCACCAAAGTGGCTAGTAGGAGTGATTGTGTTTCATGCCACTGCTGAAATCCTCCCACATTTGGCAATATATATATATATATATATATATATATATATATTAGGGATGTCAAAATTAGCTTGTTAACGCATTCGATTATTTCTTTCAGTTTAACGTTTTAAAAATATTTAACGCAATTAACGCAGTCAAGGGGGTGGATTCTGGAATCCACTGCTGCTTCAATGTAGCCTATATCTAATAAGTGATTATAATAAATGTATTAATCCATATTTTTCCTTTTACATATTAAATTATTTGACTGACTTCTTTAAGCTTATGAGATTTATGTAGTTATAGAATTATATGTCTGTCTAATGAAATGTGCTCTCTCCATGTTTTTGAGAAAGTACTCAATGTGTGTTAAAACATATATCTAATCTTCTAGCTGACCAAAACAGCCGAGGTCACTGGAGTTACTTCGATCTGTCATATACATGGCCACTTCTTAATTAAAGCATTTAATTAAACTTTTTGATATTCAAATACTAGAAAATAATAATGGAATATTGTCTGTGCCTCTCACTGAGAGAAAGAACATGTTTTGGGAAAGTCTCCTGTTTAGAACAGAGCTCAACTAACTCCAACCTTGAAGAAGCTGTGTACCGTATTTGTGTATGTGCGCAAGTATTCTTTGTTACAGACTTGTTTTCTTCGACATGCTGGCGCCTACACACAGTCTTGTGACCTCGGAGGGCCACTCGTACCTAACTGGTGCTGGTGGCAGCCATACAGATTATGGAGAGTGTGCTTCTGGCTAGCAGTCCATGTGTGGAAATTTCCTGTTTATCTATTTCTTAGTCAATCAGAATCATTCAACCTGAAGTAATGATGTAGTGTTGACCTTGGTGGAGGGTATAATTGCTTTGATTTTTGTAAATGTAAAAGGAGCGGCCTACAAACTAGAGTCTTGAAGCTGACTTCTTCGTGATGAAACTGCAAACTATCTCCAGTAAAATTTTCTTCAATTGACTGCACTTCTGACTCCGGGTCATCATATCTGGTTCTGGGTCTTTAACTGTAAATTTCCCAACAGCAGCATCATCATCAGTAATCCTTTGGCTGCGCAACAGTATATGATCATGCTATCATTCATTCAAGTGCTAGTAAACCATTCGAGATGCAAAAATAAGAACTTAAATAGGTAATTAAATAAGAGTTGTGAAGATTCAATGCTTCCATAGGAGAAGCCTGATTCGACTACCACTCTCACAGTCGAATCTTCGCAAAGGTGTTATGAAACGAGGATCATGCCATTTCAGCTATATGGGGATGCTCAATGTCTGATTTCACTTAGAACTGCCAATAAGTTAACATACAGCCTATATGATAATGCTGTAAATAAAAATGTGAAAATAAAGAAGCTTTTAATAAATATTTTTAATGTGCGTGAATAAATCCAACCATCCCGTGACAGATTTAAGTTTCACTTCCCATGATCCGTGAACGACAGAGCAGCATCTTGGCAGAGCAACAATGTCTGGGATAAGAAATCTAAAGTGTGGATGCACACCATCAGAAAGGATTTTCTCCAAGGCTGGATATAGCATCAGAAAAACCATAATCACACTTCTGCAGGCCAACGTTAACAAGTTGTTTTTCCTAGGGGCATTTCACTTTAAAACGCTTAATGTAAAAAACGCTTAACGTGGCTTAATGTATTAAGACAGTAATGTTAAAGGCACATTATGTAAGAATTGTACCTTAACCCTTTCACGCATAGTGGTCACTACAGTGGACAGCTATTAAAAATGCATTTTCTTGAATTTGCACAGGTTTTTATGGCAAAGTTGCACATCAATCTCTTCATTGGACCCTTGTGCATCATCCTATAAATTGCAATCAAGTGGCAAGCCTTTGTGTTTCGATTTTTTCCCCCTCCAAACCAAGATGGCCAAGGGTCAGTCAGACATGCCAAGTTGCTCCGGAATATCCACCCATTCCTTCTAATCTAGGAGACTCTTGTAGGTAAAAAAAATATTGCAGCATCAAGCAATATCTAATGAGTCATATCACAGTAAAATTTTCCAAGTTTTGATTTTAGATTGAGAGAAAACTCTGATTAATCACATGTCCACTGTAGTGGACGTCATGCATCAACTGCTATATTTCAGCTACAATTCATAATTATAATGTGAATATTGTTTTTGAAATTTAAAACTTAAAAACTTAATCTGCAGTGACTTTTTTTACTGTAAATAAATGTACTTGTATTATTAGAAAGTAATTTTCATTGACATTGAAAAAAGTCATGTGATTACATATGTATGACACTTGTAATGCATTACTTTATTTGTTAGATCAAAAAGTAATCTGATTTCATAATGCACGTTATTGTAATGTGTTTTTTTACTCATAACATCAAAAAGTAATCTGATTACGTAATGCATGTTACTTGTAATGTGTTTCTTTACTCATAACATCAAAAAGTAATCGGATTACATAATGCATGTTACTTGTAATGCGTTTCCTTACTCATAACATCAAAAAGTAATCTGATTATGTAATATGCGTTATTGTAATGCGTTTCTTCACTCATAACATCACAAAGTAATCTGATTACGTAATGCATGTTACTTGTAATGCGTTTCTTTACTTGTTACATAAAAAAGTAATCTGATTAGGTAATGCACATTACTTGTAGTTAATTACTTGTTAGATCAAAAAGTAATCTGATTAGGTAATGCATGTTACTTGTAACACATTACTTTACTTGTAACATCAAAAAAGTTATCTGAATGGGTTATGCATGTTACTTGTAGTGCGTTACCGTCAACACTGATCATTTCAGATGAGATTGAAAAAACGTATCGCTAGGTTTTCTCAGAGGAGGGCTATGATAGAAATGTGCATGTCCATCTTGAACATAATCAGAATTATCAGCTAATAAGGGTAAATCTCCATACTCTGGTGCACTGGAGGGAGCATCTGAGTGGTTTCCACAGTTGTACCTTGACAGACTGTAGAAAAATCTGATGGAATCACGTCCTCATGTTCTGATATCAAAGATATGCGAAGTGCAACTTGTATGAAGCTGTATGAAGCCTTTGCAATATTTTGCATTTATATTTTTTGTATATATTTTATAGTTTTCACATGATTTGATATAATTGTATTGATTAGTTTGTTAACTTCACATACTTTATGTGTTTGATTATTGTCTTATATTAAATCTAGTATATCTTAAGTTTAAACCAAACGCATGCTGTCCACTCAAGTGGACATCTGAAGATCTCTTTGAAAAATTTGTAAAAAAATAAAATAAAAATCAATTCTTGTTTTTCATGCCCTAAGAGTAGGGCTGTGCAATTAATTGAATTTCGATTTCGATTTCGATTTTTGCTCCCAACGATCACCAAAATAGTATAATCGAGTAAAAACGATTATTTTGCCATGTTCTGTTTTGAAAGAACGCTCTTATTTTGTCTTTTGTTCTGAATGACGCGCGCACATCCGCCCCTCCCGATGCCATAAACTCTCTCAGCTTGAATGTTTAAACTGATAAAACTTAAAAAGAAGTGAAAATGATAAACTTTAGTTACGATGCAATGCTGGTCCGATTGTACAAGTGACAATTCCATCATGTCCCGACTCCTAAACGCGAATGTGTAGTTTCGACGCTTGCCTTGTCCAGCGCATTTTGAGAGACAGAGAGAGAAGACGCGGCACCGCTGAACACTCACGCGGTTTGTGAAATTGCTTCTTGGAGAAAGTTTTAAAATGATTGATTTGATTTTATAGTCTGTGTGGATTCATTTAGGCTACTCATACAATCTACATGCTAAAGTGAATCAATGTTTGCGGGGGAATTTCCCGCATTATAAGTGGTAGACCTGCGGGAATTATTAAAATACTCATTGAAGTATTATCTGTTATATATTATTTATTTTAATAGTTCAAAAAGTACAATAAATGTTCAAATTTCGATTTTTTAAGAATTGTTGAAAGGTGTCTTTGGTAACACTTTACAATAAGGTTCATTAATTAGCATTAGTTAACTACCTTTATTAAGATTAACTAATAATGAACAATACTTCTACAGCATTTACTAATCTTAGTTAATATTAATTTCACCATTTACTAATACGTTATTAAAATGAAAGGTTGTATTTGTTAACATTAGTTAATGCACTGTAAACTAACATGAACAAACAATGAACAGCTGTATTTTTATTAACTAACAATAAAAAAAGATTAATAAATACTGTAACAAATGTATTTCTCATTGTTAGTTCATGTTAGTTAATACATTAACTGTTAACTAATTAACATTATTGTAAAGTGTTACCGTGTCTTTTTAATAAATGCGACACGTTCCCAAAGTCATGTGAAATAATCGTGTTACATAATCGTGATTTCAATACTGACCAAAATAATCGTGATTATGATTTTTTCCATAATCGAGCAGCCCTACCTAAGAGCAATAAAAACACATAGGAAAAAATCCTGACTGAGGATATCATAATTCATGCATGAAAGGGTTAATATAACAGCTTCAAAATCATTTCGATTGTAAACAAACTCGTGGTAGGGCGAATCATCCCGAAAGCAAAGCCTGGGGGGCGGGGCACTTTTGGAAAAAACAGCAATGCAAGTTTGAGAGGTGGCGCCCCGACAAATCTCGCGAGAATCACGACTTGCTTTATGGCACGATGACGTCACATACATCAACAACACATGAAGCAGCCTCTATGGAAGACACTAGCGCGCATTTCAGACGTGAATCATGGCAGAGTCGATGAAGAAAACGCGGTCAGAAGAGTCAAGGAAAAGAAAACGAGAAACTGACCGTATGTGGAACCGGACAAGAGTCTCACTCAGTCAGGCTTTCACACGTTGGCGAGAGCTAAAAAGCAGCAATGGATGCAATGCGATGCTGACCTGGCGTTCTTGTTGATGGATTAGTAGCCTAGACATCTTCAGAGGCTATCTGTGCTTGTTCGATGTCCGACGCTTTGTAACGCGTTGTGTCAGGAGGAAAAATATGGATAGCTCACAGATGAAGTTATTACAGAGGCCAGACAGACTCACGGAGGCGATTGGCATCTCACAACCAGGGACGGACTGACAATCTGTGCGTTCTGGAAAAGTCCAGAACGGCCGTCCAACCGAGGGCCGTCAGCAAAAAAAAAAAAAAAAAAGTCTAATAAAGCAATATGAACAGCCAACAGCAGGGGCACTATATGCTAGGTGTAAAAAACAACAACTGAGGAAGAAGAGTTGGCCTATAGCCACTGACAGAAAGTTAGTTTTATAAGGCTGCACTTTTAAATTTGCTTACATTATATTTGAATAGCAGTGGTCTCCAACGTCGTGCCTGTGAGTTGCCCGCTAAACACATTCTATAAATAGCCCCAGCTTGCCGTCGGGGTTCCAGACTTCGAATAAATGGTATAATTTTGCGACCTTTTCAACTAAACGTTTCAATTTGAACTTTTGCCTCTACAAAATTACCCAACTCTCTTTGATTATACGCTGTCATTTGCGTTGCGTATGAGAAACATCAAATGGCAAACAAAACTTGAACAAAACTTGTTTGATCTCTGAGCAGCGCATTATTAGCTCGGCCCAAAAAACAGCGATCGCAGACAAAGCAGCTGTGCGGGCTGATCTCGATCACGCCAACATTAGGCTATTAGCTGCGCGATCCACTGAAAAGCATTTAAATTCAGCGCAGAATTCTCTATCTCTATTGTAAACCCACAAATGATATGTGATTTAAGCTTGTACAAACCCAGATGAAACAGCGCTGATATTCTCAACATATTGACGCAAAAAAAAACAAAAAAACAGGCGAAACATTTGAATTAACTTTAGTAAAACAAACTTTTTTGGCAGAAATGTGCCTGTATTCATATTTAAAATGCTGTTATATTAATATAGTCATGTATAAATGTATTAAATGTAGGCCTAATGCAGTAATGTTTTGTTTAGAAGTTATGGCAGTTTATTTTTATTTTATTTTTCATTTATATTTATACTAAATGTTTGGGCTACTGTTTTTGATAACACATACAATAGGTTTATAGAAAATCAACAAAAAAATCAAATATTTTCATATTTTTTCAGGAATTGTTTTTTTTTTTTAAACGCTTGTAAATCTGAACCAGAATATCAAGATATTTTATTATTTCCCATATGATGGTGAAAAGTAAAAAAGCTTCACCATGTTATGTATAATAAATATTGGAGTATAACAAATAAAAATTCCTTCTAGATTATTTTATCCCTTGAGGTAGCCCTCGCACACAAAAAGGTTGGACCCTGGTATATAGTAACTATATGTTTTATAATTGCAAGTTTGTGTAATTTGGGGTTTCTGTAGCCAGTGACATTTCATTATTTGTATTTTATGGCATTGTAGATTTTTTGTTTTTATTTGAAGGCTGAGGCTTCATTAATAAACACAACCCCAATAATCATCATTGGTTTTGAGATGTTACTTGCTGTGAATACCTTGTCTGATAGGCTACAGTATTGTGACATATAGTATCAGGACATCCTGGCTAGTGTCTGTCGCACACGGCTAGGCGAATGGCCGGATGATGGGCCTATTTGGGAGAAAGTCCAGGGCTGTTTTTTAGCCCCAGTCCGTCCCTGCTCACAACTTGCACTTTATTCCCCAATCGAACTCGTGTAACTGTCTGTCACACGTTCTACCGTCCACAGCGTTACTTGATAAACAAAAATAGGATAAGAATGAGCATCAAACAGAAATAACCTGCATACATGGGGTTTTCGAGGCGCACATACAATACAGACTGCCGACAGTTAAACAGGGCGCACGCAGCTCTTAAAGGGGCCACACCTTATTTCCACTCATTACAGCTTCCATCCTACTGAACAGGTACCGGTATATAGGGGCAGGGGATCAGGCCGTGAGTGCAGAGATTGCTCTGTGCAAGTGGTATTTATGACAGTAACGTTAAATACAAATACTACTGTTTGACAAAAACGGAAAACTGCATAATGTGCCTGCATAAAGACCGAAATCAGTAAAGACCATCTATAAAAGCAGATGAGCGCAGAATATGAACGCAACGCGTTTAATTACACGGTAATCGTTTTCCTCCCAAGAAAGCACTTAACGTGGCTTAATAGGCTACTAAGACAGTGATATTAAAAGATCAAAATTCTGTACACAGTACACACCTTATTAAGAAACCATACTATGTGCAGATAAGCAGATGAACCCAGAGTATGAACGCAACACGTTCCTCTTATAGAAAGACACGTTTTCTTTATAATAATGATTTTCTATGGGAGGAAAATGCTAAATGTGTAATTAAACATGTTGCGTTCCTATTCTGGACTCATCTGCTTTTCTGTAGGCTACACTGTTAACCCTTGCTGTAAAAAAAGGCCAAATTTTGACAGTATCATACCATTTTCCATTAAAACAGTAATATACAGTAGAAAACAACGCATTCTGGTTTATATTTGTCGTTTTCGAGAAAATAGCCTACAGGAATATACTGAAAGTTAACAGCGCTCAAAATCGACACTCAGATGCTGTTTTCCAAATCACACCCTATGCCCTCATTCACTATTCCCTACATTAGTTCTCTAATATAGTCCACTTGAATGAAAAGAAGTGAGTGAATTCAGACACTGATGAACACCTGATAAGCAGAATCAGGACAGAGAAACAAGAACAAAAAAAAAAGAGAAACACAAGAACTACAACTAACTTCCAACCACACTGACAACAGTTTACAAACCAGTTTAACATTATTTCTTTCATACATGTATAAAGTTATTTTTGAGAATTAACAGATATTTAGTTGTTGATGTTTTATTGAATATAATAGTTTGTAGTCACCATGATGGAGATCAGTATTTGCTATGGTCTCTTGACACTTGACTTTTTACCTTTAGTTTCTCTCTGGCTGCTGTAACTGTGAGTTTATAAAGCACATTTATTATGGCAAGAAAAAGTCAAGAGGAAGTTGATCAGGTGTTTTTGGCATCCTGGACATATCTGATTTTCTGATCTCATTCTGTATATAAGTTTTGAATTTAAGAGTATTTAATATTTATCATATATCTGTGAATCTACAACATGAAATCCAGCAATGTTTTTGTAATCAGTAATTCTGAAGGATATTAAAATCATATAGTGCATTAAAACATGTTGAACTCCTACTTGACTTAGACATCAACAATCAGCATATGAATCTAAATAATGGTGACAATCAAAAGTTCCATGTAGCAATACATGCTGGGTTCTAGTATAAAACTCCCAGCATGCACTGCTGCATTAATAACAAACAAAAAATAAATAAAATGCCACCATTGTTGAGAGACATGTGCTGATTTTTTATATCTCTGTGCTTCTACAAAACAGTGTAGCTTTGTTTCTTCGGTTGTGCATGATGTGTTAAAAAAAAATGTCATTGTAACTCATTGCTGTAGTTTCACAGTGGTCGTTATGTAACACTTTTGATACAGGATTAAACTCTGAATGAGATTAGTGAATGAACAGGCTATATGATGATTTTGTCATCATAATCAACATAACAAACTGCATTTACAAACCATGAAATTGTGGCTGGCAAAAACACAGTTCAAGCAGCAAGAAAAAAAAAATGTTAAAAAGTCAAGGGTCAGCATCACAGCTAAAGCAAACACTGATCTGCATAATGGTATTTTTTTATTTTTTTTATTTTTTTTTTAACCTTTATTTAACCAGGAAAGTCCCATTGAGGTTAAAAACCTCTTTTTCAAGGGAGTCCTGGCCAAGAGGCAGCAAAAAACAGTCAATTACATTTATAAAAGTTATACAATACAAATAATTAAAAACATTTACAATTTAAAAAGGTCATTTCAGGGTTTCTCAATCTGGACTTAAAAGCATTTAAGGAAATAAGTTCAGATAATTTCAAGTCTTTTTGCAAAAAGTTCCATGCAGAAGGAGCGGAGTAAACAAAAGCCCTTTTTCCCAGTTCTGTACGGGCAAATGGAACAAAGAGCAGCAAGTGATCATTTGATCGCAATGAATAAGAACCAACACTTCTCCATGTGATTAAACTACAGATGTAGGATGGCAACAGACCAAGCATGGCCTTATAGATAAAAATATGCCAGTGCCCTGATCTCCTGTTGGACAACGATGGCCATCCCACTCTGGAATACAATTCACAATGATGGGTCAAGTTTTTACAATTCATAATAAATCTCAGAGACGCATGATAAACAGTGTCAATCTTATGCAGACATTGTGCTGAAGCGGTCCTATACGGTCTCCATAATCTAAGACAGATAAAAATGTTGCAGTGACTAGCTGCTTTTTTGCTTTAAAAGAAAAACAAAATTTATTTTGAAAGAAAAAGGACAGTTTAAGTTTGAGTTTCTTCACGAGGTTGTCTACATGAGGCTTAAAAGTGAGAGCCAGATACCAAGGTACTTATAAGAATGAACCACCTCTATGACACTTCCAGTCAGAGTGAACACAGGAGGAGGAGCTTGAGAAACCTTCTTAGTATTACTAAACAGCATCAGTTTGGTCTTATCAGCATTGAGAACCAGCTTAAGCTGCATAAGCGTGCGTTGAACCACATCAAAAGCTTTCTGCAAAGACTCAACCGCTTTAGCTGGGGATGATCCAAAACAATAAATAATCGTGTCATCAGCATAGAAATGCATATTAGCATCCGACACATTGTGGCCTAATTCATTTATATACATAATAAACAAGAGAGGACCTAATATTGAGCCTTGTGGACCTTCACTAATGCAGAACATAGACCATCACATTTAACCCTTGTGTGGTGTTCATATTTTTGTTACTCAGCCAGTGTTCGTGGGTCTGGTGGACCCGCTGCATTTTTGGGTTTTTAATTCAACACAATCAAAAATGTTATGTTAAAATACTCAACAGATGTTTACTTCATCCCAATTACAAGCAATATAAACAGCATTTATGGTTAATATTTTATCTTTACCTTTGTTAGATCACATTTAAGAATTGCAACCTCATGTGGAAATGGCAGGGGTAGAAACAAAACTCACTTTTGCACTCTTTCACACTTACACACAATCTCTCTCTCACACGCACGCATACACACACTCATGCACACACATACACACACCCACAACACACACACATACAACACACACACAGACACACACAAAACACCCCCCCCCCCCCCCACACACACACACACACACACTCACTTGGATATGTGGTGTACGGTCACTCTCCATAGGCATAATGTTTTTTCTAATGTACAAACTGTATAATCTATCCCCCTACACTAACCCTACCCCTAAACCTACCAATCACAGAAAACTTTTGGCATTTTTTGAATTTCAAAAAACACCATTTAGTATGTTTTAGTATGAGGACACAGATGTCGTCATAAACCATGTTTACGTTGTAATACCCATGTCATTATACAAATTTGTGTCCTCATAAACCATATACAAGAACATACACACACTAACAGCAGGCCCTGACAGGAGGAGGACAGAGTAAAGGTACACAGGCCTACAATTTCCACACTTTTATTAGCCCCGGGTCCAGTGGACCCGAACATCCTGTGTGTAATATAAATGTGTAGGGGGGGTGTACAGTGTGTTTTCATTGAAAATGTGTTCTGATATATATTCCTCACAGAAAATGAGCCAAGGCCAATGAGTCTCAGTTTGAAAAAATAATTAATTGTATTTTTTCTTTTGATAAAAAATGAAAACGGGTCCAACAGACCCGAACACCATACAAGGGTTAATGCACTGAGTCCTGTCACTCAGATAATTCATGAACCAGGAAACTACACAATCAGACAATCCCAGACAAAGAAGCCTATGCTTTAGAAAAGCATGGTCCACTGTGTCAAAAGCTTTCGACAGATCAAGAAAAAGTGATGCACAGAATTGCTTTCTATCAAGAGCGACAAGTATGTCATTAATTACTTTTGTAACAGCAGTGATGGTACTGTGCTTTTTCCTGAAGCCTGATTGCAGTTTAGAAAGGAGTTCATTTGAGTATAAAAACTCTATTATTTGGTAACTTCAAACCAAACATTTTCAATTAAACATTTCAATAGCAACTTCTGTAGATGTATGATAGAAATAAAGTAATACTGGTTAATAATAAGTGTAATAATGTGTAATGGCTGGAAATCAGTTATAGTTCTTTCCTTCAGTGATTCTGCTTGTTAACAGCAGGTGTTCATCACTAATGCTCAACAATCACTCACATGTTCACTTAATTATCTCACTGCAACACTGCGCCAATGTTACTTTTGTGCTGAAGAGTAGAGCCTATGCTTCAGTCCAGGAGAAGGTCTATAAACACTGATGATATGCTGCATGTTGCTTGATTTAACAGACAGCGACTGTGTAGTTGCTGGTCCAGTGGAAATCTCTTTATTTACAATATTTTTGTAGTGGTCTCAAATGAAATAAGTTCACAGTAATACTTTTCTCACATTATTAGTGCAATATAAACTGAAACGACAGTTGGTCAATTTAAGGCAGTCGGTTTCTGCAAGTGAAATTAGTTATCTTGAGTTTTAATTTAGTGCATTTTTACAGTAACATTCTGTAGATTACAGTAAATAACTGTACAGTTAACAGTAAATGGCAACAGTGTTGCCAGTATTTAAAATGACCTTGCACACAATTTGAAAAGACTCAAACAGACTGGATTTTTTTTCGATCAGGTATGGTACAAGTGATTTGATTTCACAACATTTCAGCCAGTTCTAATTAGATTTTTGGATGCTGTGAACATGTAAATAAACTGAAAGGGAAATAAAGTTATGAAACTTAACTTTGCCCACAGCCAAAACAATTTGGCAGGAAAAAATAATAGATTCATGGTTAGGTGACCAGATTTGTGAAACATGTTACCATTGAATTCTCTTTTCTTTTCTTTTTTTATTCTGGCTCAGGAAACTTGTCTGTCTCAAGTTCACATAAGTCTCCTACTGGTGCATCCTCAATAAAAGAGCAGGGCAAGAACACTGATCTTGGCTGGGCAGCGACTGATCACGTTTCACAAGAACACAAGTACAGACAAGAACGAATATTTAATTAAACAGTTGTTTTTACTACTGTGTCTTTCAGATTTGTATTAAAACACCCTCTTTGAAATAATATCTTTGTTTACTTACAAGCTGTGGGTTTTCTTTTGTGTCCAGTGTAGTTCCCTCAATGTAGCTCTCCACATACTTCAATAACAGGCGGTTAAGATCAGACCGAAATGGAGATGGAAAGGATCTGAAATATGCAACAGGTACTAAACAACAGGTTCCCCAATTTTTTTAGAGAAGATGTTACGGCAGATGAGGATGGACATTTAAAGAAATGAGAAGCATCCCCTTGATGACAGTGACAGTGATTATATCTGATCACCTGCATGGGATTTTATGGTATCCTGTGTCTGTAGTCTCTTGCTCCCTGATTACACAGCTTTCTCAAGTAATCATTCATATTTCAGAATCAGTAAATTAACAAGCAGTTAATTCATAAGTCACTAAATGAAGCATGTTTTAGGTTACCTGAGAAAACATTTTTTACAGTGCAGTGTTAACTGAGCCAGTCTTTACCAAGAAATAAATAATAATAAATAAAAAAAACATTTTTAAAAAAGCTGATAATAATGATATTAATATCGGTCTAGTTCGGCTTCCGTTCTGTGTCAGGATTCGGACACTCATGCTCTGCGTGTTTGTATTCTGTTGTGACCTGATTATTGGTTCATTTGCCCCACCTGTCCTCCCTCGTTACCTGGATCGCTGTTTAATGTTACCTCTTATGTCAAAGTCAAACTCGAGCCGAGCTAAGCCTAGCCTAGCCTAGCCTCTTGTTTTTTCCCCTCTGGGTAGTTTTTGTTTGTGGTCTGTTCTTGTTTTTTATTAAATAAAAACCCATCAACTCTGCTCCTGAGTCCTTGCTGCTTTCATCACACCCGATACCTGACAGATATAACATAATGTAATTCAGAATATGAAAAAAATTAAGCACTTTCTCTGAGATGGGTTTGGGACAACCTTAATGTGTTTTTGTATGGTCAATTATTGGCTACAGCAGGCAGCATTAAACCATCCAAATTAAATGCTTATTTATTGCTTATGAATTTGCAAGATTGTCTATATCAGGGGTTTTCAAACTTTCAATGGCAAGGAGCCCTAAACAATCCCCTTGTGAGATATAATATGTTACAATTAGGCTTGGGTATTGTTTGAATTGTAATGAATTACGAGTCTGCCTATTGATTCTGATTCTTATTGAATCCTAATTTTGATTCCAATTAGGTAAAAATAAATAAAAACCTATTTAAAATTATTCACATTTATTCTAATTCGTATTGCAAAAAAATTAATTGTAGCTAAATACCAACCATGAACAAAAATCAACAGGCAAACAAATGAGCATTTGCACAAATAGATACTGAACAAAGATACGATTGAAATAAACAGTGTTTTAAGATTTTCAGGTATTCAGGTACAGAAACCGGAATCAAAAGTAAAATAACACTGCACTTTGTAAATAAAATATACATTACAGATATAATTAAAAAAGTCATTCAGCCAAGAACAGAGTGAATTTTCTCTTTGTCTTTTGTTGTTTGACTAACGTTATTATAGAGACGGCAGTAGGAATATTAGTCCGTAAATAAATAAATGTTCTTCCTTAAAATACAGGATGCATACGTTTGGACACCCCTATGTTAAATTCCCATAGAGGCAGGCAGATTTTTATTTTTAAAGGCCAGTTACTTCATGGATCCAGGATACTATGCATCCTGATAAAGTTCCCTTGGCCTTTGGAATTAAAATAGCCCCACATCATCACATAGCCTTCACCATACCTAGAGATTAGCATGGTTTTATTTCAGTTAGCCTAATAGCTGGTTTGATTTGTATTGAGAGATGATCTGATGGAAAGTAATCCATGCTAATCTCTAGGTATGGTGAAGGCTATGTGATGATGTGGGGCTATTTTAGATTGTTCAGTCACTGCCCAGCCAAGATCAGTGTTCTTGCCCTGCTCTTTTATTGAGGATGCAGCAGTAGGAGAATTATGTGAACTTGAGACATACAAGTTTCCTGAGCCAGAATAAAAAAAGAAAAGAAAAGAGATTTCAATGGTAGCATGTTTCACAAATCTGGTCACCTAACCATGAATCTATTATTTTTTCCTGCCAAATTGTTTTGGCTGTGGGCAAAGTTAAGTTTCATAACTTTATTTCCCTTTCAGTTTATTTACATGTTCACAGCATCCAAAAATCTAATTAGAACTGGCTGAAATGTTGTGAAATCAAATCACTTGTACCATACCTGATCGAAAAAAATCCAGTCTGTTTGAGTCTTTTCAAATTGTGTGCAAGGTCATATTGTTAAATTGTGGGGCCAGGCTAGGGCACAATATGAGAAAGAAAAAATGACAAAATATATAAAATTGAAGGCAATGCCTCCCTTCAAATCGGTTACAGTCTTCAACCCCATCACACTATCCTCAACCTTGTCACATTAATATTTTTGGAAAAAAATAGGGAAGGCAATTAAAAATCACTTGCACCTGTTGTTTATCAACCATGGACTACTTAGGCACACACCTCAGTCACACACATCGTCTGTTCTCACAAGCGGATACTAGACTGACACTCGAAACGCTACTTACCTGTTGACAACGTCTCTACGAAAGATTCCTATACCTTCTCCAGCGTTCCACGATCTCAACAACTGAGGTGTGTGCTTCTCAACAATCATTCTCCCACTCTGTTATATTCAGGAAAGGACTATTACTTTCAGTTGACTTCTCATCATCCCTTATCATGCTGTTTCAGTCTGCTATCAACGTGTGGTCATGCTCTTTGCAAGTTCAATAACCTGATGTTGACTGTTCTCCTGGTGTGCTCTCTGAGTCTACAGTATATCGTTACACACAGACACACAATTTGTCTATTTTTAACTTCAGTCCCAAAAAAATGTGAAACGTATCATAAATGTTACATTTGTAGTTATTAAATTGTTATGAGGGACACATGAGCGGTAGGTAGATGTTTGTTTTATAGCAAGTTTTGTGTAAAATCCTCTTTAAACCAAGTCCATGTTGTCCGTTATGGGGTTGCGAATAAAATGTGTTTAAATCTGAAACTAATAAAAGAAATTGATATTAAATAATACTGAAATTATTAAAAGGTTTTAAAGGCCTGAGGTGGGAAAATATGATTTTTTTTAGAGGTTTAATATGTGCCTAATGATGTGGGCTATTTAGAAAATGATTTATATGTTAAACAAAAATCCAAGTTGAAATATTAACGAATCCCAGGAATGACCCATAAATTCTCCTCTTTCTTTGTCTGGTGTTAGTTGTGTAACTGTTGGGGCCCTATTTTAACGATCTGAAACGCAAGTATCAAACGCGAAACGCAAATAACTTTGTGGGCGGGCGACGCAAATCTAAAATGGGTTGGTCTGGAGTAGCTTCATTATTCATAGGTGTGGTTTGGGCGTAAGGTGAAATAAACCAATCAGAGCGACATCTCACATTCCCTTTAAAAGCAGGTGCGCTTGTTCCATGGCGAATTGCTATTATAACGGCGGATTTGCCAGACACACACCAGGAGCGTTTCACAGCCGAGGAGACCGACGTTCTCGTCAGGGCCGTAAAAGACAGAGAAGTGACATTGGGGATGGAGAAACACACCCAAATTAGCTTCGGTTAAACAGGCGTATAATAATTTGGGTAAATGTGTAAGCTAGATTTATGCCTATTTTATCACATCTTCATGGACACCACAATGATTTCCCCCGTGTGGTAATATTTTTCCTTGTAATAATGTATGATTTGCAAAAATGAAAACTGCTGCTCTGTGTAGATGAGAGAATCAAAGTGTATGCGCGTTGTGCACACGCGACATTGATTATGGCCAAGCATGCGCCCTTAAAATAGCATATGAATAACATGCGCAACGCGTCACTGACTTTAGACTAGGTTTTTCCTGGTCTGTGGCGGAATTGTTTTCTAAACCTGCAAAATAGCATCAGGGAACGTTTGCGCCGAAACACGCCTCCTCTTTTCGCTGCACCGCCCCCGGGAGCGCAAATTCATTCCCTAGATCCCATGATACATGCGTCAGTGTACAAAGTCAATTGCGCTGGGAGCAAGATAGGGCCCTTGGTGTGCATGTTCTGCTGTGATTATTTACATCAGTTTGTGGATTAAAGATTACCTTCCTTGGACTCTTGCCTCCCGTGCCTTTGTCTCTACACAGCACCACCTGTGACAGTAATGTCTGTGTATATATATGTAAATATGAAAGTTCTATTTGAATAGAATTATTTTTTGTGAATGTTTTCTGAGATAACAGCTGTATCATAAAACTGCTAGGAGATGCAAAGGTTGAAGATCCAAATGAAGTTGTTTATGAAAGGGTAATCCAATACCCAACAGGCAGTCTAAGGCCCCGATCACACCTGACGCATTTTCTGCAGTGAGAGGTGCCTTTTTTCAATTGGTTTCCTATGGCAGTGAGCGTTCTGCGCGCTGTTTATGCACCTGATGTGCCTCGCGTTTTACCGCCAGCTGCGCCTCACGTTTTTGCAGTTGAAAAAAAAGCAACTCCGAGCAGAAAAAGTGCCCTACGTCATCACGTTTTTTTCCACTGTCCAATCGAATGAATGGATAGGCGGGCCTTCATTTATAGTGATGAAAGCTACAGTTGCTTGAACGCCCGGAGAGTGTGATGATGGAGGATAAACTTGTGGTGCCTCTCGCGAGTTACCAGGAGCTTAACAACTTCATGAACCGTAACCCACTTCCCACCGTAACTGACTTCACGGCCTAAGGCCCCGATCACACCTAACGCGTTTTTCAGGTTCGAAAACGCAAGGCATACAGCACTGCCCCGATCATACAGTACGAGCAGTACGCTGCGTTTTTTATGTTGCTAGGCAACCAATGAAACAGCTGTCCTGTCAGTCAAATAAACGTCAAATCAGCCTTTTATTAACTTTATTTACTTTTTGTTAAAATTATGGTATTTGGTTCATGAAGTCGTTAAGCTCCTGGTAACCCGCGAGAGCATCCTCCATCATCACACTCTCCGGGCGTTCAAAGCAACTGTAGCTTTAATCACTACAACAGAAGGCCCACCTCTCCATTAATTCGATTGGACAGCGGAAAAAAACGATGACGTCGGGCGCTTTTTCTGCTTGGAGTTGCTTTTTTTTCAACTGCAAAAACACGAGGCGCAGCAGGCGGTAAAACGTGAGGGACCTGGGGAACATAAACAGCACGCAGAACGCTCACTGCCATAGGAAAACAATCACCTCTCACTGCAAAAAACATGTCAGGAGTGATCGGGGCCTAAGGCTGCTTTCACACTGGGCTTGTTTGCTGCGGTCCGAACCCAAGCGCGTTTGTTCATCGGATAACATTCCGATCAGAAGCACGTTTACACTTGTCTTTTCAATGTGTATGTGGACAACATCCGGATACAGGTCGCATGTTAATGCCAAGTGTAAACGCAGCCTGAGATAACCAGACTTATATAGGCAGAGCTAATGAGGTAATGAGACACAGCTGCATGCAATTACACATGATGAGTCTGGGGAATGAATTATGGGAAGTGTAGTGCATATGTGAATGACAATGAACAAGAGGGGAGAGCCCTCTGGTGGATGTCAAGGGCACTCCAGCTGGTGACAAGCTGAATTCAGCTGATAGTAATTAATATCCCACAAATGCCAAAATATACTGCATAAAGAGTATTGTCAATTCAGAATTATTTTATACAATTAACTAATTTAGTAGGAAAATTACAGTATTATACTAATAAAAGCACCTGGTAAATTACTGTATTTTAAAATGAAGTATTGTCCTGTGATTATAATAAATAGCTAATTAAATTACAGTAAGGACACTGTAAGATTACAGTAACTGGTGTCTTTCACGTGGTCTGCCAAGTCGGTCTGTACTTTAATCCCAAGATATGTCACCTGCTACGGTAAGAAAACATATTTTCTGGCACATGTGGTGAGCGCCGCAATAGACACTGAACCAGCAAAGGTAACAGTGGTACGAAAATGTTCTCTGCCAAAGAACACTACAGAGCTGCACAGGTTCCTGGAGCTGGCAGCAATATACCGGTCGCCGTCCAAAACTTCTCCACAATCGCTAGTCCGCTGCACCAGCTGACGAATCAGCAACCTTTCCTTTGGAATGACGCCTGCGAAGAAGCCTTCACTTAGCCTATAGAGAGGCATTGACTGGGGCTCCAGTGCTTACATATCCTGACCCAGGGCGTCCATTCATCATTGGCACCGATGTCAGCAATGTGGAAGTGGGTGCAGTGCTATCCCAGGCACGTGACAATAGGGGTACGTTATCATGTACAACAGTCAGGATTTCAATAAAGCTGAGAGGAGGTGTGTCACTTGCCGGGGGCTGTTGGTGCTCCACCATTTTCAGGCCATACCTTTACGAAAGAAGGTTCCGGCTACAGACTCACTGACCACGCTTCCACTACCTGGCTGTTAAGAAACCCAGAGGGTCAGGTGGCCTGATGGCTGGAGGTCCTTCAGGATTACACCATCAAAATACAGCACGGGACCAAATGACCCGTTGCCAGTGTGAGGTGACACTACTGTTATTGCCAAAGGCTGAAGGAATGGGAGCAAACAAAGATAGAGAAGATGGTGCAGCCGGTCACAGAGGAAGATGGCGATTGGGCACTCCTGGAATGACATGAATTGCAGCAGCTACAGGAGACAGCCCTACCCTGATGCGAGTAGCTGGTGACTGGGCAGGGACCAGAGTGGATGGAGATAACAGCACTCAGCTTCTGTTGTCTCACACATTTAGATGCTGGATCCTGCAGTTGGTCCACGGCTCAGTGTGAACTGGCCATGGCTAAGACCTTAAAATGGCTAAGGATTCAGTTCCATTGGGCAGGGTGTTGTCAGGATGTGGAGCTCCATGACCATTGCAGCGATGCAGCCTGAAAAGGTCCCATGCAGTGACCACATGCCACTCTGCAGCGGGACCTTGTGGGGGCTCTGATGGAGCAGTTCAACATCTCCAACATCCAACACCTGAGTCAATATTCTGGGGCCCTTTCAATTTCAGAGGCTGGGAACAGCTATGTTTTAGTCAACATGGTCTACTTCACTATGTGGTCACACTATGTGGTACCTGATCAGCCAAGATGCTGATCCAGAGGAAATTCACAGTGACCAGGGATGCAATTTTGGGGAAGTCTGTTGGCTCCTTGGAATAATTAAGGCCTACACTCCTTCACTCCCATCCACAAAGCGATGGCCTATGGAGCGGTTTTATCCGCACTATGTCCAACCAGCTGGCTACCCTGACTAGTGAACACCAGCGTAACTGGGACCGTCACCTACCTCTTGTCCTGTGGTCCTATTGGACAGTGTTCTAGGGGTCCAAATGCTGCACACTGGCTGTTCTCATATTTGGCTGGGAACTTTGAACGCCGATGGAGTCAGTGTTAGGGCTCCTCTTGAACAAGAGATATCAGGGGTATCCAAGTATGGATTACTTGTGGCGGTTATGAGACAAGTAGTCATTCAAGTAATCAATGACCAACAGGAGACCATGGCAGCCTGCATATAACGTCAATAATGATGACAATGACTTTGTGCCCGGGAAACAAGTTTGGGCTTAGGTCCCCAAGAGGAAGGGTCACTCTCCAAAGCTTTTTAGTCACTGGTGTGGCCCATGCGTGGTATTGCTCAAGATTTCTGATGTTGTGTACCTGATTTGGATAGTAGGATGATGGCGACAGTTAGTAGTGCTTCATGTGATCGACTTGCAGTGTTTTGTCACAGTCTTACTATAGTTCTTACTTTGCCGTTCATTCTACAGAACCTAAGGGGTTAATTTCTCTTTTTAAAAAAGTGTTAGAGTGGTGAGTTGTCTGTTGTAATCTTGTCATCATTCAGAATAAAAGATTTAGTGTGAGAAGTCATTGTTTTGTCATCACTGAGACATTTCAATATATGAGCCATAAATTTGTGAGTGTTTTTTTTATCTATCTGTTTTCACCAGTGGTTGATGGTAAAGAGTATAGGCTAATTGCTCATATATTGGAACTTGAGTGTTGAAATGTTTAACTCTGACTGTTTCAGGGGTTAAAGAGTAGCATGCCTACAACAATCTCTGTCAGGGACCAAGCAGTTAAGCAAGAGGAGTCACAAGGGAAGTTCAAAAGTAAGGGTTTTATTTCCCAACAATCGTGACAACAAAATAAAGATAACGCTTCGGGCCCAAAAAAAATAAAAAGACAGTAACTAAAGCTCTGAACATAAAAGACTCAAAAATACAACTGACCTCCTACTTCTTCTTCTTCTTCTTCTTGCTATTTTACGGCGGTTGGCATCCAGCTTATTGGTGCATTTCCGCCACCTTCTGCTCCGGAGTGTGAACCAGAAAATAGGTTTACAGACTAAATCCCCCTCCCCCACTCACACACACACACCTCATCCCAGTCATTCTGCAAAACAATAACAATAATAATTATTATGATTATAATCATGACAACAGCAATATTTATACTTTTAACCCTCCTCAATACTACATTTCTTCATATCCTATTAAAAACCCCTATTTCTCTTAAGAAAGTCATAAGAATTCTATTCAGAACCCTATCACTGCTCAATAACCCTTTTAATGTAATGTTCTGAACTCCCATCTCCCTCAACTTATTCCTCATCATCTCTCTCTGAGCTCCATATCTACTACATCTCAAAACAATATGCTCTACAGACTCCTCTTCCTGGCACCCATCACATAGTCCAGTATTATGTTTCCCTATCAACTTAAGCGTTTTATTTAATAAACAATGTCCCAATCTTAATCTAGATATCACCATTTCTTCTCTCCTATTTCCACTTCCAACCCTTGTATCTTTAACTTCCCTTTGAATTTGATATAAATGTCTCCCTTTCCCCTCTCTATCCCACCTTTCTTGCCACTTTTGATTTATTTTCTCCCATATCACACTTTTAACCTCTGCTTTACTAATACTAACTTGCATTTCTATATTTCCTTTTGTTAATGCCCTTTTTGCTAATTTATCTGCCATTTCATTCCTACATGTCCTGGTACCCATATAAACTTTACCTGTCTACCTTGATTTACTATTCTTGTTACTGACTGGAGTACTTCAAACAGAATATCTTGACGACTTTTGGATTTGAATGACCTTAAGCTTGTTAATACTGATGATGAATCTGAGCATACCAAAACTTTGTTCTGTCCCGTTCTTTCTACCCATCGTAATGCAATTAATATTGCCAGCATTTCCACTGTATATACCCCTAATTTATTAGATGTTCTCCTATTGATTCCTGTTCCTTTATCTGGTATCACCACCCCCAATCCTGTTGCTTCTGTCTCTGGATTCTTAGCTCCATCTGTATAAATCTGGATATATGCATTATATTTTTCCAATAACCGATTTTTGAACACTCTTTCTAAATTAATATCCTCCTGATCCTTCCTTTTTTCCTGTAACACAAACCAGTCTATCTCAGGACAAACTATCTTCCATGGAGCAATCTCTGGATACACTATTGTGGGACTTATCCTCAAATTATACACTTCTAATTCTTTGGCTATATCATTTCCAATTCGTCCAAAATTTTCCTTTAAATGTTTCCCATACTCCCAACTTTCCTGTAGTACTGCTTTAGTAAGATGAGTATTATTATGCCCTTGTAGACCAGCCCAATAATTTGCCATTAACTGTTTCCTCCTTAACTCTAGTGGTAATTCTCCCATTTCTACCTGTATGGCTGCTACAGGAGTTGTTTTAAATGCACCACAGCATATTCTCAGAGCCTGAGCCTGGACTACATCTAACTTTTTTAACTGAGACTTAGCTGCTGATCCAATTACTACGCTTCCATAATCTAGCACTGATCGTATTAATGCCACATATATTCTTTTCAGTGATGATCTACTTGCACCCCATTCTCTTCCCCTTAGACATCTCATCACATTTATTACTTTTTTCCCCTTTTCCTCCATTTTTCTGATATGATCTGCAAATGTCAATCGTGAATCCAAACTTACTCCTAAAAATTAAAAAGTTCCAGCCCTCTCTAAATCTCTTCCATACATTCTTAGTTTTACGGCTTCCTGAACTCTTTTCCTAGTAAAAAAGACAGACTGTGTCTTTTCTACAGAAAATCTAAATCCCCAATCATAGCCCCACTCCACCACTTTATCAATTGCTTCCTGTATTTTCCTGACTACATAATCTATATTCCTTCCTCTCTTCCACAACGCCCCGTCATCTGCAAACAAAGACCTTCCGATGTCTTCTGGAACTTTTTCAAATATATCGTTAATCATAATAATGAAGAGTAATGGGCTTATCACACTCCCTTGTGGTGTACCATTTCCAACTATGTATTGATTTGACATGTCTGTCCCTATCCTCACTTGTATTTTCCGTCCGAAAAGAAAATCCTTTACCCAGTTAAACATTTTCCCCTCAACACCCATCTTATTCATTTTGATTAATAACCCCTCCTTCCACATCATGTCGTAGGCTTTTTCTATATCAAAAAATACCGCTATTAAGGTCTCTTTATTTGCTTGTGCCTTTCTTATTTCCGTCTCTATTCTTATCACAGAGTCTATTGTGCTTCTTCCCTTCCTAAAACCACTCTGACAGCTAGCCATTAGTCCTCTTTTTTCAATGTCATGGGTCAGTCTATCTACTATCATCCTTTCCATAATTAGAAGTTACTGACCTCCTACAAAAGAAACAGGGACTTATATATTGGCTGATCAGACCAATTTTAACACACAGGGGAAGACTAACAACAACACTACTACATAACTACAAATAACAGCAAAATCTACCATAAACTTATTACAAAAGGAATTTACTTTTACTTAACTCAACAAAAATACTCAATATAATATAAATCTAAGGAGAGAATAAGCTACCCCCATCAACAGGTGTAAGAAACATTCAAGAGGCAAATTGTAATAAAGAGAAAAGGTTTTTATTCTTTGAGGATTCTTTTCATACAAGTCGCAGCCACCCAACTTGGAAAAGAACTCCTATAGACTCAACAAAATATAGACATTTTATACAGGTTTCTGACATTCTTGACTCCTCCTTTCCCCGTTTCTGTAAATTTCCTTAAAGACATCTTATATCTCAAGCTGGTATGGACTGGTTTCTACCCCCTGGGCAGGTCAAACTGTTCTTTATCCCTGAGAAGCCAAAAGGCCTTCATTTACGACCTAAATTACCTCCTGCTTCCCTCAGGAGGGGGCATGGGACCCCACTTTATTACCAAACGACACCCTGTATTCCCTGACTAAAACTCTTTCTCGTGCCCAGGTGTTCTTTCATTTCCCTTCAGCTGTTAGAAACCCTCACAGAAACACATGATCAGATGAGATTGACAGTTTGGAAACAAATGAATATAAGAAATACTGAATTTTTCCATAACAATCTCCTCCTCTTTATCATTCTCTGATAAACTATATATAAAAATTCAGACTTGTTTTCTAATTTTAATTAAACCCATTATGCCATTAAATCTTCAGAGTAGAATCAATTCAAGTCTTTACATCACAGTTATACTCTTCATGTCTGATTTTCGTATACCTGATCATTTTACTTGACCCTTATTAAAATTTAGAATGAAATGCTTAGGCTGTTTTTGTAAGGATAGGCCCTTAATTTTAGCAAGCAAATAAGTATTTACGTGAAGCCGGGCTAAATGAATAAACACTGTCATTGCACTCTCGACCTGGATCGAACCCTCAGTCACCTCAGTATAAACAAGAAATAGTATAGATCATATTAGTAGGGAAAAACATCATCACCCCATGGTTGATTCAACAATCTTAAAAATGTTTACCATTAAAATTCAAAGATTAAAAGTAGAATAAAAATCCCTCATTTCAAACCCTGCATCCTTCTAACCAATGTAGTTGTTCAAAATGAACTCTAATACTTCCATTACGGACTGTCTTTCATAGCTTATTACACATCAGTTAATAGATTTTCTACATTTGCACCAAACAAATCAATACCTAGTTTGATTCAATCAAATAAAATCACAAAACTTTTCTTCAACCATTAATTGGTCAACATTTTTCTATGTTCGTTGCCCCATGGACGTTCCGTTTTCACCATTTTGACACTTTGCGTGCCGTTGAAATGGTCTTTCCAACGTTGGCAGGAGAGATATGTTTCTAGCACATACTGTATCATTGATCCCCCACTTTATTCTTTGCGTTGGCGTGTGGGGTTGCTGACGTTGGTTTTGGTGAGATGC
Source organism: Abramis brama (assembly GCF_963993115.1). Lineage (NCBI taxonomy): Eukaryota > Metazoa > Chordata > Actinopteri > Cypriniformes > Leuciscidae > Abramis > Abramis brama. Next base: position 11,304,047 of record NC_139968.1, on the reverse strand, counting down.
TTGGACCCAGGTCTAACACTCTTCAATCATTTTCAGATCTTTACAAGATTTTTTCTTTAGATCACGATCGCACCCCCACTGGAATGAGTCATTTACTGTCTGCTGTCACCTGTGAAAGCAGACCTTAAGTGATTTTGTTAGTGACCGCTTGTCTTGTCGTCCCTTTTGGTGTGACCTGTGGAATTTTCAACCTGAAACATTCTTGCTCATTGAATAGCACTCAGGGTCCTTTTCCCCTGAAAAACACTCAACCCACGTTGCTCATGTTAACAAAACAATACAGAATCAGTTCTGTTTGGTTTAAAACATCCTGACATCCTGCAAAATGAAAATTTTAAGTTAGGCATTGCACAGGGTTAGGCACTGTTTCTTTACTTTGCTCATGCCATGTGCGCAAAAGTCTGCATCTTCTGTAAGAAAAACAAATGTTGAGATTATTGTCACATAGTTTTCTTTTGTCTGCTGTGCTGCCGCATCTGCCCTGGCATTTCCTGTCGAAACAATTCTTGTTATTAGCACATTTAAAAAAAAATAAAAAATACAAACAATGCACACAGCAATTTTGTTAGGGGGAAGAATGGCTTCTTGCAGGGCTTAAACCCAGTGTCCTTCCAACATTTATCTTCCCACCTGTGCGATGGCTTTCAGCAAATGTGAACCCCTTAATAAACCATATTTGGCAACTGTTATCATCCTCCTCTTGATGCACGAGATCTCATCTCATGCATCAATTTAACATAATAAGATTCTCTTACATTTATCAGACGCTTTTATCCAAAGCGACTTATATTTCAAGGTACACATTTACTTTCTTATCAGTTCTTGCTTTCCCTCGGAAATCGAACCCATGACCTTGGCGTTACAGGTGCCAAACTCTAATGTTTGAGCTACAGGAAAAACTGCAATATTTGTTCATTTTTATTTGGTAACATTTGTTTGGATAAAGTTTGCTAACCCAAACGTTGTCCTTCAGCCAAATTTCCTTTAGACATTTTTTTCTGCCTCTGAAATAAAAAATATTACTTAAAGCCACAATTTCATCTTCTTATCAAATTGTTTTAAGGCAACGGCCCCTAGTCTCACAGCGTTTCTTGCTTTTCAGGCCTATTGTTTGGTCTCTTTAAGCAACTGTCATCTACGAACATTCTCCAGGTCATCAATTGGTCAGGTCAGGTCGTGTACACTTCGTCAACGTCAGTCGAATAACAATCTCCCCTTTTTTTTACAATACATAACTGTTGAGGGCTCTCTGGATAATCTGATATTTACTTAGCCTACGTGTTTGTTGCTGTCAAATCTATAACTTTTTCTCAACAGATGAATTGACATGATTAACAGACAGAGCTCGATGATCAATCAACTTAAAGCTCGTCCTATGTTCTGTGTTGCCTTCTCATCAGATTGACTCACAATCCTCAGTTTACTTTCAAATTTGTCATTTGCCTTAACCAATCTATAATGCTAAAACACTCTTTCCAGAGGTAAATGAAAAATTTATACACACTATTCAGACAGAATAGTTGTCCTAAACTAACACATACTGTACAAAACATGAATTAACACTCACACTCATCCCTGACTATGAACTGCTCATATTTCTTATTCATATCTTTTCTCTAAAAAGATTTAAATTTTTAAATGACATTTTAACCTTACATTTTCCTGTATCTTTTATCTAATGTTTTTATGGCCTCTTAACCAGTTTCAAAGCATGTCTGTTCATTATTCATTTGATTTTAGAAAAGTCAGCTGGATTGTTTTGGTACATAATTATTACTTTGCTTCAGCTTTCTTTGGCTGACTGATAACAGAAAGACAGGCAGAGTACCATCCCTTCCTCCACTCAAGCAGTCTCTTTCTCTCTCACTATAAGCAAATAATCTTTCCAACAGCCTCCTAGGACTGTAACTAAAATAATCATAGTCATAGTCAATCCTTAATAGTTCACACATGTCAAAATACAAATGTTTGACTCAAATTAGAACCATTACAACAATCTAAAATACATTATGCTATGATCTTTTCTAAGGTTATCTTTAGTTTAAATACTCAATTTACCTAACCTTTGTTTTCCAGAAAATTATCTTGACTCATCACAAGTTGTTCTCATCTTTAGCCACCACCATGTCTTATAATGGTCCTTTGTCATGTCTAATGATCTACAGGAGTCAGAACTGACACATTAGTTCAGCATCAACACAATCTCTGCATTTTCCTTGCCCATCAGGCCACTAATATTACAAAAGTTTTTGTTACTGTCTCCACAACAAATAATGACAATCACCTCACGGTCTCAGCTGGCTCTTGAAAGCCCATTTCCATTAGCACTTAAAGCAATAATTTTCTTTTCTTCAGGGTGTTGTCTCCCTGGCATAGTTGCAGACACTTGTCACAATGGAAAACAAGCCATACAATTAATGCGGTTTCTGGTGAGTGGTGTATGGGGACTCACATTTTCTGGGTCAGACATGCCATAACTCCTTACAGCTCATCTGGCCTCTCAATGATCTGCTGATGCTGGTGGCCACTCAGTCAATCAGCGCCACTCTCATACCCATCTTCACATAAAACATCTCCATCAGGAGATGCCCAGTGTTTGTGGCGTGACTTCCCCTGTCTTAGGTTGATCTTTGGCCAAAAGTATCTTACCCGTCTTTGGGGTAATCACTTCGTACACACTTGGTTACCGCTCTTTCCCATCACAGAATCTGTTTTCTTCAACAGAATCAGTTGTTTTCTGGAGCTTAGGAAAAGGCGCATTCAAGAGTCATCAGAGCCATTCGGACTGCCTACTAGTGTTAAACATAGGGAGACAGATTAATAACAACAAAAAAAATTCAATAATCATCTGTAAGGTAGCAACCTAGCTGCTTAGATTATAGTCAGTGAGTTTAGATCACAATCGTACATTCAGTGTACTGTTACTTCTGTAGCCGGAGCCATCGGCCCTGTTTTATGGTGGAAGCTAAAAATGAGGTCCTAAAATAAACAAGTCCTAAACAGTGTTATTTTAAAGACTTCTTTAAAGTCATTCAGTTTTACTTTTAAAACATTTGCAAATTGTCCTCTAAATTTGTCAAATCTGAACTGCCTGTAGCATGATTTGTTTTAGCTTTTCCATATTTATGATTTTCAACTGAAACACTGTGCTTTACACAGGCTCAGACAACAGCTTTCAGCTGTCATTGAATGAGAAAGAGACTCTTGAAGCATTCAGGACTGGTACACTGCATACTCATAAACTTTTAACTTCAGACTTTATCTACCATCTTTTTTAACTGTAGCCCATCTTAAGGCATATTTTCCATAAATTACATGTATTGTAATTTAGACATTACAAATTTCCACTCAGAATGAGTCTCTGTTGCACTGAAACTGTGGCAGTTTCAATCACAGCACATGCCAGATTTAGATAAGCTAATTGTTTTGGCCAAATCACAAGCTTATCTTTTGAACTCAACATTAACAAGCTTTTGTTTAATCAAATGCCTTTTTTTACACATTTTACATTTAGCAACTGTTAATCCCGCAACACTGCTTCTGTTTAGCCTATTTTATCTTAAAGAAATGATAAAATTTTCAAATTTCAAATTTCATTTCAATTTTAGTTGTCAGGTTTTCAATTACCATAATTTAATACCTGACTTCAATATTTTCTCTAGGAGTTTTATCAATCTGCTTCTATGATTCATACTAACCTTTGAGGCTGCGCTCTCTGCTCGTGATACATTTTTATTATCATTATAAATCATTTGTTAGATTCGTCTCTCTATATCATCTAAAAACCTTATCAAAGCGTTTCATTCAAAACACAATCATCCTTTTAGTGACCGGTACTTTTAAAATATTTTACAACTCATTTAGTCTTGTCTGTAATTTTACGTCAACCGGTACTTTTTATAGTTCTTTCCTTTCAAAAGGAATTCCTTACACTCAATCTTTCAATCTTCTTACAACTTTCAAAAGTTCCATCTATCAACTTTCTTTTCTCCCTCATTTACTTTTACAGTCATATAGTGGGCATTTACAGTCACTGAATGACCCCGCTGACCGCAATAAAACACTCTCTGTTATTCTGCCTACAGTCTTATCACCGTGATCTCTCTAACATCCCCACCCTACTTCACACCCCCGAAGCAGTGTGTTGAAAATGTAAACAGAGCCACTGATAAGCAGTTGTCTGTATTTTTCTATTACAGTCTCATTTGCAAATTCAATTACAATAGCCGAATCATAATCTTCATCATGTTAACATTGATCTACTTTCTAACCCATATTAACACAGACTTTTCTTTAAATTTGTGTAATTTTGGCACTTTCTTTGTTTGGAGCCAGTCAAGTTATTGTTTATCTTTCCAATCAAAATCAAACTTTTACAAAAAACATCATCTGCAAATCTCTTTAAATTGAGAGCTTCAGAGCAGAGCTGCTTACAGCATTTTGCTCTCTTTTGTATCAGGACTGTTCAGTTACTCTTCATACAGTATAAAGAAATTTAGCATGTCATCAATTTTATTAACACTGGCTTTAAAAACTTATTCTTCTATCAAATGGTTAGTTTGCAGATTCAACTTAAATCACAAGATTGTATTATAATTATTCAGTCCCACTTATCTCTACTGTTTCACAGAAACCACAAGATTCCCTAAATCTTCTCAGTCTCTAAATTACACAGACAGCTATCCTCAACTCAAAAATATGGCAATCTATTCTTCAATACTCTTGTTTTCATATCATTAATACAATAAAGCATTTACATCGTCATTTCAATCATTATTTTATCTCTAAAATATATAATTTTTCCCGTTTTGCTTACATTTGCGTACATGATTCCTTATCTTTCAGCATTTTTCAAATATGTCATGCGGCGCCGCGTTTTCGACCAGGCAGAACAATCCTTCCATCCACCATAGATAATTTCTCGAGTTGCTTGTCTGATCTGTCTCAGCTGCTCAGTGAACCCAAACAAACAGATGAACTAGAAGAACTAACTAGCACTATGAGCACCATTCTCTCTAGAACATTGGATGTTGTTGCACCTGTTAGATTAAAAAAGGTCACAGAGAAAATTAAAGCACCATGGTACAATAATACTACGCATGTTCTAAAGAGAGAAACCCGTAATTTAGAGCGTAAATGGAAACAAACTAATTTAGAGGTCTTTAGAATCGCGTGGAAAGACAGTATGTCACGTTATAAAAAGGCCCTAAAAGCGGCCAGGGCTGAGCATCTCCGCAAACTAATAGAAAACAACCAAAACAATCCTAGGTTTTTATTTAACACCGTGGCTAGACTAACAAATAAACAGACGTCACCCGAACAAAATATCCCGTTACAGTTTAGTAGTAATGATTTCATGAACTTCTTCACTGAGAAAATAGAAAACATCAGAACCACAATTGTAAACGTTCAATCCTCAATCGCACCTTATAATTCAGCCTCAATTTTCCCCCCGCAAGAACAATTACAGTGCTTTACAACTATAGAACAAAAAGAGTTAAATAAACTTATCACTTCATCTAAAACAACAACATGTTTATTAGATCCTATACCAACTAAACTACTGAAAGAAGTGTTACCTGTAGTAGAAGAGCCTCTCCTCAATATTATTAACTCGTCTTTATCTTTAGGTCATGTTCCAAGAACATTTAAACTGGCAGTGATAAAACCTCTCATTAAGAAACCACAATTAGACCCGCATAATCTAGCAAATTATAGACCCATTTCAAATCTACCTTTTATGTCTAAAATACTAGAAAAAGTTGTGTCCGCTCAACTGGGCTCTTTCTTGCAAGAAAATGATATCTATGAAAAGTTTCAGTCAGGATTCAGGCCGCATCATAGCACTGAAACTGCGCTCGTTAAAATCACAAATGATTTACTTTTAGCTTCTGACCAAGGCTGTTTCTCAATACTAGTTTTACTTGATCTAAGTGCTGCGTTCGATACTATAGATCATACAATACTCTTAGATCGACTACAAAATTATACTGGTGTTCAAGGACAAGCATTAAGCTGGTTTAGATCATACTTATCAGACCGCTACCATTTTGTCTATTTAAATGGAGAAAAATCGATCATAATTCCAGTAAACTATGGAGTGCCGCAGGGATCTGTGTTGGGCCCTCTATTATTCTCAATATATATGCTGCCACTTGGAAATATTATAAGGAAACATGGAATTAGTTTCCATTGTTATGCTGATGACACTCAAATATATATTTCATCACGGCCGGATGAAAACGCTAAATTATCCAAATTGACAGAGTGTGTTAAAGATATAAAAGATTGGATGACGCGTAATTTTCTATTATTAAATCCAGACAAGACAGAGGTAATACTTATCGGTTCAAAAAACCGCCCACAGAACCTCTCACAATACAACTTTGACATCGTAGGATGTCCTGTTACTTTATCCTCTACAGTAAAAGACCTGGGTGTTATACTCGATTGTAACCTGTCTTTTGAAAATCATATTTCGTATGTTACAAAAACAGCCTTTTTCCACCTTAGAAACATTGCTAAGCTACGTAATATGCTATCAGTTTCTGATGCAGAAAAGTTAGTTCATGCATTCATGACCTCGAGACTAGATTACTGTAATGCTTTATTAGCCGGTTGTCCTGCATCCTCAATAAACAAGCTACAGTTAGTCCAAAATGCAGCCGCTAGAGTTCTTACTAGATCAAGAAAATATGATCATATAACACCGATTTTATCATCACTACATTGGTTACCTATAAAGTTCCGTATTAATTACAAGGTATTGCTACTGACTTATAAAGCCCTAAACGGCTTAGCTCCAGTCTATTTAACGGATCTTCTATCACCCTATAATCCATCGCGCTCTTTAAGATCAATAAATTCAAGGCTTTTGGTCATACCTAGGATATCCAGATCCACCAAAGGAGGGAGAGCATTTTCACATTTGGCTCCAAAACTCTGGAATAGCCTTCCTGATACTGTTCGTTGCTCGGACTCACTCTCCCAGTTTAAAACTAGATTAAAGACGCATCTTTTCAGCCAGGCATTCATATAATATTGTTAATCTCACAGTTTCAAACTACAATCCGGCCTCTAGTTCATAAATGCCAGAGGAGAACTGGCCCCCGACTGAGCCTGGGTTCTCCCAAGGTTTTTTTTTTTTCTCCATTAGGTCACCTGATGGAGTTTTAGGACACCATTAGGTCACTTGATGGAGTTTTTTCGGTTCCTTGCCACTGTTGCCTTTGGCTTGCTCAGTTGGGGATATTTTGGGGATATTTAATTTTATTCTATCAATCAATAAATTCCACTAGAAACAAACTTTGTTGTATTATTTTATTTTAATACTGTGAAGCTGCTTTGATACAATCTGTATTGTGAAAAGCGCTATACAAATATACTTGATTTGATTTGATTTGATTTGATCTTTACATCATGTTAATCCCTGTTAATCATACTCAATGCCTTATTTTATCTAAAACTCACTTCATACCATTTCAACTTAATTTGACTTAACAGGCGTTCATAAATATGAATTGTATCTTTCCCTACATGCCACTTCCTTCTGTATCTGTTCAATCCAACAATTCACTGTTTCCATCAGGAAAAACATCCTATCTTCCCCTACATGCCAGTTCCTTCTGCATCGACTCTGTTCTCTTTTATCTGCTTCTTTCCCATCCAACAATTCACTGTCCGTTCACAGTTTTACACTCATGAACAAACTTCAACAACCCTTTCTGACTCTCGTTCAATACCGCAGATAGTGCACATACATTTTCTTTCCAGAAAATCTTGCCAAATTTCACACTTTCATTCTCCACAGAGTTAAACCACATCTTTTCAAAGTCTGAATCTCGCTCTGCCACGACACGTGATGTACAATGCATTTTATCTTTTGTACATTTTCATCTCAAATCATCAGTCACAGCTTTGCTCAAAACTTCATCAGCCATAAAGATTTCCAACAGTTTTTTTTTTTTTTTTTTTTTTTTTTTTCATTGCAGGTAGCAGAAAGTAAATCAGTGTATGCATTCGTGTGTGCGTCGTGTTAGTAAAAAATTATTTCACTTCCCTTTGCTGTAGCCAGAGATTGACTTTCCAGATCTGAACCCTCTCCGTCCCGCTCTCCTGCCCTCTCGGTTCAATCCGACTTCACGTTTGGACACGCGCTGCTCCAGTGTCCGTCCTTCCTGCACAGTCTGCATCTTGTACAGTCTCGGAGCGCGTGTGCATTTGTCGAGCAAACATAACAGTTCCATTTTCCTCCAGCAGCTTTTCCTCTCTGTCCTTTTCGATGAGCCGGGTTTGAATGAGAAAACACAGGTTTGTTAGGTTGTTGTTGTTGCACAACTACGATTGTGATGGGCTTTTTAAACTTCCCCCTCGTCTTCTTCGCTGCTTGTTGCGGCCTGTGCTGAGGAGTCTGCCTTCCCCTGCTGCACTGGCGCCGCTGTGCATGAAACTGCGCTGTTAGTCTTTGTGGCATTCGCTGTCTGTCCTGCTCCAGTTCTTGTGCGGTTCTCAGGGGCGGTGGAGAGCGGTCCAGTTTGAGGGCCGTTATCTCTGCTACGGGATAATGGTTTGTGTTGTAGGCAGGCGGTGGAGCCGTTGCCGTCTCTCGTTCTCGCCTGTCAGCCTCTTCCACCCAACACATTATAGTCTGTTCGCATCCCTTACACACATGTTTAACACACACACAGTCACCATTCTGTTTTCCCTCGTTCTTTTCTATTGATTCTTTCACGACATTAAGTCTTATCTTACTCAAGGTTCCCGCCTCGGGGAAATCGTGATATTTGATCAGTTTCTGTATGTCAACCATACATTTACTACCATAATTATTTCTCATTTGACAGAAAATGGGTGTATAAAAATGGTCTATTTTACTGTTAGATGACCCCATTTTGGCTGAATCCCCTTTCTGGATTTAACTCTTTTGACACGTGTCTTACTAATCTGTCAAACGTCTTCAACAGACCCGATTTTCTTCACCCAAAATCGGCCAGGTTTTAGCAAATATGCTGTGCTTCCTGTAATTACGGTTTTACTCAAAATCTTCCCATGAGCACTTTCTAGCGCTCGATTAATTCTGATTCACCTAATTAATCTGGTGTGGCTCTTCCGTCCACTTTTACAAGACTTCCTTAGGTTACAGAGATTTTGAGTAAAACTAATTAATCAGCAACTGTGGCACTTCCGTCCACCAACGAGCTAGGTTTGGTAGAAACCAGTCTGAATCTGTCAGATCAATTTCTCCCTCAAAACTTTCTCTGCTCGTACCAAAAGCAAATTCAGCCAATATGGTTCACGTTCACTCACAATTATCAAATTAACACTTAACATCAATAAAACAATTTGCCGTTTCTTACCCAGTGATGCTTTCTCTTTTCTGCAATTGCCACGGATTCTTTTGACCCTGGTGGGAGTTCTTCCACTGGTCCTGAATGCGGGTATTGGCTCTCTCTCCCTTAATCTGTTGAGTTTCTATCTCAAACCGTCGAGGTATGAGACGGCCGCCTGGTGCTGCCGGGTTGCACTTCCGTCAAATCCGTTCTCAGGACCAGGAGAAGAAGATCCGCACAGGACCCCACGTTCTGACACCACTTGTAAGGGCAATTTTCAAATGTTAATGAAAACAGCATCAACAGGTGTAAGAAACATTCAAGAGGCAAATTGTAATAAAGAGAAAAGGTTTTTATTCTTTGAGGATTCTTTTCATAAAAGTCGCAGCCACCCAACTTGGAAAAGAACTCCTATAGACTCAACAAAACATAGACATTTTATACAGGTTTCTGACATTCTTGACTCCTCCTTTCCCCGTTTCTGTAAATTTCCTTAAAGACATCTTATATCTCAAGCTGGTATGGACTGGTTTCTACCCCCTGGGCAGGTCAAACTGTTCTTTATCCCTGAGAAGCCAAAAGGCCTTCATTTACGACCTAAATTACCTCCTGCTTCCCTCAGGAGGGGGCATGGGACCCCACTTTATTACCAAACGACACCCTGTATTCCCTGACTAAAACTCTTTCTCGTGCCCAGGTGTTCTTTCATTTCCCTTCAGCTGTTAGAAACCCTCACAGAAACACATGATCAAATGAGATTAACAGTTTGGAAACAAATGAATATAAGAAATACTGAATTTTTCCATAACAGACCTCAAAGAATTGAGACTTGATTTGGATATGCCTTTAGGGACTTGTGAACGTGCACAAGTATCTGGGGCCCTCGTCTCGGCCACGACGGCCAGCCTAGTCTCCTGTCCCCCCTGCTCCTACATTGTGGTCATAAGCATCTTCGTCACTGTAACGAAACGACTCAGACAGATGGTGACAATTCAACAGTATGAGTTTATTAAAGCACAGCGAGAAAAATGGAAGCAGGTTAGTGGATTTTCAATAGTAAAGTTCAAAGATGATAGAACTCTGGAGATGGTGCTCTTTGTGATTGGTTGTTGACAGAGCCTGGCATGTCTGTCACATTCACTGCCACGGCAACCAATATAAACTCCTGTCTCCTGTGTTCCAGCCACGGGGCCATTAGAAATTCTTATCACCTGTGACACGGCCATGGAGGCCATCCCCAAGACACCTGTCTCTGCAAGGCCTGCTCCCTGGCTCCATGAGCTACTGGTGCCTCCTTGGTGAATGGGACGCGGGGGATGTCCTGGAGGATCGTTGTCCTGCCAGTGTCCACCTGTATACCTGGACACATTACATTAATGAGAATTTGGAAAAATGTGCTTATTTGTCACTGTAAGAGCCATAATTGGAATAATTCAAATGTAACACTAAAATCTTAAATGTTTGAGTAAGTATTTAAAATAGTTTAGGTTTATGTTATTTCTGTACATTCGTTGAGCACCTGTTTAAGTTGTAATGGTTTGCTCTGTTTTATTATTGGACTGTCTTTAGCTCAATCGAGACCACAGAACACTGTGACTTTAGTGCCTGCTCTATATATTTAAGTATTTTGACAGGATAATCAATTTGTCAGCTTATGACCTACATTAACTTCTTGTGCAGACCATCCCAACAGTAAAAAAAAGAAAAGAAAAAACAGCTGAAGACACACCTCGTCCATTATAACTTAAGACACCATTTTAAATGTGGCCAATACTGTGAATTGTACTGCAGCCTAAATTGAGTTATAAAGAATTATCCAACATCTCGTACATGTTCACAGTCTGTGCCACAGTTCTGACGAGTGGAATCTATTTTAAAGTAATACAGCACAAGCTAATTGTTCAAGTGAGATGAGATGCCTTTAAGTGTTTTACTGTGAACCATTGCTGTCCTCTGGTGGTCAAAGACAGTAAAAATACTTGGTGGGAGGAAAAGAAGGATATTTGAGATTTAAAAAACTTGAACATCTTGAAAGATGTCACATTGTAAATTCAGAGTGGACAATAGACATTTAAAAATTATTAAAATAAAAGAAGTGGACCTCAAGAAAAAAAATATTAAAATTAAAATTAATAAACAAACCCTTGGAATTAAACAGGCTGATTTTCCAGCTAAGCCTGCCAAAAGAGATTCATGTTTGTTCAGTTTCACATAGTATAGACATTATGTGCCAGAGAAACAACAAGCACACATATCTTTCGAATTTTGTGTTTGAACTTCAGTTTTTGCGGTAGCTCTGTGTATTTCTATGGCATCGCAGTCGAATGCTGGTGAAGGGGATTTAATTATTGTAGAGTTAATGAAAGTTATCATGAGCATTGTAATGTTTTAAGTGGATGTCATAACAAATGTCAGTAGACCGGGAAGATTTCACTCAAAAATCCATAAGATCTTACTTTGATGCTCTGGAAATACAAACAGGAAGACACATCGAGTGCAACTCTGAAAAGGGACGGGGCTACACAAGTTTGCCTCTTAAGAAAGGTGATTTTACTGATATTACACCTATACAGGGGCGTAGTTTGTGGGGGGGTTAGGGGGGAGATAACCCCCCCAATATTTAAATCTATGCATTACAACCCCCCCAATATTTATACCATGATCACATGAAAAGGAGGCATACCCAAACTTCAACCCCCCCAATGTTCAAACCAAATCTACGCCCATGCACCTATACATAAAATACATTTACAACGCAGTAAAATAAATGATGAACACATGATAAAGGTCTCTAAGTGAAGTTCACAACGTAATTTTGGGAGGAGTGAACCCATCTAATCTTTCAATTAACTTCTGGAGCATATAAGCAGCTGCTCACCTTGTTCTGGCATCAGCTGTTTTTGTATCCCTACACCTCCCCAACTCCACCAACATAATTTAGGCATCTTGCTACCATACTCATCATCCAAGCATTAGTAGTCCCACTGGGGGGAATATCTAAGCTCGAGTTGAAGCTGCTTCCTCGAGCCCCTCCACTGCAGACAGCAAGCAAAATACACTTAACCTTATTAGCTTAAAGATTATATGGGCAAAGGAACTCGTGAAATAAGTTTTAATATGACCTAAATTTAGCAAATAGACAAAATCCACATCCTTAGATTTAGTCCACAGTACCTTGTGTTTTAAAACACACTCAGTGAACAAACAAAGGTTCACAACACAACGGAAATGCAAATTGGTTTTCATATATTTATAGCCAATGTAGTCAATATAGTCAATGTTTTTGATTTATTGTCAGCAAATGTTTTTTGAAATCATGGTTTTCTTGCTCAACACTGCCCTCTTGTGGTCAGGAGGCATTTCCTTTGTGCTGTGGCTTTTTATTTTATTTTATTTTTTAACAGAAATAAGCAAATTACAAAAGCATAGAACAAAGCCAGCAGGAAACATGAAAACATTATTTCTGGTCACATATTTCTGATTCTAGGACATATTAAGAAAATGAAAATCTCAAGCATTTTATTTACTTGCCCCTAAACAGCACATACATTGATATCAACCATATTTATAAGCTTTATACTTTAACAAAGAGAAAGACACGTGTTGAGTCTTGAGGTTGTTCGAAATCCATATCTTGAAGATTTTGTAGGTCTGTATCTTGAAATTGTTTCAAGTCGTCTCCATTTCTTGCATGAACAAACATCTTTAAGAGTCCTTAAAAGTGACAAAGTGAATTCAGATTTATCAGTAAATGAGTAGTTCAGCCAAAAACATGATTTATTCACCCACATTTCATGGTTTTGTTCTTTCTGTAATATAATAATTGTAGTCACTATAAAGAGCTGTAACTGCAAGAGCTGTTAAAATATTCTTTAAAAAATGTAAAATAGCATAATGATATTATAGTGAGAATTCAAGAGCACAATGTCCACATTTGGAGCCATACACATATAATTTCACCAAAGAGCTCACCTATGATCACAATGATCAGAAGACCATTTATGAAAGCAGATATGAGGCTAATAATCTGCCAATGTGTCTGATTCTTCTCAATGTTCTTCACCGCTGTATGATTCTGGATCTCTGCAGTCGGTTCTACATAATATATAATATATTCAGCACTGTGCATCCATTGAAATGTTTAGTTACTTTACATAACAGTGTAAAAAGGATGCATTGTATAATAATTAATTGTATGACATCAATATGATCACTGAATGTTCACTCACCAGTGATGTGTAGTCTGGTGCCGTCGCTGTATTTAGGAGGAGCGTCTGTGGACACACAGTAATAATCTCCTAAATCATCAATAGTGACATTATTTATGAATAGATGAGGTTTTCTTTGCACTGAATATTTTTGTCTAAATCTATTATTGTAGTAATGAGGAGTTGAAGATGAGAAAGAGCGTAATATCATAACCGGAGAATCTGGTAGTTTCAGTAATAACCAGTTAACCTCCTTTACATCAAAATCACAGTTTATCGACACATTTTGACCCAAATCTGTTAGTTGATCAGTTAAAGTCTCTGCAGCTTCACACCATATGAGCAGATCTGTGAAATAGACACCACACACACACTAAATATGGATTATTGTGTCATTAAACATCAGAAATCAACTTATAAAGAACAATAAAATATTCATAAAGTACAATAAACTCACAGAGGTAAAGGTGCACAATCTTCATGATGTTAAAACACTTGTTTCTTTCACACGACTGTAGAGATGTAACTTTACCCCAGAGCTTTCAAATGAATAGTGTGATTAACCACAATCAAGAGGAAGTGAAAGGCAGGTTTGCTCTGGCCACACGTTTAGTGTTTTTGCCTGTTTGTTCAAAACTCAACCCTTGACCTATATTTATAATCTCTTGTCTTTTTAAAAATATATATTTATCTCTAATTCACTGGCAGCAAAATGACCCAATTTTTTTTCTTCAGTGTCATACAAACACATATATTATGTTTTCTTCAACTATTCTCAGGCTTCTCTCTCTTGAATTTCAATGCTCTCAGCAGCCACTAATTCACCACCATTAACAATATTTATCCTCGAGGCAAGTGAGAATGTATTTTAATTAATCTGGATTGAATTTCTTTTTGTCTAGTACGCCCTCTTTTAACTAGAAAATAGTAGGAAGTGTAAAACTTATTTTTCACATTTGTGATACAATTTATCAATCTTTGTTAATGTTAGTTAATGCAAATTCAGCTGTTAATTGTTAGTTCATGTTAGCTCAGGTTCATCAAATAATATTTACAGATACAATTTTTGTTTTTAATAATGTATTGCAATAATTTTCAATAAAAAATTAATTAGCATGAATTAAAATTAATAAATGCTGTAGAAGTATTTTTTTTTTTCATTGTTAGTTCTTGTTTACTATTGAAGTTAACTTATGTTAATAAATGGAACATAAATAATTGTATAGTGTTTCGTGTCATGTTCACTTGGTTAAAGTTTAAACCCCTTCATGCAAGTGTGTGTGATCGTGTTGTTCATCAAGTGACCAAACCAGTGGAACACTTAATTTGCACGAAACCATGTTTGTGTTAACCACAAAAAAGAAAACTGTGCAAAAGTTAGATGTTTTTAAATATGTGCAAAAATATTAAAAACAATTAATATGCATGCCAAAAATATATTTAAATTTATTGACATTTGTTTACTTGACCTCAAGCTTTGTCAAATCTATGTAAAATATAAAACATAAACTAGCAGAAAATGTCATGATTTAAAAATAATTGTTTTATGTGATGTGTGATTTAATATCATGAATAACTAAACTTTTTGCTGATAAAAAAAGTTGCTTCAGCCCCAAGAAAGCTTATTTGCCATGTGGTTTACAACTTTTACTGCTGAGCATGTCAGCGCACTTATAACAGAGAGAGAGAAAATGATTTTATTACTATATATAAGCAAGATATCCACTTAAAACAGTACCAGCAAAAAGTGTTACTCTCATACACACACTGCATATTTACATACAAAGCAGCAAACTCATAAATGGAAATTAAAATCCACACATTTAAAACATAATAACAGTAAATTTTAGTTTGTAAAAAAAAAAAAAAAAGCATATGTAGGCACACTTTGTATTTATAAAGTGCATCACATCATACATTGGCTGTAGACAGTAGTGCTCTGCTCCTGATTAGGCCTGGTGTTACTGGAGCACATGAAGAAATCAACTTCAGCACACTGAAAGAGGACGATATTATATATGAATGGACATATACAGTATGACAGACAATGTACAGTCAGCTGGTCATAAACCTTTCAGATCATTTAATGAATATTGTGCATGCAGATACCCTGGTAATCCAGAGTTCTCGTGAGAGCACAAGTTGAATTTGCTCAGCGAGTTACTCTGGTGTCGAGTAATGATGCTCATTAAATATGCCCCTCGATCTGAGCTGCACCAATCACATCGGGTTATCTGATATAGGCGGACCAGAGGCGAGCTAAACAGAAGACGACAGCGCTGTGACGTCGAAGTCATTAGTAAACATTGCAAGATGGCTATGGATGAATACAAGTTGTTTGAAACGGCTTTGGCCGCTACAATGAACGAGTTAGACTTGGCTTTTTCTCTAAAAGAGGAACAGAAGACGCCGCTCGAATCGTTCCTTTGCAAGAAGAGCGTTTTTGCTGTTTTGCCGACCGGATACGGCAAGAGTCTAATCTACCAGTTAGCTCCGCTGGTAGCTAAGCGTATGGGGTTTATTGTTGTGATTGGTCATAGTGTTATCCAATTGCGTTCAGTGAGATTTTCAAATGTACGCTTGGTGCCGCCCCTCGAGCTGGGCGATTTTCATTAGTCGACGCCAGACCATTAATCTTTTAGATTTAGGTTTGGATTTCCAGGCTAGCATGCAGAAGTTGCACTGTAAGAATCAGGGGTGTCATGCAAGCCAAAATTCTGGGGGGGGACAATCTGAGACGATTGTTTTCTGACGGGTGATACTGATCATGTTAGGAGGGGTCAGGGGGTTTCTCCCCCTGAAAATGTTTAAATTCTGGCTGCTAAACATACCATTTCAATGCAGTTTGGGAGGGACAGAAATACCTTAACGGAGCTAGCAGCAACCCTCCTCTATCTGAGGACTAAGTTAAAGTATCTATTTTGTAAGTTTATGTAAAAGACAGGTTGATGAAAGAACTGTAAGCTCAAATTCAAAAGCTTTTGAAGTCTACTTCATTAAAGCATGTTTACACACACACTTACTGTACACTTAGGCCTACTACACATGATTTTAAAAACGGTACCATTGCAGTTTAACCCTCTGGGGACCAAGCTGTTTTTGGGGTCCTTGAGATGTTCTGACATGCCTTGACATTTGTGCTTTTTTCAGTTATTTATAAACATGTTAATGGCAAAGGTGTAAATTCACTCTATATAGCACAAACAGGGCTACCATAATATGCGAGCAACGTGTATGTAGATGTTTGTATTTTTAAGAGAATAATGTTTATGCGTGGTTATTGGAAAAAATTAAAATGAAAGTTGCTGAATTAAGACCACAAAACACATATTAAATATGTGTCCACAAGACTTTTGACTAATGGATGTTGTCCCTTTGAGTTCTAGCTTCAAAATTATGTAAAAATAGTCTTGCTTTATCGTTCACAAAAAAAAATACATTGATTTAAATGGTGTAAAACAGGTTTTGCTTGGAAAGCCAATATGCGAGGGGGAGGAGTAGTTTACACCTTAGATTATGAATGTCCCACCCACTCTGTATAATGAGCCATTCACTCAGGTGTGAAACTGACTGAGCCACAATGCAAGGACAAAAGATGTATTTAGAAGAAGACTTATATTGACCATTTAAGATTTCGCTTACATCTCTCTTGTAAATATGTTTTGCTATTTTATTAAAAATGTTACAATTACAACAATAATTACAATTTCAACAATATTTCAAGTGTACTCTTTCTTTGTAAAAAAAAAAAGAAAAAAGATTATAGGCCTACATTTTATCATATGTATTCATTAGTTTGAATATAGCCAACATTGGAACATCTAACATCTTAGTCTATGAATTTATTTTTGACAAAAATAGTATTTTTTTTGCAGTTTAATACGTTGCTTATACAAATACATTTTATTTCAACATATTCCAGTCGATTTTTACTCATCTCAGTAGGCTATAGCAAAGCAGTTTATTATTTCACACACAGACGCGCGATTCATATTTAGGCTAAACAGTCTTTACAAATATGTCCCCTTCATTCATCTCACAGAAAGGCGAGTCATATTATAGAAATGCGATTCATCTTTTTGCGGTTTACATAGGCCTACACTAATGTTATTCCATAACGTTATTCCACACGTGAGAAAAGAAAACAGCCTACCTCACTCCTCAGCGGAATCTGCTCCTCATTTCAGGAGATATTGCTCCTCATCAGCACTGTTCTGAGGAATCTTTTCTCCATAAGGTAGGCTATAATGTCTCACTCGCGAGGAGTCGCGACGCGCTTTGTTTACAGCTGATGTGGGCGTTTCACAGCTCTGAAATAGTTCTCAGAATTTGCGTTTGAATAGCACGCGCTCTCCGGGGAGTGGTCACATTACTGTGAATTAGCTCCTAATGAGCTTGACAGGAGTCGCTCTCTTTTTATACAGATTACAGAAGCTGAGAATATTTGTTTTTTATATAAATGACTTCATTTAAAAGATGCGATCTCAAGCTTTATGCCCGTGGGTCTGTTTGCCTGTTTGACTGAATTTTCGCGGAGTTATAGATCATTTTCGAACGCGTTTCAAATGGGAGTTTACTGACAGAGAGAAGGCAGAAATCGCATCATGTTAATTTTTCTTTATTTGTCAAAAAGCAAAACACTTTATTTTTATTGTGAGTATACAGAAAAAAAATAGAAACTGAACAGGATCGATTAGTGTATTACACGAAAATGAAAGATCAAAATTAACAGAGCATTTAGTGTTTATTTTCATTGCTAAAAAAAAAAAACGAGCAAAACGCGCGGGCGCGTTTGTGGTCCCCAGAGGGTTAACAACTATTGTTCTGTACCCGTTTCACAGTATGTGTCTAAGTTAATTTTGTTCCGGAACTGCCATCTAGTGGACCTTAAAGAAACTACAGGTTTTTAATAGCAGGAAGTGCAGCTAGGCACATGGCTGATGCATGTTGCTCTGTCTGAGTGTTTTTCCCATGGATAATCCTCATCAATCCTTGCTTTTGGAAGTTTGAAGAGCAATAGCTGTAAGTTTTATTTATGTACTTGCTTTGGGTAACTCAAAAGTATATTTTGACATTAATGTAAAGTTATTAGAAAGTGTAATTTAAGCATGTGACATGTTATCTTAAGTTTTCAATGCAAATAGTAAATATTGTAGGAAATACACAAGTAATCTATTTTAATATGCAAATTGTTTGATATCAACAGTATTACTGTAATCTGTATATTATTATGTGTGTTATTTGAAGCTATGTTTAGTCATGAGTCTAATTGGAGATTGTATTTCTTTCTTTTAGTTTCACTCTGATCCATCGTAATGTTGTGACATCAAGATTTAATAAATGCTAGAACTTCAACTTGCATTTCTTTTGATTATAATGGATGGAGTTTAACTTGCTGTCAAACTTCGTAAAGATAATACATGAAGGGAGGACAGTATAACTATGCTGTAGCTTTCGAACGGGTAGCCTATCTTTTTTCACTGCATTTGAATTAGCTGCCTGATCCGTGAAGAACCGTGAATAACAGTCTATGGGAGAAACATCAAGTCGATGCCTTGATAACGTTAGGTTGGATTTTGCAGTTAGCCTACAACAAATTTAACACCCTCGTTTCTATGAAACTGAAAACAATTGAACCAGCTGGAGACTTTGACACAAGACAAAACAGAACAGATGTTTCAAAACCGATCAGATAACGTTACTATGGCTTTGTATGGCAGTAACGTTAGCCAACTAGTTTACGGTTAGACTAGGTTAGCTATCGATAACGTTACACTGATACAACTTAAGTTAATGCTCTGAATTCGCAGCTAATATCAAATCCATAACTTTTTGATCAAGTTAAAATTTCCAGGTCAACTACAAATAATCCCACTACCTTTTAATATCATCCGATAACTAATTCAATGCCGATTTGTTGCTTTGCCCACTTACCACTTCAAGACCATCTGTAAAACATTGCCAGCTCAACGTGCGAGACGAGTGAGTTGCTTGAACATACACAGCAAAGATTCTAGATTTGATATACACAGACACCATATTAGGAAAAAGGGCTGATGCTGACCGATTTATTACACATCCAGAAGAATACATTTGAGTCGTTATAGGCTCTGATATATTATGGAGCATAATAGGAATAAAGTTGTGACAAAAAAATTATCAGGGAGGAAAAATCTCACTTTGAATGGGCATGACGCCACTGGTAAGAATCTCCAGGATAATAGAAGACAAAATAAGATAACATATATTAATATTGAAGATCTTACCTGTGGACTATTTGAGTTTTGAGCCGCAGATTTTCCAGTTGCATCAATGAAGCTCTTCACCATTCCTGAAACAGCACTGAATATGAATATCACTGAATTCACACATTGTAACAGTCCAAGAGCTGATTCACAGAGAATGTGTTTTACTGTGAAAAATGTGAGATTCAGACCAAGGCAATGAAAAAGTGTCTAGAGAGAAAACATTTTAAAAGTTGAACTTTTTTAAGGCATTTTTTGAACGCCATGTCTCGCACGAGACGCTGAAAAAACACTCTGTGACAGACACGAGCGCAGCAGTTAAACACGTTTAGTGTGTTTACATAAAAAAAAAAAAAAAATGCAATAGTGCAACCGAATAGAAAAAACAAGTGACCACACAAAACACGTTCTGTGTGAACCGGCTACATTTTGTAGATCTAGAGTTTGTCATCTTGTAGTTCAATGACACTTTTACTGTAGTAAAACAAGTACAAACCTATTAATGCAATGGTCAGAAGCACATTCAGCAGGATGAATATGATGGTCAGATTTCTCCATGGTATCTGGTGTTGTGCAGCGTCTGTAATATTATTTTGGACGGAGTCTGTAAAAGGTTTGTAGTTCAGTCTTTATTCAGTTTCAGTCTTTAACAGAACAATGAAACTATTATTAGTTCTTCATACAGTATATTCAATCTGGAATCCATCATGTGGTTTATAAAGACATGAAATGATAAAATAACTCACCGCTGATGTAGATTTTGGTGCCGTTGTTGAATTTAGTTGGTTCACTAGTTTTCACACAATAATAAACTCCTAATTCATCAATGGTGATATTTCTGATGAACAGACGACTGTTAGTTTTCACTGAGTATTTGTGTTTAAAGCTGCTGTTTTCATATTCACCTCCTTCAACTGTGCTATCATAAGTGCGTAAGATCAACACTGGAGGATCCAGTAATTTCAGTTTGTACCAGTAAATCTCCTCTATATCAAGATCACAGGTTATAATCACATCAGATCCTAAAGTTACTGGTGTGTTTGTTAGACTCTCTGTGGCTTGATACAACATGAACAGATCTATGAGAGAAAGAAAAACACATTTATTAAGATATAAAATCAAAAGAAAACTGACTAAATCAAATGTGACGTGAGAAACTGATCTGCAGCTGTATGATCTTCATTGTCTGATCCAGATGAATAATATCTGCTATAGTGATCATACACACATCTCGAACTGTGAGCGGAAACACAAACCTCGACCACACAGACGAGAGGGGAAGTCAGAGCTGGCCTTCTCTGAGAACATGATCATTAGTTGTTTACATCAACAAGTAATTAGAAGATACAGTGTGTGTAAATATGCCAGTGTGTTTTATTCGAATATACAGATGTTCATTTTTGTCACGGTTTATAAGGAAAGATCCAGAAGCAGAGGTTCTCAAAATTAAACCGTCTTTAATGAATACAAGAAACAAGGCAGTCTGTCGTTGAAGCACACAGAGCTGGAGAAAAACAAACAGTAGTAACTTGAAGTCGTCTAGATGAAGACTTTATCCGGTCACCCGTAGAGAAGGAGAACACAGACTAGTTGGTATCTCAGTCCGAGTACGCGGAGAAACTCACGCAGCTGAAACAGGGCTCTGGACACACTTTGATGCAGGCTGTACTGAACAGACAAGACAGGTTGACACAGACGCACCGGACAGACAGGACAAGGTGAGTATCTTCCAATATCTTGCAGAACGAAGAGAGTAACAGTTCAAACGCATGACAAGAAACAATAATCCGACAAGAGACTGTTAGAACAAACCCTAGATAAAGAGAGAGCATTAGGAGGAAAGTGGAAACAGGTGTCATCGCAAAGCAGCGCGAGCGCTGATTGCGATGACTAACAGGTGCGGGTAGAGAGAGAGAGAGAGAGAGAGAGAGAGAGAGAGAGAGAATATACGAAGAGACGTGTGTGTGTGTGTGTGTGTGTGTATGTGTATGCGTGTGAGAAAGGATAGAGAAAGGGAGAAGGTAACCTGACTCATGACAATTTTGATTTGCTCCTCAAAAAACACATTTTAAAGTTTAAAAAAAACTTTTACATAACCATAACAAATTTTATTTCTTTATTTTTTGCTACCAGCATACAGGAGACATATTTTTACATTTGACTAAAATGCCATTGGTTTCATCTGTTCATCAAGATATCGTCAGATGTTTTTCTTTAAGCATGAGTCTTTGCAAAGCAATAAATGTGCACGTCTGACTGGCTGTTTGTATCCGATTTTTTTAGTGGCAAAACAAACACGTCTGGAGTTTCCACATTTTTACAATGCAAGAATTTTGTCTCAGAATTTTGTTTATATTAAATATAGTATGTGGTTTGCTCATTTTGTTAACTGTGAACATTGCTAGTCAGCCCCACTTTTAAAAATTATTCAACTCGTTCATGACAAGCATCTAGTACTTAGTAGAACATCCTTTTGCTGATGACCTGCTGCAAACAAGATGTATAACCAGACCCCAGCTTCTGGCAGTGTTCATTGAAATTAATTAATTGAACAGGAGTTTTAAGCCAGTAGTGTGAGCCAGGCATTAAGGAAAACTTTCTACTACAACAAGACTACAATCCATTTAAACAAATAATAGTTTGTTGAACAAACTTAATTATTTTAAGTTCTTGGGTCAGTAAAAATATTTGTTGAGTTAACTTAATTAAATTAAGGAAAACCATTCCATGAAACTGAATTACATTTTTCCAATGACAAATAATTACAGTCAACATTTGAAGTGGATCTAAGAAGTTTAAAGTTGTCCTAAGACAAGAACGGGTATTGTTCAAAATTCATGTATAACTGTGATGAAAGGTTTTGATCCACTTCAAATGTTGACTACTGTAGTTTGGACTGATTTATTGTAGTTTTGTTGTATGAAAATAAATTCATTAGCCAAATAGCCAGGGTTTTGCAGAGTGAGGTGGAGACGGTGGGAGTGGGACAATGGTGGAGGGAAGCAGGAGCCCAGCAGAGCCAGAGG
Source organism: Abramis brama (assembly GCF_963993115.1). Classification (NCBI taxonomy): domain Eukaryota; kingdom Metazoa; phylum Chordata; class Actinopteri; order Cypriniformes; family Leuciscidae; genus Abramis; species Abramis brama. Next base: position 11,281,239 of record NC_139968.1, on the reverse strand, counting down.
GGTGGAGGGTCGAGGAACAGCAGCTGACTCGAAAGTCTGAGGCGGAGCCAGAGCGACAATAGATCAAGGTGAAGCCAGAGAAATGAGGGAGCCCAGAGGAACCTGAGGGATGACAGTCAACAGTGGAACCGGGGGAGGCAAGGTAGACCCGATGGGTTAGGGGGCCGAGGTTGAGTCTTGGGTTTGGAGGCTTGAAGTGAAGCTGAGGGATCCAAGAGCCAAGGCGTAGCTGATGACTGGGAAGCACCAGGCGGATCCATGCAGCAGAGTGGAACCACTGGAGGAGCTGAGGGCCTAAAGGGAGACTGTGAAGATGATGAACCAGATGGCATTGACAGTGGAGGAGGGAGAGCGATGCTGGGATACGATGTTAAAGCAATCAGTGAGCCAAGAGCACACATACACGGTTTGTTTGCGCATCAGTAATAACGTCTGTAATCGTCTTTACCTTCATTACAATCGTCATCCATCAAAACTTTATTAGTGACACTGGTTCTCTTTATCCAACTGAGAGATGTACTAGTTGGGTGTTGTGAGCCGCCGTTCAGTCTGTATTTCACACAGCGCGATAAGAAACGGCTTGGGCTGCTCCGACACAATCATAGAATGCTTACGAGAGAGGTGGTGCTTTGTTTAATTTATTTTTTAATTAATAACTTAATTTATCTTTTTTTATTCAACGTATTAATAATAAAAAATAATGAATAATATATATTTATATTAATATATTTAAATCAATTTTAAGTTATCTCGCGGCCCCCCTGGAGGATCACTGAGGCCCCCTAATGGGTGGCGGCCCACAGGTTGAAAACCACCAGGCTAGAGAATACCCATAATGCACTGTGAGAATTGTGCACTGAATGAATTCCCGCGTCTCAACAGGAGATGGCACCGCAGCTGAATCAATCACAAAGTGTGGCAATGATGATCTCAGGTACTGTTTATGTGCTTTGTTTAATGTTAAAAACATGTAATGTGACTTTGAATATCATTAAGTGCTCCCAGCTTTGTAGCTGTAAAAGCAACAATGGATAATTCACCTCAGATCCTGAAATTAAACAAATGGAAACAAGAACGTTCAAACTGTGAACAAACAAGTGTATTCTTTGAAGAAGTCGAACCTAAACTCGCATGAAAACGCGTCTGCTAAGAAACACTTGGCACCGAGTAGGCCTAACTCTTTCCCTTTCAACATAGTCATATTGATAACTGCTGTCAGATATAATTTAGACATAACCTCCCATATTCATTCGTTTGTTTACACCGTTTTGCTGTAGGTTTTAAAAGTGACAAGGAAGATAACCCGGACTACATGCCATCAGTGTTTTCATAAAGAACACAATCGACGTTGAAATTGAATAGACTGCAGAGACTGAAGAATCGCTCTCGTAAAAAACTTCAATGTGAACTGTCTCAACAAGTCCCCACGCCAGAAACAGAGACTCCGGAGAGTGAACACGAGCTGGATACCGATCCAATGGTGCTAGAGAGTCAACAAGCACCGTCAGTGCCTCCCATGGAAAATTAACTGCTGGTTGAATCTACCATGCCTCCATGTCACCATCATGGTGAGATAGAGCAGCTCCATGAGGAGATAATGCATTTAAGGAGAGAGCGGGATGAAGCCAGGCAGAAAAGACTTGATGTGGTGATGGAGCTGGAAAAGGTGAGATTTTCAGCAAACAATGTCAAGGGAAATGATGAGAAATGCAAAGATATGACAGGCCTGTCATGGACATTGTTTGAGACTCTGCATCAGTTCCTTGCACAATTTGTGGTGCCACATCCTCGGTGCAAGCTGTCAATGCAGGACCAGCTATTCATCACATTAGTGAAATTACGACAAAATCCATCAACAGACCTGATGTGCTATATCTTAAATGTAGCACGCAGCACCTTCCTTGGTATATTCTCCCGTTGGCTGGATTTAATGTATGCCAAAGTCTCTTTTTTGGTCGTCTGGCCAGACAGGGAGTGTATCAGGAATACAGTTATAAACATTGTTTATATCAGATTCTTGCTGACAGAGGTTTCACATTAAAGGATGACTTTGCCATTTTGGGTGCAGAGCTGATTACACCATTTTTCACCCGTGGTCGAAAACAGTTGTCTGCAGAAGATGTAGCATATTCTCGTGTGGCATCCAACATCAGAATTCACATTGGTTAGTGTTATTGAGTCATAAGTTAGCTGTCCATTACATGAATACATAAGGAGTCAGTCATGAACTATTTTTGAGTTTTTTTATTACAAATCCAAAGTAACAGGTGATTAGACAATTGATATGTTCCCCACAGAGAGAGTGATCGGTGCCCTGAAGAACCGGTACCACATCCTGGATGGGCCACTTCCTATGCATCTGGTGAAGAGCCTGATGGATGAGCGACAAAACAGAGAAGAGGCCATGATTGACAGAATTGTGCATGTCTGTGCAGCATTAGTGAACATGTCTGGCAGTGTTATGTACAGCCGTTATTAAATCATAAAGTAAGGATGCAACAAATGAACCATATTTTTATCGGCTACTCTACAATATCATTCTTGCATTCTAATTGTACCCTCTGTTGATTGTCTTATCCAGAAGTGTCTAATGGATCCCTGACAGGCCTCCTCCACCACCTCCTCCTCCTCCTCTGCACCCTGACGGGCCTCCTCCACCTCCTCCTCCTCATCTGCACCCTGACGGGCCTCCTCCTCCACCTCCTCCTCCTCCTCCTCCTCTGCACCCTGACGGGCCTCCTCCACCTCCTCCTCCTCCTCCTCTGCACCCTGACGGGCCTCCTTCTCTGCACCCTGACGGACCTCCTTCTCTGCACCCTGACGGACCTCCTTCTCTGCACCCTGACGGACCTCCTTCTCCGCACCCTGACGGACCTCCTTCTACGCACCCTGACGGACCTCCTTCTCTGCACCCTGACGGACCTCCTTCTCCGCACCCTGATGGACCTCCTTCTCCGCACCCTGATGGTCCTCCTTCTTCGCACCCTGAGGGACCTCCTTCTCCGCACCCTGACGGACCTCCTTCTCCGCACCCTGACGGACCTCCTCCTCCGCACCCTGATGGACCTCCTTCTCTGCACCCTGACGGGCCTCCTCCATCTCCTCCTCCTTCTCTGCACACTGTTATTCTTCTATTTTCACCTCTATCTAATTGTCTTTGTTCAGCTTCCTTGACAGAAAAATTTACATACAGTATCTTAACACATGCTATAACTGCACTATGTTAATTTTGAAAACATGACATTGTTGACATTGAAATCACAGAACATTATTGCAGTTATCCTAACATGATTTTAAATACATTGTTACATTGTTTTGATATTGTTTTGATATTGTAGCCAGGTTTACAATGTCATACAAAGTCACAGTGTGCTACGTCAGTTTTCAAAACATGAATAGAAATGAAATAAATTCATAAATAAGGTACTTCCAATTGTAATGACTTTATTTGTTTACAACCAGATTGCAAATGAAACCATTTACCTGTGCATCTTTCAGTTCCTGTAATTTTGGAAAGATGTGCTCTAACCAAAATCTTTCAGTGACGCTGACAGCATTATTGATGAACTCCTCATCCCTTGTAACCCTGAATATCAGGCAAGTCTGAGGAGTCCATGTAATGAAGTCTGCATATGCTCGCTGAATGACGAACATCTGCATCTGGACCTACAAACATTGTACATGTAATGACAACTCTGTTTCTGTAACTGACCAGGGGTGCATTTCCCAAAACCATAGTTGCTAACCTGTTAGCAACTTAGTTGGTTGGCAATGGGAAATTGCATTGCAACCAACAACATAGTTAGCATCTATGGTTTTGGGAAACGCACCCCAGGGGGGTACCATTTACAATAGTAATGAAAAATATGACTTACCTGTGTAAAATATGCATGGTCCCTCTTCAAAGCTGACAAGCTTTCCAAGTGTCCTTTTGGATCTTCTAGCCACTCTTGCCATCCATTAGAAGTTTGTTGCCCCCACCTGTAAGGGCAGTTCACTTCGACCACACCCTCACCACAACAGTCACAGGACACATAGCCATCACAGGACACTCCCATGAATGACATGGCCTGGCAAATTCTGAAACCTGCCTTGGTTATGTTGAGGTTAAGGTGAGGTTGGCCAACAGGAGCACAGATGTATATAGCGGCTGATAGTGCATTAGCTGTGGTACCTTCCATCCCAAGAGCATGTTTGTATGTCGCCAGGCCATCTTCCTCATGGTGCCTCCCCCACTGGATCCATGGCTTCATAATTGGCCTGTGCCTTTGCTGGCATATGCTGTTGATAAAGGAGCAGCTCGGCACAGTAGCCTTCAGGACACGGTGTGCAATGGACCCTGTGATGCGTCCCACTCGCTCTTGGTGCCATTGCACACACGATGCCTGGCTGATTGTGGCCCTCTCCACCTGTTCCACCTCTGCCTCGGTTACCTTGTGCTGGCTAAAACACCATGGCTTTTTTGATGGTGTAGAAAAATCCCGGAAGCTTTTCAGTGCCACCGCATCAGACCTTTCAGCCAGCATAGACAGGAACTGCTGCTGCTGTGAAGCAGAGGCTTTGGGGATGGCATGTTTTATTTTTCTCCTTTTGGTGGTTTTTGGTCGCTGGATATAAAAAGTGGTGTTTGCAACAAGTGCAGGCTCAATCTTTTTAACACACACCTGATTCCATTCACAGGCTTTACTCGTGCATGCTACTTTATTAATACCCAAGCGAACACACGCCTCCAATTTGAAAAGCACAGCAGCTACATGAGAGCATGATTCACCAAGACTGAAAACAGAAAAAGTAGAGAAATGGCTTTGTTGTGGTACAAATTACAGTATTAATACAAATAAGTGTCACGTATAAAGAATCAGTATAAGTATAATCAACCACATACCCTGCCATACAGTTGCAGTGACCAGTCAGGATGGCCCCGTCCTGCTGTACTGCAATCCAGGTCTTATGTGGCTTGTCTGTTACCCTCCATGATGGCTTTACATCGCATCTCATGAGACATGAGAGTCCTGGCATCTGGTGGTGTAGAACCACCCCAACAAACCCGTTGGTAAAAGGTGTGAGCCTCCAGGGACTTGTAATTTTTGAGATTACTGTGTGAGTAGATCCATGTGTGATATAGTAGTGGCTGTTAAACTCGTATTAGGCAGTGGGCCAGATTTGTCTACATCCCTTACGAAAAACAACTATAGTAATCCTATAAGATTTATATATTAGTGTATAATACTTCTGTGATGTTCTGTAATACCTCTATAGTACTTCTATAGTATGTCCCAAAATACTATAGTATTCCTATAGTATTCCTATAGGATTACTATAATATTTTGTCCCAAAATACTACAAGATTCCTATAGTTGTTTTTCATAAGGGATTTCTCATTCACATTAGCGTTATCAGCTGAAGGCTCGCTTGATAGGCCAATCGCGAACCTATGGAGTAGTTCGAGGTCTACACTCAATACAGACTGCAGTCTGTGAGTTAGGGATAACTGTCAGCACAGTCCCTCAGTAACTTCGTACTACCTGTCACCGTTTTACAAAAGGATTAATAGTTTGGAGTGAAGCATACGTACAATTGGTAAGTGACAAGGTTTTATGGAGTTATAGTATGCAACATATACGAAAGTTGATTGAGTTATAGGCTAATGTTACCGCTACAGCTACCGCAATGTCTTACCTGGAGATTCAACCAGATAACAAAATATGTCTGGAAACGACACCATTTGGTTGGGTCATTGACCCAGTTTTTAATTAAATAAGGGCATCATAACCTATCAATGACTGGCGTCAATGACTCGCAATACGACATTTTTGTCATTCAAATACACACTACGTTCGCTGTGTTTATAATCTATAATTATAGTTTATAGTCTATAATTGAGAATCAATCACTTTCGCAGCAGACACCTTATAATAGTAGTGATGACTTAAATTTCAAACACTTGCAATACTCTCTACAATAGGTCAAATTAACCATTGGTTGCATAGTCCATTGTCACCCAATGATATTCTTTTCCAGCAACAGTAAACACTTATCTCGCTTATACACATTCTTTTGTAATAGACTCCCCATTTCGGCCAGCCAATTCTTTAGTCTACTACCCCTTTTAGTTTACTTTCTAGAATAAGTCAACAATGTCCGTCGTTGCCTATGTTACACAGTTGAAAAAAAAAAAAAAAAAAAAAAAATAAGATTTTTTTTTTTTTTTTTTTTTTTTTTTTTTTTTACATCTACCACTGTCCATGAAAACATTTGTTTTCACAAGTCCTGATTAAGTGTGGCTAATCAGTGTACGTTTAGTTGGTAACCAACATTGTCCATGGTCGCCACAGTCTCTGGACTGCAGACTCTCTACTCACATTAAGTCTATCAATGGCAACTTCCACCACAGATGGCTGACCCAACGAGTCATAAGTCAGAATCTTTGGACGACGGCGTTCTCTCCTTGGATAAGAATTCAAAGGTATAGAGTCATCATCCTCACTCCCAGTCCCAAGTGATGCTTGTTCTTCAGATACCCCCGACTGTCCCACAGGCATTTCAAGATACTCTTCCATCCGCTCCTCTGCTCCATTGTCTGCTATCTCCTCTATCATCTGTGACTCTCGTTCCCAGTGCTGTCTCACATTTGGCGTGAACGGTTCTACATCAGGATTGAGACGAACAGACTTACGGCACTGCCTCAAGGAAGTAGGAAACTGTAGCACTAGCTCACCATCTTGAAAATCCTTGTTCTCTGACGCATCATTCTGAACTTCTTCCAGGCATTTTCTGTCTCTTCTGCTTACTTTTGTCTCTCTCACTGTCTCTGGTTGTGGTGTTGCTTCGGGGTTCTCCAATGGCAAGCTATCACAAGGGAGAAGTAGATTCCGATGTAGCACTCTCATTTTACCTCCTCCTTCAGGTATGACTTCATACACCGGACTTTCGTCACTCCTCCTTTTTACAATCACGTACACTCTGTTTTCCCAGTACGAACGGAGCTTACCGGGTCCTCCTCTCTCAGATAGATTTCGGACCAGCACTCGTCCCCCCGGCTGAAGGTCAGTTCCATGTATTCTCCTATCATACCCCTGCTTACTCCTTGATGTTTCCCTGTCAGCTGTTCTGGAGGCAATCTCATAAGCTTGACGCATCCTCGTTTGCCAATTCTTCACATACTCAGCATAATTCTCATTCCCTTCTGTTGGCTTCAGGTTGAAAAGCAGATCGATAGGCAGATGGGGGGAACGACCATAGAGCAAGAAGAAAGGGGAAAAACCTGTTACCTCACAGCGAGTACAGTTATATGCGTGAACCATCTTCTCCAATGACTTTCTCCATTGTGTTTTATCTGCGTCTGTGAGTGTTCGCAACATAGCCAGTAATGTTCTGTTAAAGCGCTCTACCTGTCCATTTCCTTGTGGGTGATAGCAAGTAGTATGAGACGCTCGCACATCACAACACTTCTGCAGTTGGTACATCAACTGGTTCTCGAATTCCTTACCCATGTCATGGTGAATCTTTTCTGGAAATCCGAAACGTAAAGCAAAATCATTAAATATCTTGTCCACCACTGTCTTGGCTGATTTATTTTTAGTGGCATAGGCTTGTGCAAAACGAGTATAATGATCTATGACAACCAGAATGTACTCGTACCCTCCCTTACAGGTTTCCAGATGCAAAAAGTCTATAGAAAATAGCTCAAACGGGCGTGTAGTGACGATTGAAACAAGAGGAGCTCTTGTGGCCTTGTATGGTTTCTTCCGCATTAAACACTCACATACATTGGCAATGAAGTGCTCTGTGTCACTCTGCATACGAACCCAGTAAAACCGATCACAAATCAAATTCACTGTCCTCTCCACTCCTAAGTGTCCCATTTCTTTATGAAGCTCATTAAATACAATCTGGTGATACTCTTTTGGCAAAACAAGCTGATCTCTTCCACCGGCTTTTCTGTAAAGTATGCCATGCTCATTGATGTACAATTTTTGCCACTGTCTCAGAAGCATTTTCACATCTGTCGGCTCAGTTTTGAATACTTGTCTTGATGGTCTCTGATTATTAACTTTATACTCCAAAACTCGACCGATTACAGGGTCCTTCCTTTGACTTTCTAAAATCTGCTTCAGTGTGAACGGTTTGTCTGACGTAGACACAGCAGCATCACTCACCATCTGGAGGGTTTGTACTTGAGTTCCAAAAACCCATGCAAGCGGGGTGTTTTCGCCCACCAACACTCCCTGAATAGACGCACTGATGACTTCCTGACTCGCTCCTCCAGTGCACTGCTCCATGAATTGATTAATGTCTACTGGCATCCGGGACAGACCATCAGCGTTCGCGTTGCTCTTTCCAGGACGGTACTTTATGGAGAAGTTGAAATCTGCCAGCTGAGCCACCCATCTATGGCCTGTGGAGTTGAGCTTGGCAGTGGAGAGAACATAAGTCAAGAAATTATTATCCGTATACACTGTAAAATGTGGAGCATGATACAGGTAGTCCCTAAAACATTCACATATTGGCCATTTTAATGCTAAGAATTCTAACTTCCCTGAGTGAAGGTGGTAATTCTTCTCCGGTGTAGTTAGTGTTCTGGAAGCATAACCAATCATCACCAGTTTACTGTTCTGCCTCTGGTACAACACAGCACCCAGCCCCTCTTGTGATGCATCACAGTGCAGAATGAACGGTTGGGTGAGATCTGGATAGCCCAATATTGGTGGGGTGGTCAGTTTGTCAATGAGAAAGTCTAATATCTCTTGATGGCTTTGAGTCCACTGTATCTGTGTGTTTGTTGGAGCACCACCTTTGTGTCATCTGTTGAGACATTTTCCTCTTACTCTTTTCTCCACAGGTGATGTTTCCTCAGGGGGTGATGACAATAGCTGATACAGGGGTTTCGCCAATCTGGAAAAATCAGGTATGTATGCACGGTAGTATGAGATGAATCCAAGCAGCTTTCTCAAATCACTTACGGTAGCAGGAACTCGACCTTTTAAAGCCTGCACGGGAGCCACTTCAGCAGGATCCATTGTATATCCGTCTCCTGACACAAGGCGTCCAAGGAATCTCACCTTCCTCTGAAAGATCTCACATTTACGAGGGCTGAGCTTTACACCATGCTGCTGATATCTCTGTAACACAGCTCTGAGGTGACTGACATGGTCTTCAAAACTAGGGCTATGGACAAGATTATCGTCAAGGTAGGGTTGACACACATCATCTCTAAGACCTGCAAGACACTCCTCCATACTCTGTTGGAATTCGGCTGGTGCTGAACTGAGGCCGAAAGGTATCCTCACCCAATGGTATAGTCCCCAAGGAGTTATAAAGGCAGTCAATGGCCTGCTTTTCTCATCCAGGAACCCCTGGTGATAGGCTTTTCCCTGATCCAACACCGAAAACCAGGAACTACCGATTAAAGAGTCCAGCATGTCCTGTATTCTTGGAATTTGATGTCGATCAGGTACTGATTTTCTGTTCAGTTCTCTGTAATCACAGCACAATCTCAATGTCCCATCTTTCTTTCTTACACAGACCATCGGTGATGCATAGGGTGACCTGGACTTTTCAATCCACCCACGATTCAGTAAGTCTTGTAAGTACTCTTTCACTTCCTGATGTAATGGTTTTGGAACTGACACGTATGTTTTCTTCACAGGTGAGGTATCGTGGAGTGTAATATGCAGGTTCAATGAGGGAATACAACCGATGTCATCCTCGTCAAAGCCGAAAGCATGACATTCCTCCCTCAACAACCGTCTCACTATCTCCTTCTGTGTTCCACTTAGATGATCCAGGGAGACTGGAGGATCCCATTGGCTAGGTTTTTGTCTCTGTGAATCCACTTTACTCACATTTTCCTTACTTTTACTGTTATCAATGTTGTTCTGGTCTTTGCTGGCTGTGGAGTTGCCCCTGTTTTTCTGTTCTGAAGCCACAGATAAAGCAGATTTTATTACTTGAAGATGACCCAGGACTATTCGATGATCTAAGGTAACAGCATAGTTATTGGTGTTAGCAATCGGCACTGGCACCACTGCAAATCTGTCAGCGGGAACCATAACTACTCCTTCTTCAATAGCGACCCCTTCTGGCAGTGAAGGCTCTTTGTTTGGGACTAATAGTAGACTTTGACCCTTAAACTGAGACCCTGTATTGATCTTAACCAATGCAGTTGTGACTTGGTTAGCTGCTACATGAATTTGTCTCCTTCCCGTCTGTACAATGCCTGCTTCACTTCCAGAATCTGTAGACTGAATTAACTTGAGCACCAGTTTTGCTGTTTTGAATGGCACACAGAGAGCTTTACTCACTTCACAGATGGTATCTTTCTCTGACTTACAGCCCCTCTTTTGATTGAGAACTGCTTCAATTACGTTGAACCCAATGATGGGCTGTTCAGCTACCTGTGGATCAGTGGATACTAATATTGGAACCAGTAATGGCGGAGTAGTGCTTGAGTCTCTGCCTAAACTGAATTCAGCTTCAATCCAGCCCAGGAACGGTATCACAGTCTGGTTTGCAGCTAACCCAACCAGGGTACCAGACTCCAGCAGTTCATGGAGAGGTCTTACTGTTCGATGAGGTACATAATAACACTTGCCTGTGCTCCCGTGTCCCACAAAACTTCCACAGGTTTTCCCTCCAGCAAACATTGAACCAGACATTTTCTGCCAATGAGATTTATCAGTTTCACATTTTGGTAAAGAGGAATGTCATTAACAGTTTTTTTTCAATTCATTCAGCTTCACAGTCTGCTTGGAGTAATTGACGGGGGACTTTGTCTCAACTGAGGGTCCCGACGCAGCAGCCCTCTCCCATTTCCCTGTTGTTCTCTGGGTCGCCAACAACCTCTGGAAAGATGGCCCTCCTGTCCACAACGAAAGCAATGCTCACACTGCTCACCGACTCGAGCTTCCTGACAGGCTCTGCAACCTCGCAGTTTGCTGGCGTTTACAGGTGTTACTCGTTCTGTTCTTCCCCGTAGCTTAGCTGTCTCCATTGTCTCATTCACCATCTTTTTCATTTCGAGGACTTCTGCTCTGAGTTGTTCAATCAGTTGGCTGGTGTTTGAATCTGCCTCCTCCCGCTTGACTTGACTCCTTTTGCTATTAATGACTGAATCAGCTTTAACTGCAGGTACTCTGTCATCTCTCTTGGGTCCCACACAACCTTGAGAATGTAGCTGAGACTCAAACGGACATATGTTGGTTTGTATTTCACTCAGTCTTGGCGACTTACTCATTACAGTCTTTTTCAGTTTTTGTTGTCGCTCTTGTTCTAAGTTTGCAGCTTCATTCACTCGCTCTATCAGCTCTTCATCTTTGATTCTAGGGTTGCTAAGGTAGGGCTTAAGTTGCAGCTTCACCGCTTCACTTAGTAGTCCGGTCTCTATGGAGCGCAGAAATTTCCTTTGAATTAATTCTGGGCTAAATTGCTCACCTTCATCTTCTTCACTCAGCTTCCACAGTAACTTTTCTCTGAGCTCGATTCCTCTGAATAGAAAGTTCTGGAAGCTCCTCTTCAAATATTTGACGGGCTTTAGCTTGTTCAATATGCAATCTGGAATATTTCTCTTTCAGAATGTCTAAATCATTTGTCTCATCTGGTGTAATGTTTGATGCAGCTTTGGTTGGCAGTATCAGAGAGTCTATTTGCAGCAACAGATCCTCCAGACACCGACAAAATACCTCATCATCCTCAGTCTCTTCTATGTCATCCAGCGTTTTCTCCACCAGTCTGATGAGGCCACGTCGTGTTTTGCTTTCAAACCCTCTGACAGGCTCTTCACATTTTAGACGTTGACACACTGGAACAAGATCAGAGCTGTTCAGCTTCAGTATTGCTAGGCTGATCTGATCACGCAGCTCATCAGTGCTTGCCATTTTACACTGCTTCACTGTCTAGATTCCTCTCTGGAGCTCACCCGTTATAACTTGCAGCTCCTGGCTGGTTGGCTCGCCAAAATATGTAACACTTCCCAGTGTATAATGAAGAATTCACACGGGGGGTTGCACATTTAAAGTGTATTTATTCTGCAAAACAGGAGTTAAACGTTTTAGTTGCAGCTCTCGTGGTTATCACACACCATCACTCACGGGGAAGTCTCGCTCTCTAACTCACACGAGGCTTCACGCAACACGTTTTAAACATTACATTGTAAACATGCAAATATCCTCTTATAGTTCAGCATGAAATAATTGTAACTACATCTCTGCTATATTCAACAACACTCGTGTAAATAGCCACATGAACTCATAACACCCGTGCCAACTCACTAATCAACGCATAGCACGGTTAATATAACATATATATAATTCACAGTCTATGCAAACACTTCGGAAATATACACATAACCATTAATACACAAGTCTCATAAACTATTCACCAGCTTACCTGCAAAACAGGAGTTAAACGTTTTAGTTGCAGCTCTCGTGGTTATCACACACCATCACTCACGGGGAAGTCTCGCTCTCTAACTCACGCGAGGCTTCACGAGAGATCGGTTCCCTAACCAACATTACGCAACATCGCTGCCACCTGCTGGTGCACTATGAGACCAACATTTGTCACTATTTTTAACATTATTATATTTAACTACCCATTATGACATTATTGAAGTGCAATACTCAGTCATTGCGCTACACAAATAAAAATTTTACTCAAGCCAATCAGATAACGGCCACATTGAGCTGACCAATCGTAGCACATTCTTGCTACAACCAATCACGTTAGACTTTACACTCGGGGCAGGAACTGAATTTGATTCATTTTGCAGATATTTGCACCCCTGAAAGAAGCTGTAATGGGCGCTTCATTCAAACTGAGCTGTTTGTGTGTGGTTAAAGATTGTTGGAGTTTAAGGGTTCTTTATATTTCCATCAGGATAAACTCAGGATTACACACAAATTATGATCATAGATCCCGAGCATCATAAAACACCCTCTCTTCACCGGACGCAAGTGGCGTGACAGCGCGTCAAAAGCAAATAGTGCCCCATTATCTTCCCTGCTGCCATAGCAGTGTCAAATAATGTAAAACTAACATGTTTGCAATGTACACATTTTGCCCATGACGTCTGTTTTTTTACCTGCAGTGCCATTGAATGACTTTTTTGATGTGGATGTTGCAATCCTGTAATTGTGAATAGTTCTTCAAAACATATTGTATAACTAAGACTCTTCATCTGGTCAGTATTTTTACTTTGGTCAATAGCTCATTCTGTCAAAATAAACATTTTAAAAAGCCTATCACATTTGTGGTGTATGTATTGCCTTTTAATTTACATTAATCAATTTTGCGAAAAATTTGTGCTTGTCAGTACTTACCACTTAATTATCACTTTTGTATCCGGCACTAGACTGCATAGCTCAGCTTATGGGGATGAATGAAACATCAGCATCGCGTAAGTTGATGTGTTTGTGGATTTGTCCATTGACATATAACATTTTAATTATGAGCGATATTCAAAAGATCCGAGTCAGTAAAATGATCTGAACTTCCCATTACAATGAAACTGAAAATGTACAGTATTTGTGACATTTGGGCGTCACATGATTCACATGTTAAAACCTTTTACAACATGTGCAAATATATGTCACATGAGCTCCACATTATAACCTATAGTAACATGTTTTCCACATGTGCCACGTGCTCTATTATGTTCACAAGTGGTGAAACGTTGTTCACATGAGGTCACGCGATTCATGTGGTTTTTCTGTAAGGGGATGTAAAGTGTCTGCATAATCTTTCTTATTGACTATAGTGCCGGTTATGAAAATGTATAATTCGTGATACTGTCTACACTGGATGATGACACGATGATTCACTGACATTCTTCTTCTGAAGTAGGCAAATGATTTGGTCTAACACTTATGAAATGCAAATTTTAAACCTATTTTACTGTAGCAATTTTATGGGCCTTAGCCTTACACTTTCTATTTGAGCTAATGCAGATGAACGAGCAAAGTTATTTCAGGGCAAGACCACCCTGATTGTAAAACCAAATGTGATTGGTTGTAGCGAGAACGTGCTACGATTGGTCAGCTCAATGTGGCCGTTATCTGATTGGCTTGAGTAAACGGTGGGTGTAGTCCACTTATTTGTGCACGTCGACGCTAGAAGTGTTTCAAAATCCACAGATGCGTGAGGGGATTTACAAATGCACAAGAAGAGATTCACAAATGTGTGCAGCGATTTACAAATGCACAGAAAGCGGTTCACAAATAAATGCCAGGCAGAGTTGTGTTTGTGACATAAATCACATTTGAATCTCAATCTATTTATTTGGAATAATGCAACAATCCTAACCCCATAGGTGTGAGACTAAAACTACACAAGACAATGACACTGAATATAACTGTGACAGGTGAGGAGGGAAGCTTGTGCTTAGGTTGCTAGCGGTTGTGCTCATGAGCGTTCCAGTCTGATACGGCTGTACACAGAAAGCATAATCTGCATATGGAGAAGAGCAGCACTGTTATCAACTAATCTCACTTCAAGTTACTACTAATAACTAACATGACACATGTTCATTCTAAATCTAACTTTCTATAGAATGTGAATATTATGAACAAGAAGTTACTTGTCTCTGCACTGATGCTAGCATAGCTACACAATGGCTCAATGATAAAAGCAACACATATGATAGTCTTAATGTTGACACCCCCAGCCTACAAGCAGACAAATAACCACAATCAAGGGGGAGTTAAAGATAAATTTGCTCTGACCACACAAGCAGTCTTCTATTCCATTTGATCATTTCCTGAACTAGTTATATATAATCTTTAATACCTCAGTTTCTAGGGAGCATTCGGCTAAAAGCATAATGAGAGCATGTTTTATACAGTTGTTGTCTTTTTTACTGTTGTATGTAAATTAGTGCAGTGTTTCTCCACTGGTTTACTTCTTCACTAAGTGCAAATAGCCCCTCTTGTTGACAAGCTATTTATACTCACTCTGCCCTCCATTGTGTCTATGAGTCAGACAAATTACAAATGAATGCAACCGATCTGAGTTTGAAGCCGCCATTTACCGAACTCATTCTTTTCCCATCGCACATCAGCTCAGAGAGGTGTTTATTCTAAATAAAAATTAAGACACTTTTCAAAAAGTGGAAATAAAGTACCTAGCGAGTATTTAATAGTGGGAATACTGTGTTTAATGGGTCGGGTTAGTGGTAGGCGTAGAGCAGGGATTTCCCAAACACTGCAGGTTTTGCATGTTAGCGGCTCCAGGAACGTGGTTGGGATCCCCTGATGTAGAGAAGGTAATGTCAACTACAAGTAATATCCCAATAAATCAGCATCTATTTATGTTTTTAATAATTATATTCATATACACTGAATACGTTGTTATTATTGTTTTATGAGTATGAATAGTATCTAACTACTATTTACACTTTGTGCAAAGAAAACAATGCCATTTTCACTTAGTGTAAAGCAGATCTATCTCTATTTTCAGTTAGTGTAAATAGCATCTATTGCTAAGCAAATTCAGCATTGTTTTTACAGATTTACCTGGAATATATGGTCTATTTTTGCATCGCAACCCACTATATTTTAGCTCAGAAGTTGCTGGAAGAATAATATCATAAATTGAATGTCATTTTCAGCAAAGCTGTCAAGTCTGTACTTCCTGATTCTAAACCACAAGGGTTTGATGGTTTTGCTGAGCTTTTCGAAAAAAAAGTAAGTAATTAAAGGATTTCAAGTAAAATCTGTTTATAGAGTTTTGTTTATAGAGGCAGAAAGTGCTCCACACGTCTTCACTTGATAAATGTTTAAACCGCCTGTCTATATGTATGCAAAGTTTAATGTTTGTTTCGTTTATCAACTGACCAAACTAGTGGAACACTTCATTTGCATGAAACCACACTGTATGTTAACCACACAGAAACAGAGCAGAAGTTACCAGTTTTAATATAATAAGCAAATTATTTAGAACAATTAATATGCAAGCAAAAAATATATTAATAAGATAAATAAATAAATATATATATATATATATATATATATATATATATATATATATATATATATATATATATATATTTATTAAGCGTTGTTCATGTTATTTCCACTCTAGCTATATGCCAAATTTCTTTAACCCTTTCACGCATAGTGGTCACTACAGTGGACAGCTATTAAAAAAGCATTTTCTTGAATTTGCACGGGTTTTTATGGCAAAGTTGCACATCAATCTCTTCATTGAACCCTGGTGCATCATCCTATAAATTGCAACCAAGTGGCAAGCTGTTGTGTTCCGATTTTTTCCCCCTCCAAACCAAGATGGCCAAGGGTCAGTCAGACATGACAAGTTGCTCCGGAATATCCACCCATTCCTTCTATCCTAGAAGATTCTTGTAGGTAAAAAAAAATATTGCAGCATCAAGCAATATCTAATGAGTCATATCACAGTAAAATTTTCCAAGTTTTGATTTTAGATTGAGAGAAAACTCTGATTAATCACATGTCCACTGGACGTCATGCATCAATTGCTATATTTCAGCTACAATTCATAATTATAATGTGAATATTGTTTTTGAAACTTAAAACTTAAAAACTTAATCTGCAGTGACTTTTTTACTGTAAATAAATGTATTTGTATTATTAGAATGTAATTTTCATTGACATCGAAAAAAGTCATGTGATTACATAATGTATGACACTTGTAATGTATTACTTTACTTGTTAGATCAAAAAGTAATCTGATTTCGTAATGCACGTTATTGTAATGCATTTTTTTACTCATAACATAAAAAAGTAATCTGATTACTTAATGCATGTTACTTGTAATGTGTTTCTTTACTCATAACATCAAAAAGTAATCTGATTTCGTAATGCATGTTACTTGTAATGTATTTCCTTACTCATAACATCAAAAAGTAATCTGATTACATAATGCATGTTGCTTGTAATGCGTTTCCTTCCTCATAACATCAAAAAGTAATCTGATTATGTAATGCATGTTACTTGTAATGCGTTTCTTTACTCGTTACATCAAAAAGTAATCTGATTAGGTAATGCACATTACTTGTAGTTAATTACTTGTTAGATCAAAAAGTAATCTGATTAGGTAATGCATGTTACTTGTAACATCAAAAAAGTAATCTGAATGTGTTATGCATGTTACTTGTAATGCATTACCCCAAACACTGATCATTTCAGATGAGATTGAAAAAACGTATCGCTAGGTTTTCTCAGAGGAGGGCTATGATAGAAATGTGCATGTCCATCTTGAACATAATCAGAATTATCAACTAATAAGGGTAAATCTCCATACTCTGGTGCACTGGAGGGAGCATCTGAGTGGTTTCCACAGTTGTACCTTGACAGACTGTAGAAAATACTAATGGAATCACGTCCTCATGTTCTGATATCAAAGATACGCGAAGTGCAACTTGCATGAAGTTGTATGAAGCCTTTGCAATATTTCGCATTTATATTTTTTGTATATATTTTATAGTTTTCACATGATTTGATATAATTATATTGATTAGTTTGTTCAATTCATATACTTTATCTATTTGATTATTGTCTTATATTTAATACAGTATATCTTCAGTTTAAACCATAACCGCATGCTGTCCACTCAAGTGGACATCTGAAGATCTCTTTGAAAAATTTGTAAAAAAAATAAAATTAAAATCAGTTCTTGTTTTTCATGCCCTAAGAGCAATAAAAACACATAGGAAAAAAATCCTGACTGAGGTTATCATAATTCATGCATGAAAGGGTTAAAATACAAATACACATACATAAAGTAGCTCAAATTGTCATTTGAAAAAAGTTGCTCTAACACACAGAAACCACATTGCCTTCTGGTTTACTGCAAACATGAACATCTCAGAGCACTGGCAAGAAAAAAAAATAGATAAAAAGGTCTGTATAGAGACAACAATACCAGAGAATACTTCATATAGCTTTTACGGGCTGAAGAAAAGAGTAGGTGGTAGACCACTGGTCTAGGTGGCCTGATCCTGGCAAGGCCGGTTTCGTCTGGAGCGCTTGGAGAAATCAATTTCAGCATACTGGAAGAGGAAGATCATACAAATGAATGGCCATTACAGTGTGTAAGACATAATGTACAGTCAGCCGATAGGAAAATAAACCCTAACAAGGAGATCAGGACCCCGAAATGAAGCTTATGGGTCTTGTATCATCCTTGAAGAGTAAGAGGAAAAGAATGAAGGATGATGTGAGAGATATAAAACTAGCACAATGATCAAATATAAAGTTTAGCACTAATTACAATAAATATATTTGACCAGAATGCTGCAACTAACCAATCAGAATTGAGTATCCCAGAAAGCATGTGTACTATGTTTTTAAAAGTAATTTTCTAAAACACATTTCACATAATTTATTTAATGTAGTACGCTATCTTAAGTTGACAGGATTTAAGTAGATTAACCTACTAAAAGATAACTATTATATCACTATACTGTAAGAGCATAGTGCAAAAATAATGTGGCCAGGTTATATTTAAACTAATATATTAAAAATAATTAAGATCATATATTTAAGAAGTATCTTACCTGTGGATCATTTGTGTTTTGAGCTGCAGTGGTACTTTGAGGTTTATTTGAAGTATTTTTAGATCTTCTAGTTGCGTCAATGCAGCTCTTCACCAAACCTGAAACAACAGCGAATAAACATCACTGAGACACTTCTTGACAGTTTAAACAAAGAGCAGATATGATATGGCTGAATTTGTGTATTGATTTAGAGTTTGTCTCCATGTAGTTAATTCAATGAAATTTTACAAACCTATCACTGCAATGGTCAGAAGCACATTTATCAGGATGAATATGATGGTCATATTTCTCCATGGTATCTGGTGTTGTGCAGCGTCTGTAATATTATTTTGGACGAAGTCTGTAAAAGGTTTGTAGTTCAATCTTTATTCAGTTTCAGTCTTTAACAGAACAATGAAACTATTATTAGATCTTCATACAGTAAATTCAATCTGGAATCCATCATGTGGTTTATAAAGACATGAAATGATAAAATAACTCACCGCTGATGTAGATTTTGGTGCCGTTGCTGAATTTAGTTGGTTTACTAGTTTTCACACAATAATAAACTCCTAATTCATCAATGGTGATATTTTTGATGAACAGACGACTTTTAGTTTTCACTGAGTATTTGTGTTTAAAGATGCTGTTTTCATAGTCACCTCCTTCATATGTTCTGTTGTAAGTGCGTAAGATCAACACTGGAGGATCCGGTAATCTCAGTTTGTACCAGTAAATCGCCTTTATACCAAGATCACAGGTTATATTCACATCAGATCCTAAAGTTACTGGTGTGTTTGTTAGACTCTCTGTGGCTTGATACAACATGAACAGAACTATGACAGAAAGAAAAACACATTTATTAAGATATAAAATCAAAAGAAAACTGACTCAATCAAATGTGACGTGAGAAACTCACAGATCTGCAGCTGTATGATCTTCATTGTCTGATCCAGATGAATAATATCTGCTATAGTGATCATTCACACATCTCGAACTGTGAGCGGAAACATCGACATTAAACCTCGACCACACAGACGAGAGGGGAAGTCAGAGATGGGCTTCTCTGAGAACATGATCATTCTTACATTTTTGTTAAATCAACATCATATGTTGAAGTAAGTAATAGTTATGTGTAATGTAAGTCTGTCAGAGCTACAAATATGATTTCAGATTAATATTTAAGATGGTAAACTGAATGCACAATATTTTTCAGGTATTATTCATGTATTTGTTGTAATTTACATAACTGAAAATACACATTTTCCATTTGGGAATTTTCATTTGCTTTAAAATATAATAGTGATGCAACTTTCACCAGGATATATTAATCATCAACACTTTGCACAATTCTAAGAATTACTGTACATGGAATTTTTATTTTGTAAATACGGAGTAATAAGGATACAGATGTAGAATTGAAAATAATCTTGACTGGTTTCCTACCACAATGACCATTTTGAGTTCCTAAAGGCACAGAGGGGCTGATAGTGATCTAGGCCTGTAGGCCAACATGTTTGTACTTTGGGGGTTGATGAATTGTCACACCTTTAGTACGGTGGGGGAAGTGTAATTATCTGATTGGTCAGTTTGAATGTCTCACATCTGGGTTTTAGTCACATGGTCAAGAAAGGATAAAAGAAGATTGAAACTGTTGTTCTGTCTCTTTTTATGCTCTGGCTCTCTTCTTCTCTGGGTCCCTTTCTTGGGGCTCTCTCTCTTTACCTCCTTCCTCTTACCCTCTGTCTCTCTCTCTCTCTCTCTCTCAGGTAACATTTTTCATATATGCTGGGTACAATTAATAATATAAGTTATCATCATCTCATACATCTATTTTGTATAACCATATAACCATAACCATATTTTGTCATTAAACCTTTTCAATTACAACTAATGTGCTAACTAGTTTTGAATTGGTATTGTTATAGTGTTAGTTCAGTAAATACATTGTTTGTTACAGTTATTTTACTTGTATACATAATTTGTTCTTAGCCAATCAGATGTGGCTACGTCATTACGTAGGGATTAGTTGGCTGCTTGTTTACATTTAGCGTCAGATGCTCGTAGGCTCCGGTGCGGATGGTTGTAGATAAACCCATCAGCGCTGGGCAAGAGCATAAAACCCCCGTTGATGTAAAGTTGTGACTTAATAAGTAAAGTAAAGTTCCTGAACGTGCTCTCTTTGTTGTGTGCTTCTCTTCACGCCTCCACGGACACTGAGAAACCAACACGAGAATGCACAACAAGTGGTGTCAGAAGCTGAGCGTGATTGACAGTTATCAGAGAATTGTGAGTGTTGTGAACTGCTGGGACATCCTTTGTTAATCGATGGACATTATAATCACTGCAAACGCTGATGTGAAGTAGTATTAAAGACTGATTGACCACGTTTGGTCGTCGCATTGACCATAAACTCACGAAAATAAGAGGCGTGGCGCTGGCAGTCTGCCAAAGCTAGCACTGCTGTTGGCTGCCTGCCAACTTTCACAGACACTACTAAACAGCCCTGCAAATCTACATCGAAGCTCACAAACCAGAATATATTTCAGTATTATATATATATGTTATAATGAGAGATAGAGGACTAAAAAGCGAGATTCAGTCTTTAATGGAAATGAGAAGCGAATCACTGAAGCAATAAGGAACATAAATCTTCTCAGGATTCTCAGGAAACAGTCAACAGAAAACTTTGCTTTGTAGAAATAAACTGCTGGTAGCAGATATTACTGGAACTCAGGATGCGCAGCAGGGCGTCAGGCGAAGTTGAGCTCAGAATGGAGACTGTAGAGAGAGGCGAAGTCTGCCGAGAGAGAGAAGGTACCGTAGACTGGATACCGCGTCTTGATCAGGAACTCAGCATCTGAATTGGCAGGGCAGAGTTCAGTGAGCCAGCAAGAGAAAGGATGAGTATACTGACTCGAGGAGAGGCTCCCACACGAACCACACAGGACACGACACGACACGACAGGACAGGACAGGACTCAATTCGTTTGACAAGAGAGGTAAGAGAAGCGTCTTCAGCATTTGATAGCTAGGAATAAACTGACAGAGAGGCAGAGAAAGAGAGTGTTAGAAATAGCAGGAAACATCAGGGGGAAAGGGGAAACAGGTGAGATGAATGAGCGGAGATTAAGGATAAATGGGAACAGCTGGAACTGATGAGACCAGGGTGATGGTGTAGTGAAAAAGTGTGAGATGCGGCCACAAGAGGGAGACAGAGAAAGAAGGAACCCGGATCATGACAATATATATATATATATAAAAAATAATTTAAAAAAAGGAAAAGAGAGAAAAAAAAAGTCAAAAAGCAAATTTTTTTCAAGCTAAATTGTAATCTAACATGGATGTGAGTGAGCCAGAAGTCCAACTTGGAGCATCAGCTGCTCCAGACCCCCCATAGTGGCTACAGGCTGTGCTATCACAACAAAATAAGCAACTTCAACATGCCATTTCACCTCTGCTCCAAAGATTGGAAGCGACAGAGGCTAGTTTGTCTGCCCTCACGCAGCAGCGTCATGCCAGTATAGTAACACGTGGTCCCCACCCGACGACTCTACCACACTTGCAGCTGCCCCTGATAGAACCCTTATGACAGATGGAGATGCTACAGGGCCTTCAGATGCTGAACAGCTTT
This sequence comes from Abramis brama, assembly GCF_963993115.1. Taxonomy (NCBI): domain Eukaryota; kingdom Metazoa; phylum Chordata; class Actinopteri; order Cypriniformes; family Leuciscidae; genus Abramis; species Abramis brama. Next base: position 11,259,097 of record NC_139968.1, on the reverse strand, counting down.
TTGCTGCTGAGCTCGCGGTCATTGATAGACACGTACGGAGCCCAATTAGTCCAACTTCCTCCACACCTGGCCCCGATGTAAGACCTAGAAGCCGTGCACAGGGACCCAGCCGTTATAATGGCTCTTTCAACTTGGGCCCAAACATGCACACACCTTCAACTGCTGCAGCTTCCACCCATCACCTCACAATCCCTCGTGGTAGAGCTTCAGATGGACCTAAAGCTAAACTTGACACTTACGATAATAAGGATGACTGGGACTCCTTCATCATTCCTTTTGAGCACAGAGCTGTCATTTACAGATGGAGTACAGTAGAGAGAGTGGATAAACTCCATGAATGTCTACGAGGAGCTGCTGTCAGATATCTGTGCTCATTACCCGAACACATATGTGAAGATTACTTTCTGCTGAAAGAACAGCTGGCTTTCCGATTTGACCAGAAAGAACCTCCAACCACAGCACGGAGGAGACTTGGAGAACTGCGCCAGTCTAAAGAAACTGTTTCGGAGTTCACAAGAGGAGGTTCAAAGGCTGGTCATTTTAGCTTATCCTGGAGTTGACACTGAGCTCAGGGAGCAAATTGCTGCTGATGCGTTTCTCAAATGGCTGCGCAACCAGAAAGTGGCATACGAGATTATGAACCGTGACCCTGTATCACTGGATGAGGCACAACGGCTAGTATCATCTTATGAACACAATTTCAAAGCCACACTCGGACGAGACTTTAATCTGAAGGGGAGGACACGTCGAGTATCCTGGGCTGATCAAGACATGGACTCTGATGATGAGCCACCGGCCTTGCAGTCACGTAGAGTGCAGTCACAGCCGTGTTATGTTACGCAGCACCAGTTGCAAACACTCATTGATAAAGTTGATAAGCTCCAACTAGCCATAGCCTGCCTGCCTACTTCCTCTTCTGTTGCTCTTCCTTCTTCCGTAAGACCCACCCAACAAATAAATTCCAATATGGCAGTTCAGTCAGAAAGAGGATGTGCAGCTCAGACCTCTTTCAAGTCAAGCAGATACAGACAGCAAAATACCAGCCCCACCAGAGCTTCTAGCGGACCATGTTTCCAGTGTGGAGAGGAGGGACATTTCAAACGAAACTGCTCACGGTCCCCCAGTCCATCTACAAGTCCCCCTGCAAATACTGTGGCCAGGATGGAGCCCTCAAATCAAAATCACTCCGAACATACAGAGCAGAGTCCGTCTATTGTACATGTGAGCAGAGCTGAGAGTCAAGGGCCCAGTTTAATGATTTTGCTGACTGTTGATGGCGTACCAGTTAATGCAGTTATAGACACAGGTGCTGAGGCTACAATAATGTCTGAAGAGACGTACAGCAAATTACCCGCTAAATCACCTTCAGGACTGAAAAATGTGTGTCTCCGAAATGCAGAAACTGGAAGGGAGATGTCAGCAACAGGCGGAGTGAAAGTGGAATTTAGAATTGGCACAAAGGTGTTGGAGTGGACAGTTTGCATTGCACCAATTCGTGATGCCCTGCTCTTGGGCTTAGATTTCTTAAAAGCTGCTGATTTCACCATACATGCCTCTGGTAAAGTGTTTATGGGCTCTGAACTCATGCCAGCCTATATATCCGAAGGCAAGGGCCCAGACTATGCCATTTCGAGAGTGATGTTAGAAAGTGATGTCACTGTGCCGCCAGAGTGTGAATGTTTAGTTTGGGGTGTGGTAGACGACCCAAAACCAGAACTCCCGGCTGTTCTAGAGCCTGTTAGCCTGGCTGATGGAGTGTCTTCAGGCAGCATCATGATTAACATGGAACAGAGGATCCCAGTCAGGCTATGCAATGTCACAGCTTCCAGTAGACCCTTATTACGAGGAGTCTGTTTGGGTGTGCTCATCCTGATGCTCAAGAGGAGGGAGATAGAACCTATTTAGTTCCAGGCGATGCTCCATTGTATGCAAAAGGCGGGAACTCAGTGCCACAAGATCCTGACAATGAGCCTCTTGATGAGCATGACATAAGAAGGGTGACGTCACCAAACGCTCTTGACCTTCCAGAACACCTCAGACAGTTGTTTACTTCTGCAAGCGAAACGCTCACTGAACAACAACAAGAGATGTTAGTAGCTCTGCTGAGGAAATATCAAGCAGTTTTTGCAGCAACTGATGATGATCATGGGAAGTTTTCTGCTTTGCAGCACAGCATAGAGACAGGAATGTCTAAGCCTGTTCGACAGCCAGTACGACGTACCCCTTCAGGGTTCTGGAATGAGGAGGAAACACATCTCAAGAAAATGCTTGATTCAGGTATTGTTGTCCCCTCAAGCTCAGAATGGGCTTCCCCTATTGTCCTCGTAAGGAAAAAGGATGGGGGAGTCCGCTGGTGCGTAGATTATCGCCATCTTAATGACCTTACCATAAATGACGCATATCCCCTACCAAAAATAGAGGAATGCCTGGATGTGCTGGGTGGTGCAAAGACATTCTCAACACTTGACCTTCAGTCAGGATATTGGCTGATTGAAGTGAATAAAAAAGACAGATCCCAGACTGCTTTTGTGATGAGGTATGGACTATATGAGTACACCAGAATGCCATTTGGTCTGTGTAACGCACCCAGCACATTTCAGAGGGCCATGGAGCTGGTTCTACGAGGGTTGCAGTGGGACACTTTACTGATATACCTGGATGACATAATCATCTTTGGTGAAGATATGGAACAGTGTATGGAGCACCTAGCAGAGGTTTTTCAGAGGTTGCAGGAATATGGACTAAAGCTGAAGCCCTCAAAATGTCAGCTGCTAAGAGAGGAAGTCCTGTTTCTTGGTCACGTTGTGAGCGGCGAAGGAATTAAGACCAATCCAGCCCTCATTAGTGACGTTAGGAACTGGAAGACCCCAACCAGTGTCCAGGAACCCCAGTCTTTTCTGGGTCTGTGCAACTATTACAGGAGGTTTGTTGTCAAGTTTGCTGAAATCACTACACCCTTGACAATGCTACTCAAGAAAGGGAGTTCCTTCTCCTGGGGAGAGGAGCAGAACAAGGCCTTTGCACATCTTAAAAGGAGCCTCACAACTGCACCCATCTTGGTGTTCCCAATTACATCTGGACAGTTTGTCCTGGACACTGATGCGTCCAACCAGAGCATTGGAGCAGTGCTCTCACAGTTACAGTGGGGGGAAGAGAAAGTTATCTCATTTGCCAGCTGTCTCCTCACACCAGCTCACCAGAGGTATTGTGTCACACGTAAGGAACTCCTAGCAGTTGTCAGGTTTACAAGACAGTTCCGCCACTATTTGTTGGGGTCTAACTTCTTACTCAGGACGGATCACAGCAGTCTAACGTGGCTATACCGGTTTAAGAGACCAGAAGGCCAACTGGCTAGGTGGCTTGAAGAACTCAGTCAGTACAATTTTGTCATCGAGCATAGGCCAGGTACACACCATTCCAACGCTGACGCTCTGTCCCGAAGGACTCTGAATGAAGAACCTTGTGACTGTTATCAAGCAGGAAGAGAGCTAGATAGCTTGCCGTGCAAGGGTTGTCGCTTCTGCCGAAAGCTCCACCATCAGTGGGCCAGAATCGAGGAAGATGTCGATGATGTCATCCCCTTGGCGGTAAGACGCACACACTCCCTTGACCGTCAGAATGAGGGTAGTTGCACTAACACTTCCAGTGATGTTAATGAAGTAGGTGATGACAACCCAGGTCCTTCCTCAAACAGGCTGCAACCGCTGAGTCCCGAAAGTCTCAGGGAAGAACAGTTAGCTGACCCAGACCTTTCAGTTCTCCATAAATGGATGTCTGATGGTTCTTTGCCTGCTAAGGAAGAGGTCATGATGCAGAGCCCAGCGGTTCGCAAGTACTGGCTGTGTTGGTCTCAAGTAGAGAGGCGAGATGGGGTCCTCTATTACCGATGGGATGATGTCAATGGAGATACGTCATCTCTGCGCTTACTTGTTCCTGTTTCCCTGAAGAATGAGGTTCTCAAATCCTGTCACAATACAGCACTAGCGGGTCATGCAGGGGAGGAAATGATGCTTATGCGCCTCCGTAGGTGTTACCAATGGTACAATATGGGGAACGATGTACGCCTTTTCATCAAGAAGTGCCCACAGTGTAGTTCCTGTAAAACAGCCAGTCCAATGGGGAGGGCCAAGCTTTAGAACTACCAGGCTGGAGCGCCAATGGACAGACTACACCTTGATGTCCTAGGACCATTTCCAGAGTCCAAGACAGGCAACAGGTACATCCTCGTTATAATTGACCAGTTTACTCGCTGAGTAGAGGCATTCCCTGTCCCCGAACAAGGAGCTGAGACAACAGCAAGGAGGTTGGTGTTTGACTTCATCTCACTCTTTGGGGCTCCCCTTGAGATTCACACTGACCAAGGACAGAACTTTGAGAGTTTGCTCTTTACGGAGGTTTGTCGTCTGTTACAAGTAACCAAGACCCGGACCACACCATATCATCCGGCTTCGAACGGGCAAGTGGAAAGATTCAATAGAACGCTCTTGCAGATGATACAGTGTTATGTGGACCAATGTCAGCGGAATTGGGATGAGCATCTTCCCTTACTCACTGCAGCATACAGGAGCACTGTACATTCAGCGACAGGTTTCACACCAAATCAGCTGATGCTGGGGCGAGAAGTTTTACAGCCACATGACATCTGGCTAAGGATGGACGAGGTTACCAGAGAAGCTAAAGGTACACCTGAGTTTGTCCAGGAACTGCAAGCTAACCTCCAGCAGGCTCATCAAGTAGCGCGCCAGAACTTACGCTCCGCTCAGACTCGCCAGAAAAAGGTCTATGACTTACGAGCCAGAGAGAAGTCCTACCAAGTAGGTGATCTTGTGTCAGTGAGGGTCAGTAGCAGGAGAAAGGGCTACAGTCCAAAACTCCAACCTCCATGGCAAGGGCCATTGGTCATCACAGCACGCCTTGGACCAGTGCTCTACTGAGTCAGGGACAGACGAAGTGAGAAAGTACTGCATCATGATCGCTTACAACCCTATCTAAGTGACCACAAACCTGCCTGGATGCAGCGTCTGCGACACAAATACACATGCACCGAGGAAGGCTCCCTGGTTCCAATCACTGCTCAGGTACCTGTTGCCACAGGGGCAGAAGCACCAAACCCGTCGTCCTCTGACAACTCTGTGTCGGAAGAGCCTCTGACCCTGCTTGGAATGGACTCTAACTGTGACCCTATCCCAGGTGAAAAAAAAGTTCACTAAAATATATTTTATTTAAGTGCACTTAGTACACTTCCATAATGTACTTAAAGTGCTCTATTTTCGCGCACTTATTTTGTACTTAATATACTAAAAGCTTATCTTTAGTACTTCTTAAGATAAACTTAAGATCATCTTAGTGTACTCAACTGTGCTATTCTGAGACACACTGAAGATGAACTAAAGTGTATTTTTAATATACTATTTCAGCTTTTAATTTGTTTGTATTTTGTTACCACTTTTAGTAAAACTGAAACCATCTTTAATGCATTTTAAATACAATAATAAATTATTTAAAATATAATAATAATATATAATAAATATATACAAATTATACTTATAATGTATTAATAGGTTAAAAAAGTGCACTAAAATACATTTTATTAAAGTACACTTCCATAATGTACTTAAAGTGCTCCATTTTCACACACTAATTTTGTACTTAATATACTAAAAGTTTTTCTTTAGTACTTCTTAAGATAAACTTAAGATTTTAGCGTACTCAACTGTGCTATTTTTAGACACAATGAAGATGAACTAAAATATGCTTTTAACATACTATTTCATCTTTTTTTATTATTATTTTGTTACACCTTTTAGTACAATTGAACCCATCTTTAATGCATTTTTAAATACACTTATAAATTATTTAAAATATAAGAATATATAATATATACAAATCATATTTATGAATTGCTCACATTTTTTATATGGTAAATTTATTTAAAATATATTTTAACTATGTTAACAGTACCTTTATAAAACATAATATGTTAATGGTGTATTTTAAAAGTACACTATAGCCGCAGTAGTACAGGAACTTAGTTCTAGGAACTGTCCACTTCTAAACAGTTCTAAGAACTACTCTCCCCCAAACTCGGTTTTGCTGTTTGCGTTCGCACTGGCCAAGTGGCCATAGGAACTGGCAGGAGGGGTAAGGGAGTGACGCAAGCACGGTGACTTTTATTTTGACGGCGCGACGGACCTTTATTTTGGCGGCGCTGAGAACGCCAGAGCAAATAATGCTCGCATTCTCTGTGTTTATTAGTTAGCGATCTGTCTAACATGTTATTAGATAGAACTGTTATAGAAAGTAGACAGTATATGAAAAAAAGGTTATTAGCCTATGCCGTGTGGTTGATGTCCAGTGTTGCTACCTGGGCAGATAAACATAATCATGTTTGACTTGGTCCCCTCAAAGTTGCGTTGGATTTTCTCTTCAGCATAAAGGTTTAGAGACCCATCTATCACTGTTTTCCATGTTTTATAGTTAGTTTATGGAGTAAATATATAGGCTATAATCTGTATGTTTACATTCTAGCCGTTTTAAAAATGGCGGGTGCTGGTGCTCCGCGTGCGTTCGGTCAATCAGCGAACACTAACGTCACGGGTAGTTCATAGTGCTGGTTTAGACCCTACTCTGATGTAGGACCTAAATTAGTTCCTCCAAATGGAGTTCCTAGAACTAAAATCGTTCCTAGTTCCTGCGGTGCGAACACGCCGACATCCGGGTACTTTAGCCAATAGTTCTAGGAACTGTGAAAAGGTTCCTCCGGTCGGAAAGCGGCTTATTACTGTGTTATCAGTAGCATTTTCTGCCTCATTTATGCTAAAATTATGAAAATAATTAAAAACATTATTACAAGCTTACCATTTTGAATCGAGCTAAGGCAAGCAGATAGTTTTGAACTCTCGCTGGTTATGTACTTGCTCAAACATTTATTTTGGATCATTTTGAACCCAAAAAAGTTACGGACTGGAGCTTTAAAAAAAATACAGCTGTTCATTGTTAGTTCATGCTAGCTCAGGTTCATTAAATAATATAAACAGATACAACTTTTCTTTTCAATAATGTACTTCAATAACTTTCAATAAAAATTTAATTAGCATGAACTAAAATTAATAAATGCTGTAGAAGTATTTCTTTTCATTGTTAGTTCATGTTTACTATTGAAGTTAACTTATTTTAATGAATGGAACATAATTTAACATTGTGATAATACATTCATCAACTATCAATATTTTAGGTTAAAACTGATATCTTTATATATATATATATATATATATATATATATATATATATTAGAAGGTGTGTGTGTTTTTAAGCACCTTTTAACCAAGTCTGTTATTTTTGACGTTTTATATACTTTTTAGAAATATGAAAATAATCACACAACTCGAAAAAAAACATACATATACATACATATATATATATACAGTGCAATGCATAAGTTAATACACCCATGCTAAAGTTGACTAAAAAGAGGAATAAAAAATCATATTTTGGAAATTGAACTTAATGCCTTAATTAAAAAAATTAGGAAAAATCCAACCTTTTAGGACACCAATTTTCTTTGTGAATGAATAATGTATCGTAAATAAATAAATGTTCTTCCTTAAAATACATGGTGCATAAGTGTGTACACCCCTATGTTAAATTCCCATAGAGGCAGGCAGATTTTTATTTTTAAGTATTTTTTTTAAATTAATTTTTAGGATACTATGCATCCTGATAAAGTTCCCTTGGCCTTTGGAATTAAAATAGCCCCACATCATCACATAGCATTCACCATACCTAGAGATTGGCATGGTTTTATTTCAGTTAGCCTAAAAGCTAGTTTGATTTGCATTGAGAGATGATCTTATGGAAAGTACCCCATGCCAATCTCTAGGTATGGTGAATGCTATGTGATGATGTGGGGCTATTTTAATTGCTTCTAACAAAAAAAGTTAGGTTCTAATAGACTACACTGACCTATCACAGGCGGAAGTAACATTGTTACAAAACTTTTCATAGAATCTTGTGTTGTGTACTGTAACGTGAACCTTTTTTTCATATCTAATGTCTCTGAATTAAATATTGACAATGTACACCGACCAAGCTGTATGATAGGAAAATTGAAAACCTGTCGGTTATATTTAGCTACACTAGAAATTTGTACATACCTTACAAACATGACTCGCGTATTATCTGTCCGTGTTGATTGTCCTATTGTTAGGGCTGTGGGACAAACCGGGCGTCTAAATATCGAAAGTCATAAACGTTGCTGCTTCCGGGTAAAAAAAAACTTTTGGAAACTTTGAATCAAGTGAACCAAAATTATTCAATGTTTCGAAGAACTTGAAACGCCACGCGCTGGTGATAAATAAACAAAAACCGATGGAGACAAAGTATCTTTTGTATCTTTTATACCGACAACACCATAATGTTATGGAACAGACTCGGAAACAGTGAGATATAATGACAGGTTGTTTAGAATGATGAGAAGAGAATATCAATGAGAGATCTCGATGACTTGAGATTAGTGATAATGGAAGTCTCTGGGCCCTATTTTAACGATCTGAAACGCAAGTGTCAAAGCTCAAAGCGCAAGTAACTTTGTGGGCGGGTCTTGGCGCTGTTGCTATTTTCCCAGCGGGATAAATGACTCTTGCGCCAGGCGCAAATCTAAAATGGGTTGGTCTGAAGTAGCTTCATTATTCATAGGTGTGGTTTGGGCGTAACGTGAAATAAACCAATCAGAGCGTCATCTCACATTCCCTTTAAGAGCAGACGCGCTTTGTTCTAAAGCGGATTCCTATTATAACAGCGGATTTGCCAGACGCGCGCCAGGAGCGGTTCACAGCCAAGGAGAGCAACGCTCTCGTCAGGGACGTTGGGGATGGAGAAACCCACCCAAATTAACTTCGGTTAAAAAGGAGTATGATAATTTGGGTAAATGTGTAAGCTAGATGTATGCTTTTATAATAAATTGTCTATCTATCTATCTATCTTTATATCTATCTATCTATCTATCTATCTATCTATCATAATAATGTATGATTTGCAAAAATGAAAACTGCTGCTTCTGTGTAGATGAGAGAATCAAAGTGTATGCGCGTTGTGCACACGCTACATTGATTATGGCCAAGCATGCGCCCTTAAAATAGCATATGAATAACATGCGCAACGCGCCACTGACTTTAAACTATTTTTTCCTGGTTAGTGGCGCAATTGTTTTCTAAACCTGCAAAATAGCATGAAGGAACGTTTGCGCCGGAACACGCCTCCTTTTTTGCGCTGAACCGCCCAGGGAGCGCAAGTTCATTCCCTAGTTTAGCGACGTGCTTCTGTGGAGGGAAAAGCGCGCTTTGCGCGGGTGCAAAATAGGAATGATACATGCGTCAGTGTACAAAGTCAATTGCGCTGGGTGCAAGATAGGGCCCTCTGTCTACAAGTGCAGGATATTGTACATGACGGAACTAGGATGGCAGATGGAAACACACACCTCACTGAATGGAAAGGTAAGTGAGAAAGTCTCTGGTTACAGTCTTGTGTAACCATGTTCTCTGAATATGGAACGAGATGCAGCATAGCGATTACGCAATGGGAACGCCCTCGGGGCGGTGCTGATTGTCTGAACCCGTATAGATGGCGCGTACGCCTCCTTCAATATGCCAATCACTCTAATACAGTGAAAGCGCCATCTGATCCTCAGATGTTCTATCTGAAGAAGAAGCCCCTTTGGCAGTGAGAGAAAGAAATTCTCCTAAATTTTGCCAGACCAAACTCAACTAGGACCTAAGTGACCAGTTCATACGGAAAGAACCCGGGAACCAGGGGACACATCTAAATCCAGGTTATAAAACCTGATGAAAGTGTGCAGAGAAGGCCAACCTGCCGCCACACAAATATCTTCCAAAGGAACTTCTCTAAAAAGATCCCCGGCCCCAAAGCATACAAACAGCTGAGACAACTTGCACCACTGGCCGGAGCAGTTCACATGTGCCTTTAAAGCCCGAACAGGGCAAAGCAAATGAAGCTTCTCCTCCTCAGCAGAGGACAAAGGAGGGGGACAGAAAGAGTGAAGCACGACCACTTAAGAGCAGAATGACGCGGACAAAACTTTGGCGACATAACCAGATCTGGGTCGCAGGAACACCTTCACGAGTCTCGGGGCAAACTCCATGCAAGGCTCACTCACAGAAAGAGCCTGCAGATCCCCCACACACTTGAGAGAGGCCAACGCTAACAAAAGTGCCACCTTGAGAGTCAGTATCCGGTCTGGAGCTGACTCCAAGGGTTCAAAGCGAGGCTTTAATTGCCCCTCCAGTACAATTGATAAAAAATGGGACGAATAGGACGTGCAGGCCCCGAGTGTCAAACTCCATGCACAAACGAAGAGACCAAATGGCGTCTACCTAAGGGGACAACGTCTGACTCCCGATGGGTGGTGAAAGCCGCGACAAACTCTCAAGGTAGTTACAGCCACTCCAGCCACAAATTTATCCTCTAGGAATTCCAGCACTGAACCGACCAGCTGACTGGGTCCACTGCACGAGTCGAACACCCAGACTAAAAGACCTTCCACTTAGAAAAATACAACCGTCTAGTAGAAGGCACACGAGCATTATCAATGGTCTCCCGAACAGTGGGAAGACTAGACGCCACTGTCGCTAGCGATTACCCCTGACCCATATCTCGGATTGAGGATGCCACATTCTGCCCTGGAGCTGAGACAACAGATCTCTCCTGATCGGAATCTGCCAAGGGGACCCCTCCACCAGGGGGCTCAATTCCGAGAACCACGTCTGGGATGGCCAGAATTGGGCTACCAGAAGGTGGTGGATTCCACAATCCCTCACTCTGCAAAGCATCCCCAGAGGCGTCGGATGAGACAGGGAGAAACGCAGGGGGCACTGCGTCGAGCCCCGCAACGCAAAGAGGTCCACATCCGACTCGCCGAACATGTTCCAAATTTGAGCCACTATTTGGCGTTGCAACATCCACTCCCCCGACCTGAGCTTTTGTCTCGACATGTCTGCTGCGACGTCCAAGTCCCTCGGAACATAAACTGCTCTCAGCGAAAGAAACCTGTCTTGAGGTGTCCAGGGTGCATGACCGCGAGCCTCCCTGGCGATTTACGTGGGACACAACTGCCATGTTGTTCGTCCTGACAACGACATGACAGCCCATCAGGGCCGGAAGGAAGTGATCCAGGGCCAGAGAGACGGATCGCAACTCCAAGCAATTTTTGTCCCACGAGAGAAGCTCACTCGTCCAAACACAGCATGCCGGTCTGCCCTCGAACACCGTACCCCAACCAGTCAAAGAGGCGTCCGTCGTGACAATCTGGCGACAGCAGACTATGCCCATCTTGACCCCTTGAAGTCAGATGGAAGTATGCTAACTAGCATGGGCCAGATAAATCGCTTCTTCTGAAGAAAATCTAAGGAGCAGATGGCTCTTTCACTCTATAGGAGTGAGTGACGTACAGTGGCACCGCTGAGGAGGCGCCCGCGCTATCAACCAATGAATTGGCGTGATTCTATATAGGTTCAGACAATCAGCATCACCCCAAGGGCGTTCACATTGCGTCATCGCTACACAGTGTCGAGTGAACCTATGAAAGAGAGCCAACATACAAGGAGGACCAGGAAACACGGTGGGATGAGATGTTGGAGAAACTCAGAGAGGAATGACGTAGGAGAATGGAGCTGCATCATCCGGAGCTGACTCAGGCGCAGCGGCTATCTTGTCCAAAGACACAGGCGTGGCTGACATGACGTGAACAGTCTCTGGCTCAGCAGGCCTGACATGAAGAAGCTCATGCTCGGCAGGCCTGACGTTCTGTTTTTTTACAGTTTATATTATAGGGAAGTATAGTGTTACATTTTTTACATAAATAAGGCCTCCTCGATAGTCATTTCCCTTTTATGCATCAGGTGGGATTGCGAAGCACCAATTCTTTCAAACAGCTGTTCCAACCTTCGGATACATCATGATGTTTGAAGCTTCAAATGTCATCATTCACGGGGTATTGTCATTTCGATACAAGCATCGGTACAGTGTGTGATTAGTCTGGCTATCACCAGACCGAGCTCAATTTTTTAAGACTGAAAATTAGTCTGGGGAGTCTGCTCTGTATTTTCTACAGCACAAGAGGCGTGATCAACAGGCATTGTTCAAATTACTCTGTATGCAATTGGTTAGTCCGTATCAACAAAGTGTTGGTTTGTAGCACTGATCAGCAGTTTGCAGAAGCAGCAATGGCATAGAGTGATTTTTGCACAAAAAAAACATGAATGTGAGTGGTATTTACACCCACTCGAGTGATTTGTTTGCTAAACTAAAGAAGGCATTGAGCATCGTCAAGAGGTTAAAAGGAATTGGATTGACGGTCGTGCGAGAGATGGGTAAATCAGAGTGTGCAATCGGTGTGTAACAATCATATCGCACTTGGAACTTGGAACATGATCTGCCCCATTGCAGGAAATGAGAAGAAGAGAATGGGGGAGCAATATCTTCATCCACCGGTAGCACTAGTGCTGATAAGAGAGAACGCCTCGGTTACGACTGTAACCTCGGTTCCCTGAAGAGGGAACGAGCGTTGCGTCGAGAATGACGCTATGGGGAACGCTTTGCGTGATGACGTCTTGAAGCACATGTAAAATCAGTCCAATGGTGTGGCGGAACGTCAGAGGCGGGTGACGTCACGTACCAGGAAACTATAAAAGCCGGCCCGAAACAGAAAACGAAAGCTTCGTAAAAGTCTGAAGTCGAGCTGACAGGCATGAAGGAGATATGGCAAGGCGACGCAACGCTCGTTCCCTCTTCAGGGAACCGAGGTTACAGTCGTAACCGAGGCGTTCCCTTTCAAGGGAACTCCCGTTGCGTCGAGAATGACGCTATGGGGAACGTCTATACCAACGCCTCCATAGCTACGAATGTCTGTCCTGTGTGTAATCTAGAGAGCAGCACTAGGAAGACAAAACATGAGACCCTGGAGCAGAGTCTAGATCCAGAGAGTAAAACCTGACGAAAGTGTGCGGTGAGGACCAGCCTGCCGCATCACAGACGTCCTGTAAAGAAACTCCTGAAATAAGGGCCTTAGAGGCCGCCATACTCCTCGTCGAGTGCGACCGGACAGCCAAAGGAGAAGGCTGCCCAGCCGCCTCATAAGCAAGTGAGATAGCCTTGTAACGAATACGACTCTGGGTAAATATGAATTAGCTCAAGAATATGGGGAATCTTGGGAATATTAATATTTATGACTCATGGTCATAATTCATAAGTCGCATGTACATTTATTTTATCAATTATCGAGAATACCTTGTCCTGTAACTGGTTTGACCAACCTTTAACTCGGCCAGCGAGTAGATGTAAGGTCAGTACAGTTAAAAAGGGGTATTCACAAACTCCACTAAAGTTTAGGTTCTGGCCACGAACATTAAACTTTATTGAGTTTATTAATTAAAACTACTGAATGTAGTCTAATATCGAGCTTGTAGCTTAAGATCTTTTGTTTCATTGACTTTAGAATGGTGGGCTTTCAAATACAGAGACAGTGAAAAGTATTTATGAATTTTAATAAATGCAAAACTAGAGATTATATGAGTTAAGAATATAAACGTACGTAAAAATACAAAACAATAAAACAAACACACATTTAACCAAACAAGAAAATACGTGATCAGGATAACATGAAATGAAAGAAAGAAATAAAAGAGAATAAAGAGAAGAGAAAAGCTAGTAATTATTACATACAGAAACCTAAGTTCGCGAGACAACCTGGAAAGCAGTTTTATCAGATAAGGTTACCGTCACTTGCACGTTTGTTCTCTGTTCGGCGCGATGCTGAAACTGGCAGGACAGCGCGGATGGTGTCCTGTTTCTGTTGCGTCTTCAGGTGCCGCGAAGTTTAAAGGCTCACTGGATGTAACATTACCGAGAAAGTTCGTCTTCCGTGCGGAAGAGGCCAGAAATCTTGGTTTCTAAGGCAGCAGGCTTTTACATGGCGCGGGGGTTTGTGTCCCAGAGGCCACGGCGAGGCCTGTTCAGCTGGTTGCCATGGAGCTGCGCTACACGTGGATGAGGTCCGGGATGAGGGCGACCGGAGAAGAGAGGAAGTGGAATCAGCGGGGTCGAAGAAGGAAGAACAGGAATCAGAGAAGAGCGAAGGGAAGCATGATATTTTGAAGGGGCCAAAACTCACGCCCTCTCATGGACGTGAGCCAACCGTCTTTAACAACGGATCGGGCACACCTCCTGACGTTTCGAGATCTATACCCCCCTTCCTCTTAGAAATTGGAACGATAGATTCGTTCGTAACATTAATATCACTGGTATTAATAAAACAATGCATCCTCTGATATGTTGCGTTAAACATTCGAGACCGTTGGGATCTCTGGAACAAGACGATACCATGAATGGCACTGCTATGACATAATGACACACAGATACACGATTATAGTCACATCACATTGATTACAAACCAATAAAGTTATATAGGCATAATGTTTGGGACAAGGGATCATGCACCCATCAAGAAAATACATTTTAAACATTGTACCAAATGATTTTGATCACACGTGGTAGGATCCATGTGTGTTTCTGTGTGTGTGTGTGTGTGTGTGTGTGTGTGTGTGTGACCAGGACTGAGAGTTCACGCTGCCGCTGAACTTTTGCTCTCTTGCCTATGTGTGTGTGTGTGTTTGGTTTGATGAGATCATTAGCCAGCGCATCTGGCCAGACAAAGTCTTGTTGTTTTCTGACGTATAAATCAGTGTTTAAGTGTAAATCAGTGTCTAAGAATATCCCTAGGGGATCTGCGTAATCTCAGACATTGTGGCGCCTTGCGCTCGTGGCTTCCCGTGTAAACTCATAAAAGAGGTGTCTATAGACAGCCATCAATGAGTTACTTGAGCTGATAGATGCCATCTGTTGTTTGTAGACAGTTCAAGAAGGACAGAGTTCGTTTGTTGGTAATTTCAGTAATTTAAATATATATAGAGAGAGAGCTGGTAATCTGGCCATCTTCTTTGCGTTACATTCCCCCCTTGAGGAGTTGACGGGCGTGTATGTGCTTAGTCGACTCATCACGGTAGCGATGGTCAGATGGCAGGTGGATCCTGACGATCAAATAGCAGGTGGTTGCTAGGCTGATGACTCAGCTCAAGTGAGGTTGAGGGGGTCGATGTCGTGGGACCCCCCTTTTTCACGGTTCGTAGGAACTCGCCAGACACGGCTTTGTGAGCTTGGCTGTGGTTGCTCACGTCTTGTTGAGTCTGGTACAGGATGAAAGCCAAGACGAGTGTCGGGGCGTGGTTGGTGACCGTGGAGATGCCCCTCACAGTGTTAGACTTCCTGAGTGTGAGTCCTGCCTTGGTAATCAGGAGTCGGGGGTGTTCTCTCTTAATGCGATGCCGGATGCCGGACCTGGTGATGTCCGATTGTGGCTGCTTTCTCGCGAACCACCACAGCATTCTGTCAGAGGAGAGAGAGAGAGAGAGAGAAAGGGAGGAAAAATTTCAGCGACGGATGTCCTTGGTTGGCTAGGACAGTCTTGTTGCTTCGCTGAGGTTGGTATGCCACATGCTTCGATGTCTCATGAGTGGCGTTGGGGCATCATTGTTGGCATAGGAAAGGTCTGTTCATCAGAGGCCCGCATGACCTTTCTTTGTACACAGCGGAGGTGGCGTAAGTGGCTCTGAGGCGTGCAGTGTAGTTGGTAAAGTTTGATTGTGCTGTGTAGTCACTGCAATCGTGATGGTGGTAGGTATGTGGCGCAGACATTGGTCTGGTTGCACAGCTGCAGGTCAGAGATGACCTTGAAGCAGCAGGTGTCAGTGTTCGTTTTCTGTGTCGGTGTCAGACGTGGCTGCACTGTCTTCATCTGTTGTGTAAGAAGACTCTGGCTCACCAGTGTTCTGGGGAGAGAGGTTGCAGTTTCGACGGTCTGGGCTTGGAGTTCTGGACGGCGAGTGATGCTGGTTCCAGAATCTTTCTGAGCGTTCGGTCCGACGCTCTGGATGAGCACCGTCACAGTCGTGCTGCAATCTGCTGTCTGGCTCTGAGCAGTGCTCGGAGACGGAGTAAATTGTGTGCGTTTCTACAGTCTTTTCATCTATAGCCCTTTGCTTGGTGTAAGCCTTGTGGGCTAAGTCTCTGAGTTGTCGAGTAGACATGGTTCGTGGGCAGACGAGCACATCGAGATGTTTATTCACAGTGCTATGCAGATTTCGCAGAAACAACGTTCTGAAAGTCACATCCTCTTCCATACCTGGGGAGTTGGTTGCTCCGAAGAACGTTTGTCGGAGTCGGTCATAATAGGAGTGTGGGTGTTCAAGTCGACCCTGCTTCACGTCAAAGGCCGTGATAAACCCTTGGTCTGATTCTGGGTCAGAGAATTCACGGATCAAAGCTTGTCGCAGTTGCTTGTAATCTGCTTTGACGGGGTCTGGTTGGCGATCCAGAAACTTACGCACATCTCTATTTGCGGTGATTCGTAACAAGTAGAACTTGTCCCAAGCTGTCACGTTAGCGACAGTTTGCAGGTGAAAATCAATGTCTTGAAGGTACGCATAAACACTGTGGTCTCCGGCAAACGTAGGAATGTTTCTGGCCAGCTTGTCAAGGCTTTTGGGAGGAGAGCTGTTGCTGGGGGCCCAATCCGTCTGGAGAGGATTCTGACCCTTTTCAGCTCCGCCCCCTTCAGCTTTTGATGTTTGGCTGACAGGGTTGGGGTGGCTGGCTGGGAGAAACTCTGTGATGTGTGTTTCTCCGTTCCAGACACTCTGCAATCTGTAAGCATGTTTTAGTTCTGCCTGAACAGTGTCAAGTTCATCTTGGAGCTCGTGTCTCTGCTGAGCGAGCTGATGAATTCTAGTCTCTGCTCTCTCAAGGAGGGCTTCAACCCGTTGGAGCCTTTCGTTGAGTTCTTTTCTGGTTTCTCTCTTAGGTTCTGTATGTACGTGAAATGAGAGAAACAAATCACAACAGAATAGAGAAAGACAAAGTTAGAGGTAGGGAAGAAAAAGGGAAACACAACACAAGGAAGTGAATTGGTCTGCAATGAAATGTCACAAACAATAACACGGAGAGTGTTATATAGTAAAGTAAAAAAAAAAAAAATTAAAGAGGCCTAAGCCTATTAACACTGCTAGAGTTATCGGGACAGGACCTCGAAAGAAGGTGTGTCTTAGAGAGAAAAAGGTGGGCCAACACTTAAAATACACCAGGAGGAATATCTAGTATTCGGTGGTTCATACTAAGTGGATGGGTTCTATCAAATTTTAGTTACCTGGGGTGAATAGAGGTCATCCAGGTGGAAACCAGTGATGACGTCTCAATCACCACAGTGCACTGACTGAGTCCTGCCCATAGATACACAATAAGGGATTAAGAGGTTGGACTTAATGTGAATTAAGGCTTTCTGGTTTCATCAAATTGGGTAAATATGTATGCAGGAGTCAGAGGCAAAGGCTTTACTAAAATAGTGATACAACAAAAAGGAAATTATGATAACTGATGGTGATTTATCAGAATAACCTACCCCCCCCCCCCCCCCCCCCTTTGGAGAGACTGGAGAAGAGAGGGAAGAGGAAAAAGAAAATTATCAATGAAATAAAATGTGAATAACAACACAGGCTTGAGACGCAGGCAGAGGAATAGGCCCCGGCAGTGGATTTGTGCCACCAGGGTGAGGGGCGTATGTCCTCTCAGTGGTCTACCTGGTGGATTAGACACAATTTTAAATCAAAATTCAAACTAGTTTGAATTGAAATTCAACTAAGCGTGCAAGGAGAGGTCCAAAATAATAAAAATAAGGAAGGAAAGAAAATTAGGATGATGACAGTGATGTATCAATACTAATTAAAACTGAAATTCAGAATGACTTCCTATAATCCTTACAATAACACTGAAGTTATTAGTATTGATTATAAAAATAATCAAACGAAAAGGGTAGCGATGAGACCCTTCAATGCAGGCTGGGACTATCAATGAACTGAGTGAATCAAGTCTAAGCTTTAATTCGGAAAAGTTTTTTTTTCTTAAAGTGTGACAATCAAAAACAGAAAAGAGAATTGTCTAACTCCAAATAATATCAGCATAAGCTAAGCTTTGAATGCAGGTAAGTATTTGAGAGTTCGACCGTTCATTCTATGATCGGGGGAAAAGAAGAGAAAATGAATGCAGAGAGAGAAAAAGAAATTGAAAGCAGGTATTATCTTTTACCGCCAGCAGATGGCGCAATTTTGCTCGCGCAGGCTGACGTCAAGTGGGAGGCGACGCTCACGCAGGATGACGTCGGTGGGGCGTGCAATTTGAGAACTGCCACACACACCTAAAGGCTGTTGGTCAGTGTTTCAACAACTGAGACTGGAATTTTTCTTAGAAATCACTATACTTTTGGGCTCATTTTGCGCTCAGTTGTATGCGAAAAATGACGCGAGTTTCACAACATGTGACTAATAGGAATTACACATCTATTAAATTACACATTATACATGAGACGGTTTAGAATAAGGACAGGGATTATCATCTGTTTTAATTCATAAAACTGGTCTCTAATTACACATTATATATGAAACGGTTTACAATAAAAACAGGAATTAGGACTTCTGTTTTAATTAATAGAAACTGTGAGCAAACAGGGATTCGAACATCTATTTACTTAAACTGTGAGTACACAGGGATTAAAACATCTGTGATTACTACAGCTGTGAACAGGTATTATTTTCTTCTGTTCAAATTTTAGAAACTGTGAGCAAACAGGCATTAAAACATCTATTTACTTAAGCTGTGAGCACGACAGGCATCAAAACAGCTATGAGCAGGAATTATGCCTCTGCTCATCTCCCATAAACATTAATCAAATTAGCACTTTATGATAATGCATTAGGTGTACAAAATTGGATCGCGACGCCAATTTCTGACCAGGAGTTTATCGTTAACGTATTGTATATAATAAGGCCTATTACGACTGACAAACTGAGTCACTGCTCAGGCCAGATTTACGTCTTCGTCCTAAAAGAGATCCTTCGTCTTCATTTAGTCGGTTTAAATCATATTACATGTACCCACTGCAAAGAGTTTTGCTTCGTCTTTACAGGGACACTGTAATATCATGAACTGCAGATTTTTACAGAGCTGAGCTGGCTTTGTGCCTATACCATCAGCTGGGTGAGTTCGCCTTAGCGACTTACCTCACAATTCAAAACGCGCATATAGCTTACAATTATTAAACCAATAATACACATTCAACTGAAACTGAATTTGCCCACCAAAATAAAGTTTGAAACTGCCTTTGGATTCTTCCACCAAACATGTAACGAATACGACTCTGGGTAAATATGAATTAGCTCAAGAATATGGGGAATCTTGGGAATATTAATATTTATGACTCATGGTCATAATTCATAAGTCGCATGTACATTTATTTTATCAATTATCGAGAATACCTTGTCCTGTAACTGGTTTGACCAACCTTTAACTCGGCCAGCGAGTAGATGTAAGGTCAGTACAGTTAAAAAGGGGTATTCACAAACTCCACTAAAGTTTAGATTCTGGCCACGAACATTAAACTTTATTGAGTTTATTAATTAAAACTACTGAATGTAGTCTAATATCGAGCTTGTAGCTTAAGATCTTTTGTTTCATTGACTTTAGAATGGTGGGCTTTCAAATACAGAGACAGTGAAAAGTATTTATGAATTTTAATAAATGCAAAACTAGAGATTATATGAGTTAAGAATATAAACGTACGTAAAAATACAAAACAATAAAACAAACACACATTTAACCAAACAAGAAAATACGTGATCAGGATAACATGAAATGAAAGAAAGAAATAAAAGAGAATAAAGAGAAGAGAAAAGCTAGTAATTATTACATACAGAAACCTAAGTTCGCGAGACAACCTGGAAAGCAGTTTTATCAGATAAGGTTACCGTCACTTGCACGTTTGTTCTCTGTTCGGCGCGATGCTGAAACTGGCAGGACAGCGCGGATGGTGTCCTGTTTCTGTTGCGTCTTCAGGTGCCGCGAAGTTTAAAGGCTCACTGGATGTAACATTACCGAGAAAGTTCGTCTTCCGTGCGGAAGAGGCCAGAAATCTTGGTTTCTAAGGCAGCAGGCTTTTACATGGCGCGGGGGTTTGTGTCCCAGAGGCCACGGCGAGGCCTGTTCAGCTGGTTGCCATGGAGCTGCGCTACACGTGGATGAGGTCCGGGATGAGGGCGACCGGAGAAGAGAGGAAGTGGAATCAGCGGGGTCGAAGAAGGAAGAACAGGAATCAGAGAAGAGCGAAGGGAAGCATGATATTTTGAAGGGGCCAAAACTCACGCCCTCTCATGGACGTGAGCCAACCGTCTTTAACAACGGATCGGGCACACCTCCTGACGTTTCGAGATCTATACCCCCCTTCCTCTTAGAAATTGGAACGATAGATTCGTTCGTAACATTAATATCACTGGTATTAATAAAACAATGCATCCTCTGATATGTTGCGTTAAACATTCGAGACCGTTGGGATCTCTGGAACAAGACGATACCATGAATGGCACTGCTATGACATAATGACACACAGATACACGATTATAGTCACATCACATTGATTACAAACCAATAAAGTTATATAGGCATAATGTTTGGGACAAGGGATCATGCACCCATCAAGAAAATACATTTTAAACATTGTACCAAATGATTTTGATCACACGTGGTAGGATCCATGTGTGTTTCTGTATGTGTGTGTGTGTGTGTGTGTGTGTGTGACCAGGACTGAGAGTTCACGCTGCCGCTGAACTTTTGCTCTCTTGCCTATGTGTGTGTGTGTGTTTGGTTTGATGAGATCATTAGCCAGCGCATCTGGCCAGACAAAGTCTTGTTGTTTTCTGACGTATAAATCAGTGTTTAAGTGTAAATCAGTGTCTAAGAATATCCCTAGGGGATCTGCGTAATCTCAGACATTGTGGCGCCTTGCGCTCGTGGCTTCCCGTGTAAACTCATAAAAGAGGTGTCTATAGACAGCCATCAATGAGTTACTTGAGCTGATAGATGCCATCTGTTGTTTGTAGACAGTTCAAGAAGGACAGAGTTCGTTTGTTGGTAATTTCAGTAATTTAAATATATATAGAGAGAGAGCTGGTAATCTGGCCATCTTCTTTGCGTTACAGCCTCGACCACCCACTTGCTCATCCTTTGCTTAGACACTGGACCTCCTTTGTTAGGGGACCCAAAGCACACAAATAATTGATCACTTTTACGCCACAGGGCAGCTCTGTGGACATACGCGTCTAACGCCCGCACAGGGCAAAGCAAATTATTAGCCTCCTGGTCAGCATTTTGAAAGGGAGGAGGACAGAAGGCCTGCAGGACAATAGGTCTGACCACATTAGTGGGGACCTTGGGGATATAACCCGGTCTCAGATGTAGAAAAGCTTTCACCATACCCGGAGCAAACTCTAAGCATGACGGAGCAACCGACAATGCTTGAAGATCCCCAATTCTCTTGAGAGAAGAGATAGCCAGAAGAAAAAGAGCTTTCAAAGTTAGAAACTTCTCAGGAACCTCCTCAATGGGCTCAAAGGGGGCCAGGGACAGGCCTTGAAGTGCAATGGACAAGTCCCATGGTGGCACCCTAGAGCGAACTGCAGGCCTCAGCCTCCAAGTGCCACGAAGGAAACGAGATACCAAAGGGTCTTTCCCCACAGACATTCCACCCAAAGGAATGTGGTAAGCACCTATGGCCGCCACATAAACCTTTAAGGTGGACGGGGTCAGACCTGCAGTGAACCGGTCCTGCAGGAACTCCAGAACTGTACCAATTGGGCAGTTGACTGGATCCAACCGACGGTCACTACACCAAGAAGTGAAGACTCTCCACTTCAGGGCATAAAGTTTCCTCGTGGAGGGAGCTCTGGACTGTAGAATGGTCTCCACAACCTCAGTTGAGAGACCTGACTCTATGAGCTGGGCCCCCTCAGAGGCCAAGCCCACAGGTTCCACAGTTCTGGGCGGGGGTGAAATATCGAGCCCTCCGCCTGGGACAGAAGGTCCCTCCTGACGGGTAGCTCCAGAGGAGGCCCGTCGAGGAGCGACACAAGATCGGGAAACCATACTCTGCCCGGCCAGCGCGGGGCTATAAGAAGCAGGCAAACCCGGTCCCTGCGAACTCTCTCCAGAACTCCCGGGAGCAGAGCAACTGGGGGAAAAGCGTACAGACGTAGCCTCGGCCACGTCTGCACCATAGCATCCAGTCCCAGAGGAGCTGGATGCGTGAGGGAGAACCAAAGTGGACAGTGAGACGTCTCTCGAGACGCAAACAGATCCACTTGTGCTTGGCCGAACTCCCTCCATATCAGCTCCACCACCTCGGGGTGGAGCCTCCATTCCCCGGGCCTCGGCCCCTGCCTCGACAGAGTGTCTGCTCCTATATTCTGGACCCCGGGGATGTAAGCTGCCCTGAGTGACAGTAACTTCCCCTGGGACCACAAGAGGATATGGCGTGCCAAGTTGGATAACGGGCGCGAGCGCAAACCCCCTTGGTGGTTGATATAGGCGACTACCGACGTGTTGTCCGTGTGTACTAACACATGGTGTCCCCTGAGATCTGTGATAAAGCTCCTCAGAGCCCGGAAGACAGCTAACATCTCTAGGCGATTGATATGCCAGGAACGATGATGGTCTTCCCACAGACCTTGAGATGAGCGACCCTCCAGGATCGCTCCCCAACCCGTGAGGGAAGCATCCGTCGTTAGCAGTTTGCGACGACAAGGAGCTCCCAACACTGGGCCCTGGGACAGGAACCAAGGTTTCTTCCACATAACCAGGGCACGTAAGCATCGCCGCGTGACCCTGATTGTGCGAAATGGGTTGCCCCTCGGGGAAAACCCCCTGGTCCTGAGCCACCACTGCAGGGGCCTCATGTGCAGCAGTCCAAAAGGTATCACGTTGGAAGCTGCTGCCATGAGACCCAACAGTCTCTGGAACTGTTTGACAGTGAGTAGCTGGCCTAGCTTTACACTTTTCACAGCTGCAAGGATGGACTCTATACGTGGCGGTGACAGGCGCGCCTGCATCGACACTGAGTCCCAAACCACGCCTAAAAAAGTGGTCCTCTGGAGAGGAGAAAGCACACTCTTCTTGGCGTTCAGCCGTAACCCCAGCTCTTTCATGTGGGCGAGAACAACATCTCGATGTTGAACCGCCAACTGATGCGACTGAGCTAAAATCAACCAATCGTCGATGTAGTTCATGATGCGAATACCCTGGAGGCGCAGCGGCGCCAGAGCTGCATCCATGCATTTGGTGAAAGTGCGGGGTGATAAAGCTAGGCCGAATGGAAGAACACGATATTGGTATGCTTTGCCCCCGAAAGCAAACCTCAGGAACTTCCAATGACACGGACGGATGGAAATATGGAAATATGCGTCCTTGAGGTCTATCGTGACAAACCAGTCCTCGGACCTGATCTGTGGCACGATCTGTCTCAATGTTAACATTTTGAACTTGAGCTGCATGACTGACTCGTTCAGAACTCGAAGATCTAAAATGGGACGCAATCCCCCGTCCTTCTTTGGAACTATGAAGTACCGGCTGTAAAACCCGGTTTCCCTGTCGGAGGGAGGTACATATTCTATGGCCCCTTTCTCTAACAGAGTGTTCACTTCCTGTTCCATGACCAGAACCTGCTCGGGGCCCACCACTGTGGGCAGGACCCCCATAAACCGAGGTGGGCGTTTTTTGAATTGTATCTGATACCCTTTTTCCACGGTCTGCAGGACCCAACGAGAAACATTTGACAGTAGCTTCCACGCTGTCAAAGATTCTACTAGAGGTACCAGCCTCTCGAGACTGGTTTCTGGATTTTGTTGTTGTTGAGCAGTCAATTCGTCGCCCTGTAACGGCGCACCGGCAGGGAACGATCGAACAGACTGCTCTAACACCCTCCTCGGAGGGGGCGGGCATCCCGAGGCCACTACGTTTCCGGGTGGTCCTTGAGATATGTGCTCGCCGGAGACCGCTGCGCCCTGTAACACCGGAGGCGGCAGGGTTAGCAGAACGGTCCCCTGAGGGTACCGAAGAGAGACGGGCACCGTAAAAAGAGGTGTTAACCGCTCTGCTTCGGGGGGGACTACCCTCATTTGTCCTGAGCCCTCGGACGTCAGGATTTCTTCCCAGCAGCCTTCTTGGCAGTAATAACGGTCCGCAGATCCGCTCTACCCCTCGAAGACTGCTGGGTTTGAGCGCGCCCTCCGTGTCCCCGAGATTTTTGTGGGGGAGCACGGGAGGACACACTCTGCTTTTGAGTGGCACGATGATCAGCGCTCTTTTTAGAGGAGTGAGGCTGCTCCCGCTCAGCAGCCTCAATGAATGAGCGGCGGGGGAGAAGTTTCTGGAGTGCAGCAGCCTGTTTTGAAGCTTCTTGCGATTTAGCTACCGCACTGTTCACTGCATCTCCAAATAGCCCAACAGTAGAAACCGGAGCATCTAAAAGAACATGTTTTTCTCTATCTTTGATGTCACTCAGATTGAGCCACAGATGCCTCTCAGTGGCCACCAGGGCTGCCATAGACCGCCCGATTGATTTAGCGGTCTCCTTGGTGGCCCTGAGAGACAAATCTGTGGCTCTACGCAGTTCGGCTACTGTGTCGGGACCAATACCCCCGCCCTCCTCTAAATCACCCAGTAATTCTGCCTGATATGCTTGCATAAGGGACATTGTATGCAGACACGCTGCAGCTTGACCAGCGGCTGCATACGATTTATGAATCAGGGAGGAAGTGAATTTAACTGGTTTGGTGGGAAGTGTAGGAGCCTTCAGGGAAGATGCCGTTGCTGGAGAGAGATAGCTCGCAAGCGTCTCTTCCACCTTCGGCATCTCCCCATAACCATACTCTTTATATTTGTAGATGGAAGAGTAATGTGATGTTTGAGGTGTATATACTCTGTATGACATAGGTTTTCCCCACGATCTCCACACCTCGGTGTGGAGATCGGGGAAAAACGGAAGACTCCTACGCTGAGGCTGTGTACGAGATGGCAGGAAGCGTTCGTCGAGCTTGCTTTTCGAACGAACGTCCTGCCTATCCTCTGGCCACTCAAGAGAAAGTCTGTCAACTGCTCTTGTAACTACATCGAGCAGTTCTTCGAATGCATGAGACTGAGGTGGCGAATCCTCAGACTCAGCTTCAATACTCACAACATCCAACTCCTCAGAGCTGGATAGTTGCAGTATTGGTGCCTCTATCGGGGGGGAAGAAACCGCAGCGCGTGCTTCCACACCCTGATGAGAGGCACTGGATCTGTCAGTAAGAGGCTGAGATAAGGCAGAGCCCGTCTCAACATCCACTGACAGATCCATTTGTGAACCCCAGGTCTGAGATCGCCGCCGAGCCTCAGCCGCGGCGGGACCCGAGCCCTGGGGAACGTGGTCGGGATTGAACCGAGCCAACCGGGATCGGAGCGTCCGCAATGGAAGCGCACAGCAATGCACACAGTCACCACCCTCGAGTGCTGACTGGGCATGCTCCTCTCCCAAACAAACAACACAAAGAGTGTGTGTGTCACCTCCCGTTAAATAACGCGGGCAGGGATGGACACACACTCGATACTGCTGTTTGCTCGCCATATCTGAATAAATATATATATATATAGACAGACAACACCAAATAACAAGGACAGATTTCAACACAGAGCGCGACTGAAGACTCAGAAAGCTTTCGTTTTCTGTTTCGGGCCGGCTTTTATAGTTTCCTGGTACGTGACGTCACCCGCCTCTGACGTTCCGCCACACCATTGGACTGATTTTACATGTGCTTCAAGACGTCATCACGCAAAGCGTTCCCCATAGCGTCATTCTCGACGCAACGGGAGTTCCCTTGAAAGTGAACGGGAGCCTACTCCCACTAAAACTCACTTCTCTATCATCATCTGTTTAAACCCGCCAATAGCGCGCCAGGTGGATAAGCCGGTTTCTGATTGGTCCCCACAGATTTGTAACGGAAGCAGGATAGAAAAATTTACAGGTTTCCAGCCTGAGCTGCAGGGCGAAATCAAATCGTCGGCAGATCGGGCTGGGTTTACCCAGTCTAGTGTGTGATACAATAGTGATTTGAAAACCGCGGCGGAGCATCAGAGCCCCGGTATCAACCGTCCCATCACTAGGCTACCCTGCAAGATTAGAGACACTCGTCAGCTAAATGTGACTGTCATTTGGACTGCTTGTGCTCATCACTCACCTCTTTGAAGATCTTCCAGATCGCTACACACCTTTAAATAATGCACTGTTACGTTAACCTCTGTCTCCTCTCCTGTTTCATGACAGAATACTAGACCGCAACAGACAACACCCACCATGGACCTCCTATCATGTTATCCAGCGAATCAGCTCTTATCCATTTTTCAAGATGGTCGTCCAATCGAGGTGTACATTGAAAAATTTCTTGAGCTCTCCAACCTTCTTCCATGGAATGATGATACCATGAAGATCATGTTTTGGTGTGGGTTTGACGACCATCTTTATCACCAGATACCAGCATCAGCTACCACTTGTTCCCTTGAGAGCTAAATTGATTGTGCTGTGGCTAAGTGGTATTTCCATCACCGTTGTCGAGGTTGAAGAAGACGATAATTTCACTCAGTCCTTCCTCCCCAGTCCACTCCAGCCATCCTTGCACCAGAATTCGCTCTAGTCCATGAGTCCAATCCAGAATCTGTTCAAGCCCCTGAGTACAGTCCAGTGTCGGCTCCAGCTCGAGCACTACCCTGTCATGGCCGAAGTGGCCGTTTCTGTTTTCTATGCTTCTGGGCAGAGATGTAAACTCGAGTCTGTGACTTGGACTCAAATCGCACATAAGCTGCAAAAAAACGACTTGCGACTCGGACTCGTGAACAACTGACTCGAGACTTGACTTGAACTTGAAGACAGAGACTCGAGAAAAACATAAGCCATTTTGGTACGGCATTTCCGATTATGTTCTCTCTTTACTGCCCCTCACATTACAGCATGAAACGCAATATTTTATTATTCATTTTTAATTAATTCATTCCCTATCAACATGTGCTGCAGCAAACACACCAAGCCAGTGTTATTATATTACGCGTAACACATCTGAAGGCATGCATATTCCTCCATTGGAAAAGTGCTGTTATATAAATGAACAACAAACAATAACAATATATTCAAGTCTTACCTTGTGATAATCTTCAAGTCATTTAATTTGAAAAGCAATCAATAAATCCAAAGGGGAGCTGTGGTGTTGCACAGGTTCTTTGTGTTGTTTAGTGTAACGCTTGTTTATACACAGGTTTTGTTACCGGCGGGGCTCACTGGAAGACTACATTACCCATTACTGCTTGAGAACTACAGCAACTCAAATAGCTTAAAATACTCAGCACATTTTTTTCTTGTGGTGACCGTTCCGATTGTGAATAAAAATGAAATTAATGATTTAAGTAATACTTTGTGTGCTTTATTAGACATTCAAGTAGAAATCAGTGTTGATATTTCAAAACATGTTTAATTACAATAACTAACTGAAAGAACCATTGCTAAAAACAGACCAAAGATTTGAGACTTGACTTGGATATGCCTTTAGGGACTTGTGAACATGTGCACAAGTATCTGGGGCCCTTGTCTCAGCCACGACGTCCAGTCTAGTCTCCAGGGGCCTCATGTATCAATCTTACGTAGGCACAAAAACTTTGCGTACGCCAGCTTTCACGCTCACGGTCGTATGTACTAACAGTGAAATTAACGCGAGAATGTGCGTTCCTCCACGCCAGTTTCATGTCTGGCGTACGTACATTTCTCATTGTTTTTGTCCGTTGGCGGCTCTTACAGGTAATGAAGTGAAGTTGCAAACATTACACAACGAATGGTTCTACAAGTCTATCGCACCACCACCTGTGGGAAGCATTGCTATTAATTTGCAATTTATAAAATAAATGACATATATTGTCACACGAGCCTTATGGAAATATTCTTTGATCGTGGGAAATTTGAACAACGGACGCATCTCCGATCCGAAGATATCGGGAAAAGTTTTTTTTCTAAGATATGACGTTCACTTCACCATGCACTCTCCACAATGAATAGCTTATTATCCTTATGTGACTGTTAAACGTAACTGGTATCACCACAAACGTTATTCTGTGCCCTAAAAACTGGCATATTTCATGGTATTGTGTCATGCAAGGTAATTGCAAAATCTAGAGAAATGTGCGAGGTGGCCAGCGGGGGATAGTTGAGACACACGTGTACCGACTGTACCCCTAATAGAGTTCTATTAGGAAACACACTGTTTAGTTGTTCAGCGTTATGATAACAGGTTAAACGTCGTAGTAAGCCAGCATAGGACGCAAATGAAAATAAAATTTGATATTTGTGATATTTAAACTGTGTATTATTAATAAATATTGTTACATATCTTGTTCCTGCTTTATACATTTTAACCAGTGCTAATTTAAATAAAATGAATGAATATAAATGGATGAATAAACAAAAATGCTGCCCAATTGTTATTTTCTTTATTTGTCTTTATTTTTTATATTTACATTTATTCATTTAGCTGACGCTTTTATCCAAAGCGACTTACAATTGCTATATATGTCAGAGGTCGCACGCCTCTGGAGCAACTAGGGGTTAAGTGTCTTGCTCAGGGACACATTGGTGTCTCACAGTGGATTCGAACCCGTGTCTCTCACACCAAAGGCATGTGTCTTATCCATTGCGCCAAGAGGAATCTATTTTAAAGTAATACAGTGCAAGCTAATTGTTCAAGTGAGATGAGATGCCTTTGTTTTACTGTGGGCCATTGCTGTCCTCTGGTGGTCAACAACAGTAACAATACTTGGTGGGAGGGAAATAAGGATATTTGAGATTTAAAAAACTTGAACATCTTGAAAGATGTCACATTGTAAATTCAGAGTGGACAATAAACATTTAAAAATTATTAAAAAAGAGAAGTGGACCTCAAGAAAAAAAATATTAAAATTAAAATTAACTAGATGTACCGCATGGCGGTACAAAATATGACCGCCGCTCAGGCCTGCACTGGCTTTCCACAAAAATAAATGACATGGAGCAATTTGGCTGTATTGCGTGTTTATGTATATAAGTTGTATATTTTAAAAGACTGTCTGGAGTATTCCTGTGGATCATGGATAATTTAGAGTTTTGTAATTATTTGCCATTACTATTTAAGTTTTATATCAAAAGTCATTAGTTTAGACACTTAACATCCATAATGTGAAAACGTCACATCCATAACAGTGGTTTTCCCTACATAATGTATTACAAAAATGAGTTTCAAAAACACACTTATTGTGTTCAAGCAAGTCTTTTTCATGCTACATCGGCAGTTTGTTTAATAATTCACAGAGTTTGTAGGACACTTGTAAAGTGTGTGTATTTCATGTTATGTCCATAACACTGATAAAATGTATTCATAGTGTGTGTCTGTGTGTGTGTGTGTGTGTGTGTGTGTGTGTGTGTGTGTGTGTGTGTGTGTGTGTGTGTCTGTGCGTGTATGTATGCGTGCGTACATGTGTGTGTTTGTGTGTGTTTGTGTGTGTGTGTCTGTGCATGTGGATTTGTATGTGTGTGTATGGGTGTGTGTCTGTGCGTGTGGATGTCAGTGTGTGTGCATGCTTGCGTTTGTTTGTATTCCTGCATGTGTGTGTGTGACAGTATCATCCTAAACCAGCAACCCTTCGCTCAACACCACCATCTACAGGCCGATGAGTGTACAGTCACTAAATGTGCACATAAATGAATTTATTTTATACCCCCCCATGGATGAAATTCTATGAAACTTAGCATACCCCCAGAGGATGTCAAGTTAATCATACACATGAAATATGGTGCAGTTCTGAACATCTCAACTGAAGATAGGGGCAATTAAAGCAGAAAAATATTGCATTTTCATTTTTTATGGGAGGGGTGCAAATCACAAATGAGTGATTATGGACTAGGTTGATGTGGGCCCTTAAGAGCAACATACCATAAAAATTTCTTCATCCTCGGTGCCACGGTTCAGGTAGTTATTTAGGAAAAACTGCATTTTTTGGGTTTGGGGGGGCCCAGTGCGGGGGGGGGGAGTGGCCCCCGGGGACCAAACGAAATTTTTCCGTAAAAGTCTAGTGGGGCTACATGTCCACCAAATTTCATGTTCCCCGGTGTTTCGGTGTCCCTGGTATCATTGACGAAAAAATTCAGTAGATGACGAAAAAAAATAAAAAAAAACTTTGACAATCGATTATGGGCTAGGTTGATGTGGGCCCTTAAGACCAACATACCATAAACATTTCTTCATCCTCGGTGCCACGGTTCAGGTAGTTATTTAGGAAAAACTGCATTTTTTGGGTTTGGGGGGGCCCAGCGCGGGGGGGGAGTGGCCCCCGGGGGCCAAACGAATTTTTTCCGTAAAAGTCTAGTGGGGCTACATGCCCACCAAATTTCATGTTCCCCGGTGTTTCGGTGTCCCTGGTATCGTTGACGAAAAATTCAGTAGATGACGAAAAAAAAAAAAAAAAAAAACTTTGACAATCCGTATATGACCGCTTTCGCTAGCTACGCTAGCGGCGGTCATAATAAACAAACCCTTGGAATTAAACAGGCTGATTTTCCCGCTAAGCCTGCCAAAAGAGATTCATGTTTGTTCAGTTTCATATAGTATAGACATTATGTGCCAGAGAAACAAGCGCACAGCCATCTTTCGAATTTTGTGTTTGAACTTCAGTTTTTGCGGTAGCTCTGTGTATTTCTGTGAGATCGCAGTCGAACAGTAATAAGCTGGTGAAGGGGATTTACTTATTGTTGAGTTAATGAAAGTTATCATGAGCATTGTAATGTTTTAAGTGGATGTCATAACAAATGTCAGTAGACCAGGAAGATTTCACTCAAAAATCCATAAGATCTTACTTTGATGCTCTGGAAATACAAACAGGAAGACACATCGAGTGCAACTCTGAAAAGGGACGGGGCTACACAAGTTTACTGATAATAAACCTATACATAAAATAAATTTACAACACAGTAAAATAAATGATGAACACAGGATAAAGGTCTCTGAGTGAATTTCACAACGTAATTTCGGGAGGAGTGAACCCATCTAATCTTCCAATTAACTGCTGGAGCATATAAGCAGCTGCTCACCTTGTTCTGGCATCAGCTGTTTTTGTATCCCTACACCTCCCCAACTCCACCAACATAATTTAGGCATCTTGCTACCATACTCATCATCCAAGCATTAGTAGTCCCACTGGGGGGAATATCTAAGCTCAAGTTGAAGCTGCTTCCTCGAGCCCCTCCACTGCAGACAGCAAGCAAAATACGCTTAACCTTATTAGCTTAAAGATTATATGGGCAAATGAACTCGTAAAGTAAGTTTTAATATGACCTAAATTTAGCAAACAGACAAAATCCACATCCTAAGATTTAGTCCGTGCATTGTACCTTGTGTTTTAAAGCACACTCAGTGAACAAACAAAGGTTCACAACACAACGGAAATGCAAATTGGTTTTCATTTGTACATTTATAGCCAATGTAGTCACTATAGTCAATGTTTTTGATTTATTGCCAGTAAATGTTTTTTGAAATCCTGGTTTTCTTGCTCAACACTGCTCTCTTGTGGTCAGGAGGCATTTCCTTTGTGCTGTGGCTTTTTTTTTTTTAAACAGAAATAAACAAATTACAAAAGCATAGAACAAAGCCAGCAGGGAACATGAAAACATTATTTCTGGTCACATATTCCTGATTCTAGGACATATTATGAAAATGAAAATCTCACATGCATAATTGGGTATTATGTTTTTTATATTGACTTGCCCCTAAACAGCACATACATTGATATCAACCATATTTATAAGCTTTAAACTTTAACAAAGAGAAAGACATATTGTTTTACATTATATTTTCATGTAGCATATCAGTGTTTGTGTTGAGTCTTGAGGTTGTGGCCTACAATTTTGTAGGTCTGTGTCTTGAAATTGTTTCAAGTCGTCTCCATTTCTTGCATGAACAAACACCTTTAATAGTCCTTAAAAGTGAATTCAGATTTATCATTAAATGAGTAGTTCAGCCAAAAACATGATTTATTTACCCACATTTCATGGTTTTGTTCTTTCTGTAACATAACAATTGTATTCACTATAAAGAGCTGTAACTGCAAGAGCTGTTAAAATAAATGTAAAATAGCATACTGATATTATAGTGGGAAATCAAGAGCACAATGTCCACGTTTGGAGCCATACACATAAAATTTCACCAAAGAGCTCACCTATGATCACGATGATCAGAAGACCATTTATGAAAGCAGATATGAAGATAGTAATCTGCCAATGTGTCTGATTCTTCTCAGTGTAATTCACCACTGTATGATTCTGGATCTTTGCAGTCGGTTCTATATAATATATAATATATTCAGCACTGTGCATCCATTGAAACATTTAGTTACTTTACATAACGGTCTAAAAAGGATGCATTGTAATAATTCATTGTATGACATCAATATGATCACTGAATGTTCACTCACCAGTGATGTGCAGTCTGGTGCCGTCCATGGCTGGACTGGCCATTGGGCATACCGGGCATTTTCCCGGTGGGCCGACGTGCTTTTCGGGCCGATACATCTCATACTCATATACATAATTTTTTTTTTTTTTTTTTAAGGCCCATAAAATTTGTACATCGGCGGCCCATTCGTTTGGTTTTGTTTTGCTTAATTGGCGGCGCTGGGTTTGTGCCGGTATAATGCATTGGTCCAAAAAAGTCAGTGTTAGTTTTTTTTCTTTTTCTGACAGACCAGACCAGAGTGTCAATCTTTTCTTGATTGACACTGGGCTGGCCCAATCACAACTTTAAACGAGTGAGCGAGCGTGCAGCAGTGTCAGTGTGTATCTGTCAAAATAGTCAGCGAGATGGAGAAGAAACGCAAGGAATGTGCAGAGAAATGGCGTGAAAAAATACAACCAGGCCCTTAAAGCAGACGCTTATGTTTTCTGACCTTCACCAGCTCCTGTGATGATAATGATAGTGATGAGGATCTGGAGAGAGATGAGAGAGTGTAGAGCCTGTGGTAAGCAGAACTACTTTCAAAACACTTAGGCTATGTCATGAGTGTAGGAACCCATAACCCAGTTACAGATTATTTCCACATCTGCATAGTTGACGATTACCGCAATTCACTAGAAATTTAATGAGAGGCGTTTGTAAACCATGTTTTCCGCCAAAATAAAAGCTTGATGCAGTTTGAGTCAAAATAAAAGATCATGTGCTTATCTCTTTCAAGTATAGAAATTGGTACAAAACTAATTATGAAAGTTTCCTTTATTTTTTAGTGCATTTGTTTTAAAAAATATGGCAATTACTGTCATTGGATTAATATTATAACTATTATTATGTAGTAGGTGTAATGTAAATAGACACTGTAACTAAAAGAGGTTTGAATTTTTCTTTGTTTAATTTGCACACTGAATATGGGTTG
Source organism: Abramis brama (assembly GCF_963993115.1). NCBI lineage: Eukaryota > Metazoa > Chordata > Actinopteri > Cypriniformes > Leuciscidae > Abramis > Abramis brama. Next base: position 11,225,635 of record NC_139968.1, on the reverse strand, counting down.
GAGCTTTTAATTTTGAACTCTCAAAGTGCACCAGATTGATGAATTTAACATTAAAATGCACAAAATTTTCTCACGGGGGGGGGGGGGGGGGGGGGGGCATGCCCCCGAACACCCCTAGAAGGACCGAGGTCCACCCACCACAGTTTTACCAAAAATCCTGTAAGAAACACTTGTATTGCTATGCCAGAGCCGCTTATAGCTTGTTTTAGGATTCACCACTGTGAAGTATAGTTCAACTGTATTAATAAATTAACTCTCACTCGTTCCTATACTCACTCATTACATGGCATTAGTGGTTTTAATGAATAGGAGTTGGTATGCATATAATTAAGGGCGTGCAAAGATGGGTGGTGTTTATGATCATAGTGGGCCGGTCTGGGCCAAAATACCCGGGCCGATTTTTTGTCCCAGTCCAGCCCTGGTGCCGTCGCTGTATTTTGGAGGAGCGTCTGTGGTCACACAGTAATAAAGTCCTAAATCATCAATAGTGACATTATTTATGAAAAGATGAGGTTTTCTTTGCACTGAATATTTGTGTCTAAATCTATTATTGTAGTAATGAGGAGCTGTAGATGAGAATGTGCGTAATATCAAAACTGGAGAATCTGGTAGTTTCAGTAATAACCAGTTAACCTCCTTTACATCAAAATCACAGTTTATAGTCACATTTTGACCCAAATCTGTTAGTTGATCAGTTAAAGTCTCCGCAGCATCACACCATATGAGCAGATCTGTGGAATAGACACAACAGACACACTAAATATGGATTAATGTGTCATTAAACATTATAAATCAACTTATAAAGAACAATAAAATATTCATAAAGTACAATAAACTCACAGAGGTAAAGCTGCACAATCTTCATGATGTTAAAACACTTGTTTCTTTCACACGACTGTAGAGATGTAACTTTACCTCAGAGCTTTCAAATGAATAGTGTGATTAACCACAATCAAGAGGAAGTGAAAGGCAGGTTTGCTCTGGCCACACGTTTAGACGTTTATGGCTTCTCTCTCTTGAATTTCAATGCTCTCAGCAGCCACTAATTCACAATTAACAACATTTATCCTCGAGGCAAGTGAGAATGTATTTTAATTAATCTGGATTGAATTTATTTTTGCCTAGTACGCCCTCTTTTAACTAGAAAATAGTAGGAAGTGTGAAACTTATTTCTCACATTTGTTATACAATTTATTAATATTTTTTAATGTTAGTTAATGCAAATTCAGCTGTTCATTGTTAGTTCATGTTAGCTCAGGTTCATCAAATAATATTTATTAAAATTTATTTTTAATAATGTATTTCAATAAATTTCAATCAAATTTAATTAGCATGAATTAAAGTTAATAAATGCTGTAGAAGTATTTATTTTCATTGTTAGTTCATTTTTACTATTGAAGTTAACTTATGTTAATAAATGGAACATAAATAATTGTAAAGTGTTACCATGGTGTTTCGTGTCATGTTCACTTGGTTAAAGTTTAAACCACTTCATGCAAGTGTGATCGTGTTGTTCATCAAGTGACCAAACCAGTGGAACACTTCATTTGCACGAAACCATGCTTGTGTTAACCACAAAAAAGAAAACTGTGCAAAAGTTATATGTTAGGGGTGTAACAATATATCGTGTCACAATATATCGCAATACAAAAATGCAACAATATGTATCGTGGCTAGTTCACCCAAAATAAAAATTACCCTGTGAGAAAAAATTTAAGTTTTCAGAGTCAGTACTACATTAAACAACAATATATTATGTTGAATATAATGTATAATAATGGGGGAATATTAGTGGGTCCTGATAATGCTTATATTATAAGTCTTATGTTACCAGTAAAAAGTGGCCTACATTATTTTAAAATATATCTAGCCAGTGACAGAGTGCAAGCATATTCGTCTAAAATAATTCTGTATTTTCAGGTTCAGAATCATGAATATATTTATTCTGGTGTCACCATTGTCCAAGCCTATTGATTTACACCCACAATATTATATCAAATTTAGCATTTAATCAACAGTAAATATTTTCTTAACCTTTTATTATATGTCTTGGAGTATCGCAATAATATCGTATTGTGAGTTCAGTATCGTGATATGTATCGAATCGTGAAATTAGGGTATCGTTACACCCCTATTAGATGTTTTTAAATATGTGCAAAAAATATTAAAAACAATTAATATGCATGCCAAAAAAATCTTTACATTTATTGACATTTGTTTTCTTGACTTAAAGTTTTGTCAAATCTATGTAAAATATTAAACATAAACTAGCAGAAAATGTCATGATTTCAAAAAAATTGTTGTATGTGATGTGATTATATATCAAGAACAACTACATATTTTGCTGATAAAAAAAGCTGTTTTAGCCCCAAGAAAGCTCATCATCCATGAAGTTTACAACTTTTACTGCTGAGCATGTCAGCGCACTTATAATAGAGAGAGAGAAAAATGATTATATTACTATATATAAGCAAGATCTCCACTTAAAACAGTAACAGCAAAAAGTGTTACTATGCTGGACGACAAAGATGACTTGGAGCTGGGCTTAACCAGGGACAACTTGGATGACTTGGAACTGAACTCATCCCGCGATGACTTGCAATTGGATAGGACCATCTGAGAAGCAAACACCTCCTCATACAGCTCATCACACATTAATTCAGACAACCAGCTTTGTTTATGTTCCTCAGCGAGAGTGTGGGCAGGGCTCCAATGGGGCCTAAAACTCCTGTAGTGTGAGCCAGGCATTAAGGAAAACTTTCTACTACAACAAGACTACAACAAGTACATTTAAACAAATAATAGTTTGTTGAACAAACTTAATTATTTTAAGTTCTTGTGTAAGTAAAAAATATTTGTTGAGTGAACTTAATTAAATTAAGAAAAACCTTTCCATGAAATTGAATTAAATTTTTCCAATGAAAAATAATTACAGTCAACATTTGAAGTGGATCAAAAAAGTTTAAAGTTGTCCTAAGTCAAGAACGGGTATTGTTCAAAATTCATGTATAACTGTGATGAAAGGTTTTGATCCAATTCAAATGTTGACTACTGTAGTTTGGACTGATTTACTGTAGTTTTGTTGTATGAAATTAAATTAATTAGCCAAATAGCCAGGGTTTTGCAGAGCGGGGTGGAGACGGTGGGAGTGTGACAATGGTGGAGGGAAGCAAGAGCCCAGCAGAGCCAGACGGGTGGAGGGTCGAGACACAGCAGCTGACTCGAAAGTCTGAGGGTGACAGTCAACCTGAGGGATGACAGTCAACAGTGGAACCGGGGGAGGCAAGGTAGACCTGATGGGTTAGGGGGCCGAGGTTGAGTCTTGGGTTTGGAGGCTTGAAGTGAAGCTGAGGGATCCAAGAGCCAAGTCATAGCTGATGACTGGGAAGCACCAGGCGGATCCATGCAGCAGAGTGGAACCACTGGAGGAGCTGAGGGGCTAAAGGGAGACCGCGGAGACGATGAACCAGATGGCATTGACAGTGGAGGAGGGAGAGCGATGCTGGGCAGGACCATATACAACAAAGGAGATTTGGTGCTGGACGACAAAGATGATTTGGAGCTGGGCTTAACCAGGGACAACTTGGATGACTTGGAACTGAACTCATCCCGCGATGACTTGCAATTGGATAGGACCCTCTGAGAAGCAAACACCTCCTCATACAGCTCATCACACATTAATTCAGACAACCAGCTTTGTTTATGTTCCTCAGCGAGAGTGTGGGCAGGGCTCCAATCCATCACCACAAACTCCACCAATATGATGATGGATGCTGTTGCCGGCTCACATACATTGACAGATTTCGTGTTGGGCTCAGGCTCCAGGATAAAATTGGCCTCTGGCAATCGTTCTGGCTCTGTTTTAAAGGCTGGCTCTGGCTCTGAGTCAGCGGTGGGCTCTGGCTTTTCTGCGGCGTGCATGGCTGACAGGGCTGGGCTCTGGGTCTGGAGTGGGGCTAACGATGTCCTCATCAGCGAGGTAGATGGTAACATGTGAGTCATTTCTAACCAGAACCCACTCCACATACTGAGCAAAGCTCCCTCGAGGACCATCTCGGACAGGCGTGCCTTCGAGGTAGTGAGTGAGGCACACCAGATTGAGAAAATCCCTCATGTGATACTCGAGGGAGCGATCCCCCCAAAATAATCCAATCTTAGCGGTCTTGTGCTCTGTCAGGGGTTGCTTGAATAACGATCCATGGATGATGGATGATGGAGGAACAGGGAACAGGTGTGACACCAATCAGGGACCATGCAACTAATCAATGACTAAACTCAGACAAATGGTGACAAAAAAAAATAAAAAATATGGCTGTGTCCGAAATCACCCCCTATACCCTTAAATAGGGCACTGTTTGAGGGTACAACCATTTCTAGTGTTGTCCGAAACCATAGTGGACATAATCAAGTGCACTCATTCAACCCCACAATGCACCGCAATAGCGAGTGTACAACTGGTGTACGCTCAACGGCTAGAGCAGTGCTGCTCCGACACAATCACAGAATGCTTTCGAGAGAGGTAGTGCTTTGTTTAATTTAATTTTTAATTAACTTAATTTATCTTTTTTTATTCAACGTATTAATAATAAAAATTAATGAATAATATTAAAATATTTAAATCAATTTTAAGTTATCTCGCGGCCCCCCTGGAGGATCACTGAGGCCCCCTAATGGGTGGCGGCCCACAGGTTGAAAACCACCAGGCTGGAGAATACCCAAAATGCACTGTGAGAGTTGTGCACTGAATGAATTCCCGCGTCTCAACAGGAGATGGCGCCGCAGCTGAATCAATCACAAAGTGTGGCAATGATGATCTCAGGTACTGTTTATGTGCTTTGTTTAATGTTAAAAACATGTAATGTGACTTTGAATATCATTAAGTGCTCCCAGCTTTGTAGCTGTAAAAGCAACAATGGATAATTCACCTCAGATCTTGAAATTAAACAAATGGAAACAAGAACGTTCAAACTGTGAACAAACAAGTGTATTCTTTGAAGATTGTTTTAGTAACTCAGTAGCCCATGTATTTTTAATAATGTTTAAATGGTGTAATATTTGTGAATTTGATTATGTAGCCTACTTATCCATTTTCTTGCCGTCAAATTACTCTTTGGTGCTGTGCACTTGCTGCGAGACTCCGCCCACACGCTGTTCTGATTGGCTGTGGGGTTTGATTGCCCCGTCACGTGATGTGAATTTAGCCTGTGGGGGAAAACATTGCCTTTGCGCTAATTGAAATACACGGTACAGTTGCTGTGTCGTTTTCTGTACCGCCAATAAACAAACAAATTATGAATTGAAGTTCTACATCCTTCCTAATAAACACACAGAACCAGAAAGGAGGACAAAATGGCTACAAGCAATAAGGCGTGAGGATGATCAAGGGAAGTTGTGGAATCCCAAGACTAAGCATGTGTGTGTGTGTGCAGTCGGCATTTCATCACAGGTAGGCTATGTTAACATTGTGTTCATTATTAACATTATCAAAACTGTGTAAGGTTTTTTCAGAAAGTGGCATGCATATATAATTAGCCTCATCATTCTACCTTAAGCAAAACTATGTAGCCTAGTGTCGAACCTAAACTCGCATGAAAGCACGTCTGCTAAGAAACACTTGGTAGGCCTAACCGAGTAGGCCTAACTCTTTCCCTTTCAACATAGTCATATTGATAACTGCTGTCAGATATAATTTAGACATAACCTCCCATATTCATTCGTTTGTTTACACCGTTTTGCTGTAGGTTTTAAAAGTGACAAGGAAGATCACCCGGACTACATGCCATCAGTGTTTCCACAAAGAACACAATCAACGTTGAAATTGAATAGACTGCAGAGACTGAAGAATCGCTCTCGTAAAAAACTTCAATGTGAACTGTCTCAACAAGTCCTCACGCCAGACACAGAGACTACGGAGAGTGAACACGAGCTGGATACCGATCCAGTGGCGCTAGAGAGTCAACAAACACTGCTTCCCCCAAGTGAACACGAGCTGATACCGATCCAGTGCAGCTAGAGAGTCAACAAACACCGTCGGTGCCTCCCATGGAAAATGAACTGCTGGTTGAATCTACCATGCCTCCATGTCACCATCATGGTGAGATAGAGCAGCTCCATGAGGAGATAATGCATTTAAGGAGAGAGCGGGATGAAGCCAGGCAGAAAAGACTTGATGTGGTGATGGAGCTGGAAAGGGTGACATTTTCAGCAAACAATGTCAAGGGAAATGATGAGAAATGCAAAGATATGACAGGCCTGTCATGGACATTGTTTGAGACTCTGCATCAGTTCCTTGCACAATTTGTGGTGCCACATCCTCGGTGCAAGCTGTCAACGCAGGACCAGCTATTCATCACATTAGTGAAATTACGACAAAATCCATCAACAGACCTGATGTGCTATATCTTAAATGTAGCACGCAGCACCTTCCTTGGTATATTCTCCCGTTGGCTGGATTTAATGTATGCCAAAGTCTCTTTTTTGGTTGCCTGGCCAGACAGGGAGTGTATCAGGAGTACAGTTCCTGCCGAGGTTCTGCTTCATTATCCCAGACCAGTATAATTTTGAGATACAAACCAGGTGAGCCCCCAACCCCCCCTCAGAAGTACGTATGGGTATAAATGTTTAATAGACTTAAAACGTGTAAGCGGGACAAACTACTGGACCGGACTGATTAATTACGTCATGTCATTTCTGTGTTATTTCTTTCCTGAAAGAGCGATTACATACTCAAGATATAAAAACTGGACCACTGTGAAATACTTCATCGCCTGTCACCCATCAGGAGCGATCACCTTCCTCTCCAAAGGCTGGGGTGGCAGAGCCTCAGATGTACATATTGTGAGGTCTTCTGATTTTCTGTCTTCGAGGTACCATTACATTGGAGATCAAGTAAATTGTTAATTTCAAATGTTATTTATGTCTTATGAAGGCCTACACTGTAGAGACAGTTTCACGCTCAGCTCCCATACTTTGATACTGAATATGTCCATATAATACAGGAACAGTATATTAAAACATTGTTTATATCAGATTCTTGCAGACAGAGGTTTCACATTAAAGGATGACTTTGCCATTTTGGGTGCAGAGCTGATTACACCATCTTTCACCCGTGGTCGAAAAGAAGAAGAAGAAGATGTAGCATATTCTTGTGTGGCATCCAACATCAGAATTCACATTGGTTAGTGTTATTGAGTCATAAGTTAGCTGTGCATTATATGAATAAGGAGTCAGTCATGAACTATTTTGAGTTTTTTTATTACAAATCCAAAGTAACAGGTGATTAGACAATTGATATGTTCCCCAGAGAGAGTGACTGGTGCCCTGAAGAACCGGTACCACATCCTGGATGGGCCACTTCCTATGCGTCTGGTGAAGAGCCTGATGGATGAGCGACAAAACAGAGAAGAGGCCATGATTGACAGAATTGTGCATGTCTGTGCAGCATTAGTGAACATGTCTGGCAGTGTTATGTACAGCCGCTATTAAATCACAAAGTAAGGATGCAACAAATGAACCATATTTTGATCGGCTACTCTACAATATCATTCTTGCATTCTAATTGTACCCTCTGTTGATTGTCTTATCCAGAAGTGTCTAATGGAACCCTTGACGGGCCTCCTCCACCACCTCCTCCTCCTCCTCTGCACCCTGACGGGCCTCCTCAGACAATGGCCTGGCAAATTCTGAAACCTGCCGTGGTTATGTTGAGGTTAAGGTGAGGTTGGCCAACAGGAGCACAGATGTATATAGCGGCTGATGTGCATTAGCTGTGGTACCTTCCATCCCAAGAGCATGTTTGTATGTCGCCAGGCCATCTTCCTCATGGTGCCTCCCCCACTGGATCCATGGCTTCATAATTGGCCTGTGCCTTTGCTGGCATATGCTGTTGATAAAGGAGCAGCTCGGCACAGTAGCCTTCAGGACACGGTGTGCAATGGACCCTGTGATGCGTCCCACTCGCTCTTGGTGCCATTGCACACACGATGCCTGGCTGATTGTGGCCCTCTCCACCTGTTCCACCTCTGCCTCGGTTACCTTGTGCTGGCTAAAACACCATGGCTTTTTTGATGGTGTAGAAAAATCCCGGAAGCTTTTCAGTGCCACCGCATCAGACCTTTCAGCCAGCATAGACAGGAACTGCTGCTGCTGTGAAGCAGAGGCTTTGGGGATGGCATGTTTTATTTTTCTCCTTTTTGTGGTTTTTGGTCGCTGGATATAAAAAGTGGTGTTTGCAACAAGTGCAGGCTCAATATTTTTAACACACACCTGATTCCATTCACAGGCTTTACTCGTGCATGCTACTTTATTAATACCCAAGCGAACACACCTCCAATTTGAAAAGCACAGCAGCTACATGAGAGCATGATTCACCAAGACTGAAAACAGAAAAAGTAGAGAAATGGCTTTGTTGTAGTACAAATTACAGTATTAATACAAATAAGTGTCACGTATAAAGAATCAGTATAAGTATAATCAACCACATACCCTGCCATACAGTTGCAGTGACCAGTCAGGATGGCCCCGTCCTGCTGTACTGCAATCCAGGTCTTATGTGGCTTGTCTGTTACCCTCCATGACGGCTTTACATCGCATCTCATGAGACATGAGAGTCCTGGCATCTGGTGGTGTAGAACCACCCCAACAAACCCGTTGGTAAAAGGTGTGAGCCTCCAGGGACTTGTAATTTTTGAGATTACTGTGTGAGTAGATCCATGTGTGATATAGTAGTGGCTGTTAAACTCGTATTAGGCAGTGGGCCAGATTTGTCTACATCCTTACAAAAAACAACTATAGTAATCCTATAAGATTTCTATAGTAGTGTATAATACTTCTGTGATGTTCTGTAATACCTCTATAGTACTTCTATAGTATGTCCCAAAATACTATAGTATTCCTATAGGATTACTATAATATTTTGTCCCAAAATACTACAAGATTCCTATAGTTGTTTTTCATAAGGGATTTCTCATTCACATTAGCGTTATCAGCTGAAGGCTCGCTTGATAGGCCAATCGCGAACCTATGGAGTAGTTTGAGGTCTACACTCAATACAGACTGCAGTCTGTGAGTTAGGGATAACTGTCAGCACAGTCCCTCGGCAACTTCGTACTACTGATCACCGTTTTACAAAAGGATTAATAGTTTGGAGTGAAGCATACGTACAATTGGTACAAGGTTTTATGGAGTTATAGTATGCAACATATACGAAAGTTGATTGAGTTATAGGCTAATGTTACCGCTACAGCTACCGCAATGTCTTACCTGGAGATTCAACCAGATAACAAAATATGTCTGGAAACGACACCTCCGGCCATTTGGTTGGGTCATTGACCCAGTTTTTAATTAAATAAGGGCATCATAACCTATTGCAGTTAATTTTGCAATGTACCGTTGCCGGTCGGCAGGCGTCAATGACTCGCAATACGACATTTTTGTCATTCAAATACACACGACGTTCGATGTGTTTTCCCCCCCGCCGACTCCACTCTCGCCACGCCAGACCACGCCCTCAACTATGACTAGATGCCGACTGTATGTATCTCGAGTCTAGTGTGGACAGACTAATTATTTGTCGCTGGAATCTTATCGCATCGCGTCTGGTTAGGACACGGTGTGTATGTGGTTAGGATTGTTGCATTATTCCAAATAAATAGATTTAGATTCACAAACAAATGTAAAGAGATTCTCAAAAATGTATTAAATTCACAAATAAATAGATTAAGATTCACAAATAAATGTAAAAAGTTTCACAAAAATGTATTAAATTCACAAATAAATAGATTTAGATTCACAAACAAATGTAAAGAGATTCTCAAAAATGTATTAAATTCACAAATAAATAGATTAAGATTCACAAATAAATGTAAAAAGTTTCACAAAAATGTATAAAACTCACAAATAAAATAAAATGAGATTTGAAAATAAAATGTTTACTCAAGCCAATCAGATAACGGCCACATTGAGCTGACCAATTGTAGCACGTTCTTGCTACAACCAATCACGTTAGACTTTACACTCGGGGCAGAAACTGAATTTGATTCATTTTGCAGATATTTGCACCCCTGAAAGGAGGTGTAATGGGCGCTTCATTCAAACTGAGCTGTTTGTGTGTGGTTAAAACACCCCATTTCCAAAAGATTGTTGGAGTTTAAGGGTTCTTTATATTTCCATCAGGATAAACTCAGGATTACACACAAATTATGATCATCATAGATCCCGAGCATCATATAACATCCTCTCTACACCGGACGCAAGCGGCGTGACAGCACGTCAAAAGCAAATAGTTATCTTCCCTGCTGCCATAGCAGTGTCAAATAATGTAAAACTAACATGTTTGTAATGTACACATTTTGCCCATGATGTCTGTTTTTTTACCTGCAGTGCCATTGAATGACTTTTTTGATGTGGATGTGGATGTTGCAATCCTGTAATTGTGAATAGTTCTTCAAAACATATTGTATACCTAAGAATCTGCATCTGGTCAGTATTTTTACTTTGGTCAATAGCTCATTCTCATTCAAAATAAATATTTGAAAAAGCCTATCACATTTGTGGTGTATGTATTGCCTTTTAATTGATCTACATTGCCTTTTTATTTACATTAATCAATTTTGCGAAAAAAAAAAAAAATTGTGCTTGTCAGTACTTACCACTTAAAGGGATACTTCAGGATTTAGCATTAAGCTTTGTATTAGTAGAAAACCTGTAGTATTTTCGAATTACCGTGCTTTCCACCCTCATATCCCCCTGAGATGAGAGATTTATGTATTTTTTGTCTGGAAAAAATCCTCCGATGACGCAAAAATCGTCATTTTGCGTCATCAAAGGATTTTTTGGCCAGAGGCTAAAGACTACAGCCAGTAGTAGGGGCTGTCCCGCATGTTTTCAACCCGCCCATAGAGGGTGGGATCTCACTCACAGAATGTACACAGTGTCAGCCGTCTTTCTTTGGAAGCTAAGCTAGCAGGCTCTTGCTCTGTGGAGAAAGCTGAGTAGTAGGGGTTACCATCCTCTTTTTCCCGGACATGTCCGGCCGTCGAGATCGTCCAAAATGTCCGGGATTCGGCTTTTGCTTTCTGCAGTCGTCATTCATTGTTTACATGCACACCTTTTGTTTCAATCTAATTGAATTCATTCCGATTGGTGAATCTGAATGTAGTGTTTACATGAACGCTAAACAAGTGATTGGTTGATGTGCGTTTTAACATTGCTAAAAAAAATCCCGCTCCTCCGTGAGAGATACGAGACCGGTGCGTCTCAGTAATGACGCCACCGGCCTCGCGCCGTTCTCCCGCGCCCCTCAGCCTCGTCCTGCTCGCCACAGTAAACATAATGAATGGCGACTGTAGAACGCAAAAGCCGAATCCAGGACATTTTGGGCGATCTCGAAATCCCGGGCAAACTCGTCACGGAGACTCACTAGTGGCCTAGCCTTGTTGTTTCACTGCGCTCTCTTACCGGTAGGCGTGGCTTGGGAGTGGCCTCGTAGAGCAGCGAAGCAAGTGCATTCTGGGAGTTGTTGTCTTTCATCCACATAAGCCAAAAATACATTTTCTGGCTTTTCTCAGTCTAGAAAGCTCCAAATTCAAAAATAATTTCACATTTCTTCTACATAAATGACCTATTTTAAATACACATTCATCTTTCCAGAGGTGAAGTATCCCTTTAATTATCACTTTTGTATCTGCATAGCTCAGCTTATGGGGATGAATGAAACATCAACCTTGAGTAAGTTGATGTGTTTGGGGATTTGTCCATTGACATATAACATTTTAATTATGAACAAGATTCAAAAGATCCGAGTCAGTAAAATGATCTGAACTTCCCATTACAATGAAGTTGAAAATGTAGGCTACAGTATTTGTGACGTAACATGATTCACATGTTAAAACCTATTACAACATGTGCATATATTTGTCACATGAGCTCCACATTATAACCTATAGTAACATGTTTTCCACATGTGCCACGTGCTCCATTATGTTCACAAGTGGTGAAACGTTGTTCACATGAGGTCACGTGATCACATGTAAAATTCATGTGGTTTTTCTGTAAGGGGATGTAAAGTGTCTGCATAATCTTCCTTATTGACTATAGTGCCGGTTATGAAAATTTATAATTCGTGATACTGTCTACACTGGATGATGACACGATGATTCACTGACATTCTTCTTCTGAAGTAGGCAAATGATTTGGTCTAACACTTATGAAATGCAAATTTTAAACCTATTTTACTGTAGCAATTTTATGGGCCTTAGCCTTACACTTTCTATTTGAGCTAATGCAGATGAACGAGCAAAGTTATTTCAGGGCAAGACCACCCTGATTGTAAAACCAAATGTGATTGGTTGTAGCGAGAACGTGCTACGATTGGTCAGCTCAATGTGGCCATTATCTGATTGGCTTGAGTAAACGGTGGGTGGAGTCCACTTATTTGTGGATTATTTTTCTGCACGTCGACGCTAGAAGTGTTTCAAAATCCACAGATGCGTGAGGGGATTTACAAATGCACAAGAAGAGATTCACTAATGTGTGCAGCGATTTACAAATGCACAGAAAGCGGTTCACAAATAAATGCCAGGCAGAGTTGTGTTTGTGACATAAATCACATTTGAATCTCAATCTATTTATTTGGAATAAAGCAACAATCCTAACCCCATAGGTGTGAGACTAAAACTACACAAGACAACGACACTGAATATAACTGTGACAGGTGAGGAGGGAAGCTTGTGCTTAGGTTGTGGGTAGGCCTAGCGGTTGTGCACATGAGCGTTCCAGTCTGATACGGCTGTACACAGAAAGCATAATCTGCATATGGAGAAGAGCAGCACTGTTATCAACTAATCTTAATTCAAGTTACTACTAATAGCTAACATGACACAAGTTCATTCTGAATCTAACTTTCTATAGAATGTGAATATTATGAACAAGCATCTCTGCACTGATGCTAGCATAGCTACACAATGGCTCAATGATAAAAGCAACACATGATAGTCTTAATGTTGCCACCCCCAGCCTACAAGCAGACAAATAACCACAATCAAGGGGGAGGTACAGTTCAATTTGCTCCGACCACACAAGCAGTCGTCTATTCCATTTGATCATTTCCTGAACTAGTTATATATAATCTTTAATACCTCAGTTTATAGGGAGCATTCGGCTAAAAGCATAATGAAAGCATGTTTTATACAGTTGTTGTCTTTTTTACTGCCGTATGTAAATTAGTGCAGTGTTTCTCCACTGGTTTGCTTCTCCACTAAGTGCAAATAGCCCGCCTTGTTGACAGAGGCTATTTATACTCACTCTGCCCTCCATTGTGTCTTTGAGTCAGACAAATTACAAATGAATGCAACCGATCTGAGTTTGAAGCCGCCATTTACCGAACTCATTCTTTTCCCATCGCACATCAGCTGAGAGAGGTGTTTATTCTAAATAAAAATTAAGACATTTTTCGAAAAGTGGAAATAAAGTGCCAAGTGAGTATTTAATAGTGGGAATACTGTGTTTAATGGGTCAGGTTAGTGGGAGGCGTAGAGCAGGGATTTCCCAAACACTGCAGGTTTTGCATGTTAGCGGCTCCAGGAACGTGGTTGGGAACCCCTGATGTAGAGAAGGTAATGTCAACTACAAGTAATATCCCAATAAATCAGCATATTTATGATTTTAATTAATATATTCATTGACACTGAATACGTTGTTATTGTTGTTTTATAATGCACTACACTGAGATGCAAATACTGTAGTATCTGCCACCACTATTTACACTTAGTGCAAAGAAAATACTGCCATTTTCACTTAGTGTAAATAAGATCTCCACACGTCTTCACTTGATAAATGTTTAAACCACCATCTATATGTATGCAAAGTTTAATGTTTGTTTCGTTTATCAACTGACCAAACTAGTGGAACATTTCATTTGCACAAAACCACACTGTATGTTAACCACACAGAAACAGAGCAGAAGTTACCAGTTTTAATACAAGAAGCAAATTATTTAGAACAATTAATATGCAAGCAAAAAATATATAAATAAGATAAAAAAATATACATTTATTAAGCGCTGTTCATGTGATTTCTACTCTAGCTATATGCCAAATTTCTTTAACATACAAATACACATACATAAATTAGCTCAAATTTTCATTTGTAAAAAGTTGCTCTAACACACAGAACCCACATTGCCTTCTGGTTTACTGCAAACATGAACATCTCAGAGCACTGGCAAGAAGAAAAATAGATAAAAAGGTCTGTATAGAGACAATAATTCCAGAGAATACTTCATACAGCTTTTACGGGCTGAAGAAAAGAGTAGGTGGCCTGATCCTGGCAAGGCTGGTTTCGTCTGGAGCGCTTGGAGAAATCAACTTCAGCATACTGGAAGAGGAAGATCATACAAATGAATGGCCATTACAGTGTGTAAGACATAATGTACAGTCAGCCGATAGGAAATTAAACCCTAATAAGGTGATCAGGACCCCGAAATGAAGCATAGGGGTCTTGTATCATCCTGAAGGACCAATAGAAACAGATGAAGGATGATGTGAGAGATATAAAACTAGCACAATGATCAAATATAAGGTTTAGCACTAATTACAAGAAATATATTTGACCAGAATGCTGCAACTAACCAATCAGAATTGAGTATCCCAGACAGCATGTGTGATATGTTTTTAAGTAATTTTCTAAAACACATTCATATAATTTATTTAATGTAGTACACTATCTGAAGTTGAAAGGATTTAAGTAGATTAACCACTACTAAAAGATAACTATTATATCACTATACTAACCTAAGAGCATAGTGCAAAAATAATGTGGCCAGGTTATATTTAAACTAATATATTAAAAATAATTAAGATAATTTATTTAAGAAGTGTCTTACCTGTGGATCATTTGTGTTTTGAGCTGCAGTGGTACTTTGAGGTTTATTTGAAGTATTTTTAGATCTTCTAGTTGCGTCAATGCAGCTCTTCACCAAACCTGAAACAACAGTGAATAAACATCACTGAGACACTTCTTGACAGTTTAAACAAAGAGCAGATATGATATGGCTGAATTTGTGTATTGATTTAGAGTTTGTCTCCATGTAGTTAATTCAATGAAATTTTTACAAACCTATCACTGCAATGGTCAGAAGCACATTTATCAGGACAGATATGATGGTCATATTTCTCCATGGTATCTGGTGTTGTGCAGCGTCATCTGTCTGATTCCTGTGGACGGAGTCTGTAAAAGGTTTGTAGTTCAATCTTTATTCAGTTTCAGTCTTTAACAGAACAATAAAACTATTATTAGATCTTCATACAGTATATTCAATATGGAATCCATCATGTGGTTTATAAAGACATGAAATGATAAAATAACTCACCGCTGATGTAGATTTTGGTGCCGTTGCTGAATTTTAGTGGTTTACTAGTTTTCACACAATAATAAACTCCTAATTCATCAATGGTGATATTTTTGATGAACAGACGACTGTTAGTTTTCACTGAGTATTTGTGTTCAAAGCTGCTGTTTTTATTTTTAGGTCCTTTATATGTGCTGTTGTAGCATACGATCAACACTGGAGGATCCGGTAATCTCAGTTTGTACCAGTAAATCTCCTCTATACCAAGATCACAGGTTATAATCACATCAGATCCTAGAGTTACTGGTGTGTTTGTTAGACTCTCTGTGGCTTGATACAACATGAACAGATCTATGACAGAAAGAAAAACACATTTATTAAGATATAAAATCAAAACTGACTCAATCAAATGTGACGTGAGAAGCTCACAGATCTGCAGCTGTATGATCTTCATTGTCTGATCCAGATGAATAATATCTGCTATAGTGATCATTCAAACATCTCGAACTGTGAGCGGAAACACAAACCTCGACCACACAGACGAGAGGGGAAGTCAGAGCTGGCCTTCTCTGAGAACATGATCATTCTTACATTTTTGTTAAATCAACATCATATGTTGAAGTAAGTAATAGTTATGTGTAATGTAAGTCTGTCAGAGCTACAAATCTTATTTCAGATTAATATTTAAGATGGTAAACTGAATGCACAATATTTTTAATAACCCAAAGAGATCGCACTGTCAGATAGTTTGGGAATATTCACACATAACGTATACACATAAAACATGATATCAGAGTTTTAAAATCAAACATTTTAAAAGAGAACAATTTAAACCAATGCAGCATTAAGCTGTGTCGTCAGCAAGTCGTTTCCCATCATGCTTTTGATCAGCGCAGTCGGTGGAGAGCAACTGTGCTCGACTGCAGAATCCGACACGTCCGCCTTGCGATCGCGAGAGATTTTTGACATACATCAGCATGACATCAGAGCAAGGCGGACCGCACTCGGACACATTTCACAAGTTTGTCTCTTAAGAACGGTGATTTTACTGATAATAAACCTATACTTAAAATACATTTACAACGCAGTAAAATAAATGATGAACACATGATAAATGTCTCTAAGTGAAGTTCACAACAATTTCAGGAGGAGTGAACCCATCTAATCTTTCAATTAACCGCTGGATCATATAAGCAGCTGCTCACCTTGTTCTGGCATCAGCTGTTTTTGTATCCCTACACCTCCCCAACTCCACCAACATAATTTAGGCATCTTGCTACCATACTCATCATCCAAGCATTAGTAGTCCCACTGGGGGGAATATCTAAGCTCAAGTTGAAGCTGCTTCCTCGAGCCCCTCCACTGCAGACAGCAAGCAAAATACGCTTAACCTTATTAGCTTAAAGATTATATGGGCAAATGAACTCGTGAAATAAGTTTTAATATGACCTAAATTTAGCAAATAGACAAAATCCACATCCTTAGATTTAGTCCATGCACAGTACCTTGTGTTTTAAAGCACACTCAGTGAACAAAGGTTCACAACACAACGGAAATGCAAATTGGTTTTCATACATTTATAGCCAATGTAGTCACTATAGTCAATGTTTTTGATTTATTGTCAGCAAATGTTTTTTGAAATCCTGGTTTTCTTGCTCAACACTGCCCTCTTGTGGTCAGGAGGCATTTCCTTTGTGCTGTGACTTATTTATTTATTTATTTATTTGTTTCAACAGAAATAAACAAAAGCATAGAACAAAGCCAGCAGGAAACATGAAAACATTATTTCTGGTCACATATTCCTGATTCTAGGACATATTATGAAAATGAAAATCTCATGCATAATTGGGTATTACGTTTTTTATATTGACTTGCCCCTAAACAGCACATACATTGATATCAACCATATTTATAAGCTTTAAACTTTAACAAAGAGAAAGACATATTGTTTTACATTATATTTTCATGTAACATATCAGTGTTTGTGTTGAGTCTAAATCCATATCTTGAAGATTTTGTAGGTCTGTGTCTTGAAATTGTTTCAAGTCGTCTCCATTTCTTGCATGAACAAACACCTTTAATAGTCCTTAAAAGTGACAAAGTGAAATCAGATTTATCATTAAATGAGTAGTTCAGCCAAAAACACGATTTATTTACTCACATTTCAGGTTTTGTTCTTTCTGTAATATAATAATTGTAGTCACTATAAAGAGCTGCAACTGCAAGAGCTGTTAAAATAATCTTTTTTTTGTTTTTTTTAACAGCATACTGATATTATAGTGAGAATTCAAGAGCACAATGTCCACATTTGGAGCCATACACATAAAAATTCACCAAAGAGCTCACCTATGATCACAATGATCAGAAGACCATTTATGAAAGCAGATATGAGGCTAATAATCTGCCAATGTGTCTGATTCTTCTCAATGTTCTTCACCGCTGTATGATTCTGGATCTCTGGAGTTGGTACTGTGTAATATATAATATATTCAGCACTGTGCATCCATTGAAATGTTTAGTTACTTTACATAACGGTCTAAAAAGGATGCATTGTATAATAATTTGTTGTATGACATCAATATGATCACTGAATGTTCACTCACCAGTGATGTGTAGTCTGGTGCCGTCGCTGTATTTAGGAGGAGCGTCTGTGGTCATACAGTAATAAAGTCCTAAATCATCAATAGTGACATTATTTATGAATAGATGAGGTTTTCTTTGCACTGAATATTTTTGTCTAAATCTATTATTGTAGTAATGAGGAGTTGAAGATGAGAAAGTGCGTAATATCATAACCGGAGAATCTGGTAGTTTCAGTAATAACCAGTTAACCTCCTTTACATCAAAATCACAGTTTATCGACACATTTTGACCCAAATCTGTTAGTTGATCAGTTAAAGTCTCCGCAGCTTCACACCATATGAGCAGATCTGTGAAATAGACACAACAGACACACTAAATATGGATTATTGTGTCATTAAACATCATAAATCAACTTATAAAGAACAATAAAATATTCATAAAGTACAATAAACTCACAGAGGTAAAGCTGCACAATCTTCATGATGTTAAAACACTTGTTTCTTTCACACGACTGTAGAGATGTAACTTTACCTCAGAGCTTTCAAATGAATAGTGTGATTAACCACAATCAAGAGGAAGTTAAAGGCAGGTTTGCTCTGGCCACACGTTTAGTTTTGTTGTTGATTTGTTCAAAACTCAACCCTTGACCTATATATATAATCTCTTGTCTTTTTAAAAATATATATTTATCTCAAAAATTCACTGGCAGCAAAATGACCCAAGACACTGAGAACAGCCCAATTTTCTTTCTTTAGTGTCATACAAACACATATATTATGTTTTCTTCAATTGTAGTATCATTCTAACCCGTGATTATTAACTCATAAGTTTAGAGGAGGTTTATGGTTTCTCTCTCTTGAATTTCAATGCTCTCAGCAGCCACTAATTCACCACCATTAACAATATTTATCCTCGAGGCAAGTGAGAATGTATTTTAATTAATCTGGATTGAATTTCTTTTTGCCTAGTACGCCCTCTTTTAACTAGGAAATAATAGGAAGTGTGAAACTTATTTCTCACATTTGTTATACAATTTATTAATATTTTTTAATGTTAGTTAATACAAATTCAGCTGTTAATTGTTAGTTCATGTTAGCTCAGGTTCATCAAATAATATTTACAGATACAACATTTGTTTTTAATAATGTATTTCAATAAATTTCAATCAAAATTTAATTAGCATGAATTAAAGTTAATAAATGCTGTAGAAGTATTTCTTTTCATTGTTAGTTCATTTTTACTATTGAAGTTAACTTATGTTAATAAATGGAACATAAATAATTGTAAAGTTTTACCATGGTGTTTCGTGTCATGTTCACTTGGTTAAAGTTTAAACCACTTCATGCAAGTGTGATCGTGTTGTTCATCAAGTGACCAAACCAGTGGAACACTTCATTTGCACGAAACCATGCTTGTGTTAACCACAAAAAAGAAAACTGTGCAAAAGTCAGATGTTAGGGGTGTAACAATATATCGTGTCACAATATAATACAAAATACAAAAATGCAACAATATGTATCATGGATAGTTCACCCAAAATAAAAATTACCCTGTGAGAAAAAATTTAAGTTTTCAGAGTCAGTACTACATTAAACTACAATATATTATGTTGAATATAATGTATAATAATGGGGGAATATTAGTGGGTCCTGATAATGCTTATGTTATAAGTCTTATGTTACCAGTAAAAAGTGGCCTACATTATTTTAAATATATCTAGCCAGTGATAGAGTGCAAGCATATTCGTCTAAAATAATTCTGTATTTTCAGGTTCAGAATCATGAATATATTTATTCTGGTGTCACCATTGTCCAAGCCTATTGATTTACACCCACAATATTATATCAAATTTAGCATTTAATCAACAGTAAATATTTTCTTAACCTTTTATTATATGTCTTGGAGTATCGCAATAATATCGTATTGTGAGTTCAGTATCGTGATATGTATCGAATCGTGAAATTAGGGTATCGTTACACCCCTATTAGATGTTTTTAAATATGTGCAAAAAATATTAAAAACAATTAATATGCATGCCAAAAAAATCTTTACATTTATTCACATTTGTTTTCTTGACTTCATGCTTTGTCAAATCTATGTAAAATATTAAACATAAACTAGCAGAAAATGTCATGATTTAAAAAAAAATGTTTTATGTGATGTGTGATTATATATCAAGAACAACTACACATTTTGCTGATAAAAAAGCTGTTTCAGCCCCAAGAAAGCTCATCATCCATGAAGTTTACAACTTTTACTGCTGAGCATGTCAGCACACTTATAATAGAGAGAGAGAAAAAATGATTATATTACTATATATAAGCAAGATCTCCACTTAAAACAGTACCAGCAAAAAGTGTTACTATCACACACACACTGCATATTTACATACAAAGCAGCAAAGTCATAAATGGAAATTAAAATCCACACATATAAAACATAATAACAGTAAATTTTAGTTTGTTAAAAAAAAGCATATGTAGGCACACTTTGTATTCATAAAGTGTATCACATCACACATTGGCTGTAGACAGTAGTGCTCTGCTCCTGACTAGGCCTGGTGTTACTGGAGCACATGAAGAAATCAACTTCAGCACACTGAAAGAGGACAATATTATATATGAATGGACATATACAGTATGATAGACATAATGTACAGTCAGCTGGTCATAAACATTTCAGATCATTTAATGAATCTTGTGCAGCTTGAAGTTGCAGTGTAAGAATCTCCAGGATAATAGAGGACAAAATAAGATAACGTATATTAATATTGAAGATCTTACCTGTGGATTATTTGAGTTTTGAGCCGCAGATTTTCCTGTTGCATTAATAAAGCTCTTCACCATTCCTGAAACAGCACTGAATATGAATATCACTGAATTCACACATTGTAACAGTCCAAGAGCTGATTCACAGAGAGTGTGTTTTACTGTGAAAAATGTGAGATTCAGACCAGGGGAATGAAAAAAGTGTCTAGAGAGAAAAATTTAAAGGGATACTCCACTTTAAAATGAAAATTCTGTCATCCATAGTAGGAAAAAAATATATACTATGGAAGTCAATGAGACCAGAAACTGTCTGGTTACTGATATTCTTCTAAATATCTTGCTTTCTGTTCAGCAGACGAAAGAAATTCATAAAGGATTGAAACAACATGAGGGTGAGTATATGATGACAGAATTTTCATTTTAAAGTGGAGTATCCCTTTAAAAGTTTAACTTTTTTTTAGGCATTTTTAGAACGCCATGTCTCGCACAAGATGCTGAAACAGTAAGCGTTTACATTAAAAAACAATGCAAAAGTAGCGCAGTGGAATAGAAAAACACGTTCTGTGTGAACCGGCTACATTTAGTAGATCTATAGAGTTTGTCTTCTTGTAGTTCAATGACACTTTTACTGTAGTAAAACAAGTACAAACCTATTAATGCAATGGTCAGAAGCACATTCAGCAGGACAGATATGAAGATGGTCATATTTCTCCATGGTATCTGGTGTTGTGGAGCGTCATCTGTCTGATTCCTGAGGACGGAGTCTGTAAAAGGTTTGTAGTTCAGTCTTTATTCAGTTTCAGTCTTTAACAGAACAATAAAACTATTATTAGATCTTCATACAGTATATTCAATCTGGAATCCATCATGTGGTTTATAAAGACATGAAATGATAAAATAACTCACCGCTGATGTAGATTTTGGTGCCGTTGTTGAATTTTAGTGGTTTACTAGTTTTCACACAATAATAAACTCCTAATTCATCAATGGTGATATTTTTGATGAACAGACTACTGTTAGTTTTCACTGAGTATTTGTGTATAAAGATGCTGTTTTCATATTTACCTCCTTCTAATGTACTACTGTAAGTGCGTAAGATCAACACTGGAGGATCCGGTAATCTCAGTTTGTACCAGTAAATCTCCTCTATATCAAGATCACAGGTTATAATCACATCAGATCCTAAAGTTACTGGTGTGTTTGTTAGACTCTCTGTGGCTTGATACAACATGAACAGATTTATGAGGGAAAGACACATTTATTATGACCGCCGCTAGCATAGCTAGCGAAAGCGGTCATATAGGGATTGTCAAAGTTTTTTTTTCTTTTTTTTTTTCGTCAATCTACTGAATTTTTCGTCAACGATACCAGGGACACCGAAACACCGGGGAACATGAAATTTGGTGGGCATGTAGCCCCACTAGACTTTTACGGAAAAATTTCGTTTGGTCCCCGGGGGCCACTCCCCCCCCGCGCTGGGCCCCCCCAAACCCAAAAAATGCAGTTTTTCCTAAATAACTACCTGAACCGTGGCACAGAGGAAGAAATTTTTATGGTATGTTGGTCTTAAGGGCCCACATCAACCTAGCCCATAATCACTCATTTGTGATTTGCGCCCCTCCCATAAAAAATGAAAATGCAATATTATTCTGCTTTAATCGCCCCTATCTTCAGTTGAGATGATCAGAACTGCACCATATTTCATGTGTATGATTAACTTGACATCCTCTGGGGGTATGCTAAGTTTCGTAGAATTTCATCCATGGGGGGGTATAAAATAAATTCATTTATGTGCACATTTAGTGACTGTACACTCATTGGCCTGTAGATGGTGGTGTTGTGCGATGGGTTGCTGGTTTAGGATGATACTGTCACTAAGGTTGCCAACTGTCCCGAATTAGGCGGGAGCCGCGGGACGTCCCGCATTTTGGGCCTAATTTATTTGTCCCGTGCGTGACCTCCCGTGTCCCGTTTTTTGACAAGCTGATAAACCACTGACTGATACAACAGCAGCAGTGCTGACCACGACACTTGAGAATGATCACCGACACCTGTCATCATACAATCACAGCTTTTTTTAATCACTGTTTTGAGACAAATCATTGTTTGATTTGCGAACATCCTCTGCCGTCTGGTCGCTTCCGCTTCAAGCCGGACTCGTCTCACGCTAACGGTAATTTCCTTTCACTGTCCACGTTTTGATTTCGGCTAATCAATTTTGGCGAATGCAAACAACGTGATTATTGTTCATGAGTCTAACATCCAGCTACGCAAGAAAACATGTAATCTACCTGAGGGAATAATATGCTCAAAAAACATTTCTGATTATTATTAATGTTTTAAAGCTTTTAGAAAGTACATAGAAAGCTTTTGTAACATTATCTTAACTGTCACTTTTGATTAATGTAATGCATCCTTGCTGAATAAAAGTAGGCAATTACTTTCTTTATTTTTTTTCCCAAAAAATAATCTTACTAACCCCAAACTTTTGAACTGTAAGCCTAGTGTATAATGTTAAAAAAGCTTTCTATTTTAGATAAATGCTGTTATTTTGAACTATGGTTTGTTTGTAATGTGACTTTTTTCATGTATGACATTAAAATTATTTTTAGAATTAAATACATAAATAGGTTAAGCAATACAAATGTGTTTATGTCTGATAACCTTTTAAACACAAACTTAACTGCAGACACTGAAATGACGTACACTGTGTGATACAGTACAAATATTTTGAGTGTCCCTCATTTTCCTATAAATAACCACGATTGTCCCGCATTTTCCTTTTCTGAAGTTGGCAACCCTAACTGTCACACACACACATGCAGGAATACAAACAAACGCAAGCATGCACACACACTGACATCCACACGCACAGACACACACCCATACACACACACATACAAATCCACATGCACAGACACACACACACAAACACACACGCGCACACACATGTACGCACGCACACATACACGCACAGACACACACACACACATACACAAACACACACACATACACACACACACAGACAGACATGCACATACTACTACATTTTTTAGGTATATACATAAACACGCAATACAGCCAAATTGCTCCACGTCATTTCTTTTTGTGGAAAGCCAGTGCAGGCCTGAGCGGCGGGTCATATTTTGTACCGCCATGCGGTACATCTAGTTAAGGTATAAAATCAAAAGAAAACTGACTCAATCAAATGTGACGTGAGAAACTCACAGATCTGCAGCTGTATGATCTTCATTGTCTGATCCAGATGAATAATATCTGCTATAGTGATCATTCACACATCTCGAACTGTGAGCGGAAACACAAACCTCGACCACACAGACGAGAGGGGAAGTCAGAGCTGGCCTTCTCTGAGAACATGATCATTCTTAGTTGTTTAAATCAACAAGTAGTTACAAGATTTATTTTTTGCTACCAGCATACAGGAGACATAGATTTACATTAACTAAAATGTCATTACAAAGACTCACGCTTAAAGAAAAACATCTGACGATATCTTGATGAACAGATGAAACCAAAGCAATAAATATGCATGTCTGACTGGCTGTTTGTTTCTGATTTTTTAGTGGCAAAACAAACACGTGTGGAGTTTCCACATTTTTATAATGCAAGAATTTTGTCCCAGAATTTTGTTTTAAATATAGTATGTGGTTTGCTTATTTTGTTAATTGTGTACATTGCTAGTCAGCCCCACTCTCACGCTCATATCTTATCTTTGAATATTTACCAGAGAAATAAACACACTATGGTCCGTTATGCAACCACAGACATGATCCTAATGACACTGTGAATATAAAAAATTAATCATATAAATAATTTTAAGAAATGTATAATTATACTATGGGAATATACAAGCATCTTTAGTACTTAGTAGAACATCCTTTTGGTGTGAAGACCTGCTGCAAACAAGATGTATAACCAGACACCAGCTTCTGGCAGTGTTCATTAAAATGAATTGAATTATGCCTGGCTCACACTACAGGAGTTTTAAAATCCTAACCGTTTGTGAAATCTGGACACTTAAGGAGAATCTTTGCAGATTTTCTTCCCTCAAATATTAAACATACACACACAACAGGATTTGAAAATCGCAGCGCATCACACACTACAAAAAGTTATTAAGATTATTGTGCCAGAGGAAGCGCCTCACGTGATCTCACGCAGCAGATCGGAAGCGGAAAAGCTGATATAAACATATGGATACTGTAACAAGACAACTTGCTGTATCAATAATTATTGTTTGTCGTGAGAAAAAACAAAAGCAGAAGATTAAACGAGTGTGGATAAGGAAATGGTTGGGGAGACAGGGTCAACATGGAGTCGAGTCACTCTAGTCACTCCTCCATCTCCGAAGTCCGTGCTGCAGGTTTCGTGGTCGCCATTTCAAAATGTCCGTCACTTCTGTCTCCTTGTAGACTTGTTTCTTATATGGCTATTGTGACAGAACTGACGTAATCACTGTCTTGCTTATCCCGATTTGAAATCCTAAATATCAAACATGTTTGATATGATCAGGGCAGGGCCAATTTGTGTGAGAGCAGATCGGGAGGTGCAAGATTTGATCTGTGAATGCCTCACATTACCAGATAATATGCGCCGAACATCGGAACCGATTGAGGTCCTCGAAAAGATTTTTTCTCCGATTCTCGGGAGGAGAAAATCGGGCTTAAATCGGCCTAAAACTCCTGTAGTGTGAGCCAGGCATTAAGGAAAACTTTCTACTACAACAAGACTACAACAAGTACATTTAAACAAATAATAGTTTGTTAAACAAACTTAATTATTTTAAGTTCTTGTGTAAGTAAAACATATTTGTTGAGTGAACTTAATTAAATTAAGAAAAACCTTTCCATGAAATTGAATTAAATTTTTCCAATGAAAAATAATTACAGTCAACATTTGAAGTGGATCAAAAAAGTTTAAAGTTGTCCTAAGTCAAGAACGGGTATTGTTCAAAATTCATGTATAACTGTGATGAAAGGTTTTGATCCAATTCAAATGTTGACTACTGTAGTTTGGACTGATTTATTGTAGTTTTGTTGTATGAAATTAAATTAATTAGCCAAATAGCCAGGGTTTTGCAGAGCGGGGTGGAGACGGTGGGAGTGGGACAATGGTGGAGGGAAGCAAGAGCCCAGCAGAGCCAGACGGGTGGAGGGTCGAGACACAGCAGCTGACTCGAAAGTCTGAGGGTGACAGTCAACCTGAGGGATGACAGTCAACGGTGGAACCGGGGGAGGCAAGGTAGACCCGATGGGTTAGGGGGCCGAGGTTGAGTCTTGGGTTTGGAGGCTTGAAGTGAAGCTGAGGGATCCAAGAGCCAAGTCATAGCTGATGACTGGGAAGTACCAGGCGGATCCATGCAGCAGAGTGGAACCACTGGAGGAGCTGAGGGGCTAAAGGGAGACCGCGGAGACGATGAACCAGATGGCATTGACAGTGGAGGAGGGAGAGCGATGCTGGGCAGGACCATATACAACAAAGGAGATTTGGTGCTGGACGACAAAGATGACTTGGAGCTGGGCTTAACCAGGGACAACTTGGATGACTTGGAACTGAACTCATCCCGCGATGACTTGCAATTGGATAGGACCATCTGAGAAGCAAACACCTCCTCATACAGCTCATCACACATTAATTCAGACAACCAGCTTTGTTTATGTTCCTCAGCGAGAGTGTGGGCAGGGCTCCAATCCATCACCACAAACTCCACCAATATGATGATGGATGCTGTTGCCGGCTCACATACATTGACAGATTTCGCGTTGGGCTCAGGCTCCAGGATAAAATTGGCCTCTGGCAATCGTTCTGGCTCTGTTTTAAAGGCTGGCTCTGGCTCTGAGTCAGCGGTGGGCTCTGGCTTTTCTGCGGCGTGCATGGCTGACAGGGCTGGGTTCTGGGTCTGGAGTGGGGCTAACGATGTCCTCATCAGCGAGGTAGATGGTAACATGTGAGTCATTTCTAACCAGAACCCACTCCACATACTGAGCAAAGCTCCCTCGAGGACCATCCCGGACAGGCGTGCCTTCGAGGTAGTGAGTGAGGCACACCAGATTGAGGAAGTCCCTCATGTGATACTCGAGGGAGCGATATAATAATCCAATCTTAGTGGTCTTGTGCTCTGTCAGGGGTTGCTTGAATAACGATCCATGGATGATGGAGGAACAGGGAACAGGTGTGACACCAATCAGGGACCATGCAACTAATCAATGACTAAACTCAGACAAATGGTGACAAAAAAAAAAAAAAACTATGGCTGTGTCCGAAATCGCCCCCTATACCCTTAAATAGGGCACTGTTTGAGGGTACAACCATTTCTAGTGTTGTCCGAAACCATAGTGGACATAATCAAGTGCACTCATTCAACCCCACAATGCACCGCAATAGCGAGTGTACAACTGATGTACGCTCAACGGCTAGAGCAGTGCTGCTCCGACACAATCACAGAATGCTTTCGAGAGAGGTAGTGCTTTGTTTAATTTAATTTTTAATTAACTTAATTTATCTTTTTTTATTCAACGTATTAATAATAAAAATTAATGAATAATATTAATATATTTAAATCAATTTTAAGTTATCTCGCGGCCCCCCTGGAGGATCACTGAGGCCCCCAAATGGGTGGCGGCCCACAGGTTGAAAACCACCAGGCTAGAGAATACCCATAATGCACTGTGAGAGTTGTGCACTGAATGAATTCCCGCGTCTCAACAGGAGATGGCGCCGCAGCTGAATCAATCACAAAGTGTGGCAATGATGATCTCAGGTACTGTTTATGTGCTTTGTTTAATGTTAAAAACATGTAATGTGACTTTGAATATCATTAAGTGCTCCCAGCTTTGTAGCTGTAAAAGCAACAATGGATAATTCACCTCAGATCTTGAAATTAAAGGTGCCATAGAATGGATTATTTTATTATTTTATAATGTTTCCTGGGGTGCCCTTATAATGTTAGTATGTTTTTTAGATCAAAATTTGTTATAATTTAGAAATAAAAGGCACATTTCCTAGCCTGATTTCATCCATTGATTTGAACACTCTGTTTGAAGGGGCGTGTCTGCTGTGAGACTTCAGTGTTGTTGCCCACTGCTGTGATTGGCTGACATGCTTGCATATGAAATATCTGGCATTACATGTAGAGCTATCTGGAAAACTTTTACTATTACAGCTTTTATATGTTTTTACTATTACAGCTATCGGGATTAACGAATCATGATAAGTTTTTTTTAAAGTATTTAGATCTATTCCCATCACATAAAAGGTTTCAGTGATGAGCACTGAGCAGATGACAGCCTGTTGATCGCGTGAATGAAGATCTTATCACTGCAACGCGATATACTGATGCATAAACAGTGTTGAACGACTTTGAAAGAAAGATTATCTGTCTGAATTTGAACAATTACACATCAGAAATTCACATAACCCACTGGTTCTCCAGAGGCTCGGATGAAGGAGCAAAAAAATATTTTTGTGTTCATTTGTACAACCAAACACTGAGCAACTGCCATGCTTCGTTCGCTCGTTTGCAAGCCATGATGTCTCTCGAGGAAAAAACAATATCGCACTGGATCTAGATAACACAATGTAAATTATCGTTAATAAAATCCCTACTTGCCGCTTGCGGGAATATAACGTTAGTTGAAATTGCCCCCTTCGTCCGTTTGAGACGCCGAGAGAAGCCTGGCTGCTTGATATTGTTGTAACAGTCCGTGGTGAAATGGGCAGAGCAACTAAACAACTTCGAATTAAACTGTAGCGGTATCCGATTATAGATAGATAGATTATAGATAGATCTGCCATTTTCCCTATGATCCTCCTCCTGCTTGTTTCTTCACCTGCAGAACTTCTGATGATTCGGCTGTGCAGTTTCGCCTGGCACTGAGCATGGGCTGGCATATGCAAATTTTTAGAGGCGTACATATTAATGATCCCATCGGTTTCGTCACAGTTGGTGTTATGTGGAGATTCGCCCGTTTTTCAGGGGTGTTTTTCAAAAACGAGATTTAAATAAGAAAGAGAAAACTATGGTGTTTGAGACTCACTGTATGTCATGTCCATGTACTGAACTCTTGTTATTTAACTATGCCAAGATAAATTCAATTTCACATTCTATGGCACCTTTAAACAAATGGAAACAAGAACGTTCAAACTGTGAACAAACAAGTGTATTCTTTGAAGATTGTTTTAGTAACTCAGTAGCCCATGTATTTTTAATAATGTTTAAATGGTGTAATATTTGTGAATTTGATTATGTAGCCTACTTATCCATTTTCTTGCGAGTGCCGTCAAATTACTCTCTGGTGCTGTGCACTTGCTGCGAGACTCCGCCCACACGCTGTTCTGATTGGCTGTGGGGTTTGATTGCCCCGTAACGTGATGTGAATTTAGTCCGTGGGGTAAAACATTGCCTTGGTGCTAATTGAAATACACGGTACAATCATGCCGAAGAGTTGCTGTGTCGTTTTCTGTACCGCCAATAAACAAACAAATTATGAATTGAAGTTCTACATCCTTCCTAATAAACACACAGAACCGGAAAGGAGGACAAAATGGCTACAAGCGATAAGGCGTGAGGATGATCAAGGGAAGTTGTGGAATCCCAAGACTAAGCATGTGTGTGTGTGTGCAGTCAGCATTTCATCACAGGTAGGCTATGTTAACATTGTGTTCATTATTAACATTATCAAAACTGTGTAAGGTTTTTTCAGAAAGTGGCATGCATATATAATTAGCCTTATCATTCTACCTTAAGCAAAACTATGTAGCCTAGTGTCGAACCTAAACTCGCATGGAAGCGCGTCTGCTAAGAAACACTTGGTAGGCCTAACCGAGTAGGCCTAACTCTTTCCCTTTCAACATAGTCATATTGATAACTGCTGTCAGATATAATTTAGACATAACCTCCCATATTCATTCGTTTGTTTACACCGTTTTGCTGTAGGTTTTAAAAGTGACAAGGAAGATCACCCGGACTACATGCCATCAGTGTTTCCACAAAGAACACAATCAACGTTGAAATTGAATAGACTGCAGAGACTGAAGAATCGCTCTCGTAAAAAACTTCAATGTGAACTGTCTCAACAAGTCCTCACGCCAGACACAGAGACTACGGAGAGTGAACACGAGCTGGATACCGATCCAGTGGCGCTAGAGAGTCAACAAACACTGCTTCCCCCAAGTGAACACGAGCTGATACCGATCCAGTGCAGCTAGAGAGTCAACAAACACCGTCGGTGCCTCCCATGGAAAATGAACTGCTGGTTGAATCTACCATGCCTCCATGTCACCATCATGGTGAGACAGAGCAGCTCCATGAGGAGATAATGCATTTAAGGAGAGAGCGGGATGAAGCCAGGCAGAAAAGACTTGATGTGGTGATGGAGCTGGAAAGGGTGACATTTTCAGCAAACAATGTCAAGGGAAATGATGAGAAATGCAAAGATATGACAGGCCTGTCATGGACATTGTTTGAGACTCTGCATCAGTTCCTTGCACAATTTGTGGTGCCACATCCTCGGTGCAAGCTGTCAATGCAGGACCAGCTATTCATCACATTAGTGAAATTACGACAAAATCCATCAACAGACCTGATGTGCTATATCTTAAATGTAGCACGCAGCACCTTCCTTGGTATATTCTCCCGTTGGCTGGATTTAATGTATGCCAAAGTCTCTTTTTTGGTTGCCTGGCCAGACAGGGAGTGTATCAGGAGTACAGTTCCTGCCGAGGTTCTGCTTCATTATCCCAGACTTACCAGTATAATTTTGAGATACAAACCAGGTGAGCCCCCAACCCCCCCTCAGAAGTACGTATGGGTATAAATGTTTAATAGACTTAAAACGTGTAAGCAGGACAAACTACTGGACCGGACTGATTAATTACGTCATGTCATTTCTGTGTTATTTCTTTCCTGAAAGAGCGATTACATACTCAAGATATAAAAACTGGACCACTGTGAAATACTTCATCGCCTGTCACCCATCAGGAGCGATCACCTACCTCTCCAAAGGCTGGGGTGGCAGAGCCTCAGATGTACATATTTGAGGTCTTCTGATTTTCTGTCTTCGAGGTACCATTACATTGGAGATCAAGTAAATTGTTAATTTCAAATGTTATTTATGTCTTATGAAGGCCTACACTGTAGAGACAGTTTCACGCTCAGCTCCCATACTTTGTATTATGTCCATATAATACAGGAACAGTATATTAAAACATTGTTTATATCAGATTCTTGCAGACAGAGGTTTCACATTAAAGGATGACTTTGCCATTTTGGGTGCAGAGCTGATTACACCATCTTTCACCCGTGGTCGAAAAGAAGAAGAAGAAGATGTAGCATATTCTCTGTGGCATCCAACATCAGAATTCACATTGGTTAGTGTTATTGAGTCATAAGTTAGCTGTGCATTATATGAATAAGGAGTCAGTCATAAACTATTTTTGAGTTTTTTTATTACAAATCCAAAGTAACAGGTGATTAGACAATTGATATGTTCCCCAGAGAGAGTGACTGGTGCCCTGAAGAACCGGTACCACATCCTGGATGGGCCACTTCCTATGCGTCTGGTGAAGAGCCTGATGGATGAGCGACAAAACAGAGAAGAGGCCATGATTGACAGAATTGTGCATGTCTGTGCAGCATTAGTGAACATGTCTGGCAGTGTTATGTACAGCCGCTATTAAATCACAAAGTAAGGATGCAACAAATGAACCATATTTTGATCGGCTACTCTACAATATCATTCTTGCATTCTAATTGTACCCTCTGTTGATTGTCTTATCCAGAAGTGTCTAATGGAACCCTTGACGGGCCTCCTCCACCACCACCTCCTCCTCCTCCTCTGCACCCTGACGGGCCTCCTCAACCACCACCTCCTCCTCCTCCTCCTCTGCACCCTTGACGGGCCTCCTCCACCACCACCTCCTCCTCCTCCTCTGCACCCTGACGGGCCTCCTCCACCTCCTCCTCCACCACCACCACCTCCTCCACCACCTCCTCCTCCTCCACCCCACCTCCTCCTCCGCACCCTGACGGACCTCTTCCACTACCTCCTCCTCCTCTGCACCCTGACGGGCCTCCTCCACCTCCTCCTCCTTCTCTGCACCCATCTTTCAGTCCTTCTCCGCACCCTGACGGACCTCCTCCTCTGCACCCTGACGGACCTCCTTCTCTGCACTCTGACGGACCTCCTTCTCTGCACCCTGACGGACCTCCTTCTCTGCACCCTGACGGGCCTCCTCCACCTCCTCCTCCTTCTCTGCACACTGTTATTCTTCTATTTTCACCTCTATTTAATTGTCTGTGTTCAGCTTCCTTGACAGAAAAATGTAAATACAGTATCTTAACATTAACACATGCTATAACTGCACTATGTTAATTTTGAAAATATGACATTGTTGACATTGAAATCACAGTACATTATTGCAGTTATCCTAACATGATTTTAAATACACTGTTACATTGTTTTGATATTGTTTTGATATTGTAACCAGGTTTACAATGTCATACAAAGTCACAGTGTGCTACATCAGTTTTCAAAACATGAATAGAAATGAAATAAATTCATAAATAAGGTACTTCCAATTGTAATGACCTTATTTGTTTACAATCAGATTGCAAATGAAACCATTTACCTGTGCATCTTTCAGTTCCTGTAATTTTGGAAAGATGTGCTCTAACCAAAATCTTTCAGTGACGCTGACAGCATTATTGATGAACTCCTCATCCCTTGTAACCCTGAATATCAGGCAAGTCTGAGGAGTCCATGTAATGAAGTCTGCATATGCTCGCTGAGTGACGAACATCTGCATCTGGACCTACGAACATTGTACATGCAATGACAACTCTGTTTCTGTAACTGACCAGGGGTGCATTTCCCAAAACCTTAGTTGCTAACTTAGTTAGCAACTATGGTTTTGGGAAACGCACCCCAGGGGGGTACCATTTACAATAGTAATGAAAAATATGACTTACCTGTGTAAAATATGCATGGTCCCTCTTCAAAGCTGACAAGCTTTCCAGGTGTCCTTTTGGATCTTCTAGCCACTCTTGCCATCCATTATAAGTTTGTTGCCCCCATCTGTAAGGGCACTTCACTTCGACCACACCCTCACCACAACAGTCACAGGACACATAGCCATCACAGGACACTCCCATGAATGACATGGCCTGGCAAATTCTGAAACCTGCCGTGGTTATGTTGAGGTTAAGGTGAGGTTGGCCAACAGGAGCACAGATGTATATAGCGGCTGATAGTGCATTAGCTGTGGTACCTTCCATCCCAAGAGCATGTTTGTATGTCGCCAGGCCATCTTCCTCATGGTGCCTCCCCCACTGGATCCATGGCTTCATAATTGGCCTGTGCCTTTGCTGGCATATGCTGTTGATAAAGGAGCAGCTTGGCACAGTAGCCTTCAGGACACGGTGTGCAATGGACCCTGTGATGCGTCCCACTCGCTCTTTGTGCCATTGCACACACAATGCCTGGCTTATTGTGGCCCTCTCCACCTGTTCCACCTCTGCCTCGGTTACCTTGTGCTGGCTAAAACACCATGGCTTTTTTGATGGTGTAGAAAAATCCCGGAAGCTTTTCAGTGCCACCGCATCAGACCTTTCAGCCAGCATAGACAGGAACTGCTGCTGCTGTTAAGCCTCATTCACATTAGTGTTATCAGCTGAAGGCTCGCTTGTTAGGCCAATCGCGAACCTATGGAGTAGTTTGAGGTCTACACTCAATACAGACTGCAGTCTGTGAGTTAGGGATAACTGTCAGCACAGTCCCTCGGCAACTTCGTACTACTGATCACCGTTTTACAAAAGGATTAATAGTTTGGAGTGAAGCATACGTACAATTGGTAAGTGACAAGGTTTTATGGAATTATAGTATGCAACATATACGAAAGTTGATTGAGTTAGGCTAATGTTACCGCTACGGCTACCGCGATGTCTTACCTGGAAATTCAACCAGATAACAAAATATGTCTGGAAACGACACCTCCGGCCATTTAGTTGGGTCATTGACCCAGTTTTTAATTAAATAAGGGCATTTTAACTACTATTGTAGTTAATTTTGCAATGTACCGTTGCCGGTCGGCAGGCGTCAATGACTCGCAATATGACATTTTTGTCATTTAAATACACACGATATTCGCGGTGTTTTCCCCCCCGCCGACTGCACCCTCGCCACGCCAGACCACGCCCTCAACTATGACTAGATGCCGACTGTATGTATCTCGAGTCTAGTGTGGACAGACAAATTATTTGTCGCTGGAATCTTATCGCATCGCGTCTGGTTAGGACACGGTGTGTATGTGGTTAGGATAACAAATAAATAGATTAAGATCCACAAAAATGTATAAAACTCACAAATAAATAAAAATTTTACTCAAGCCAATCAGATAACGGCCACATTGAGCTGACCAATCGTAGCACGTTCTTGCTACAACCAATCACGTTAGACTTTACACTCGGGGCGGGAACTTAATTTGATTCATTTTGCAGATATTTGCACCCCTGAAAGGAGCTGTAATGGGCGCTTCATTCAAACTGAGCTGTTTGTGTGTGGTTAAAACACCCCGTTTCCAAAAGATTGTTGGAGTTTAGGGTTCTTTATACAGGTGCTGGTCATAAAATTAGAATATCATCAAAAAGTTGATTTATTTCAAGAATTCAACTTAACAGGTGAAACTAATATATTACTGTATATAGACTCATTACATGCAAAGTGAGATATTTCAAGCCTTTATTTGTTATAATTTTGATGATTATGGCTTACAGCTTATGAAACCCACAAAATCAAAATCCCAGAAAATTAGATTATTACATGAAATCACACAATAATTACACAGTAATACCATAGTCATTGAACCAGGTTTTGGTTCTTTTGGCAGTGTGGGCAGGTGCAAATACTGCTAAAAACATTTTAAAAAGCATATCACATTTGTGGTGTATGCATTGCCTTTTAATTTATCTATGTTGCCTTTTTATTTACATTAATCAATTTTGCGAAAAATTTGTGCTTGTCAGTACTTACCACTTAATTATCACTTTTGTATCCGGCACTAGACTGCATAGCTCAGCTTATGGGGATGAATGACACATCAACATCGCGCAAGTTGATGTGTTTGGGGATTTTAATTATGAACGAGATTCAAAAGATCCGAGTCAGTAAAATGATCTGAACTTCCCATTACAATGAAGCTGAAAATGTACAGTATTTGTGACGTGGTAACATGATTCACATCATTCACATGTTAAAACCTATTACAACATGTGCAAATATATGTCAAATGAGCTCCACATTATAACCTATAGTAACATGTTTTCCACATGTGCCACGTGCTCCATTATGTTCACAAGTGGTGAAACGTTGTTCACAAGTGGTGAAACGTTGTTCACATGAGGTCACGTGATTACATGTGAAATTCATGTGGTTTTTCTGTAAGGGGATGTAAAGTGTCTGCATAATCTTTCTTATTGACTATAGTGCCGGTTCTGAAAATGTATAATTTGTGATACTGTCTACACTGGATGATGACACGATGATTCACTGACATTCTTCTTCTGAAGTAGGCAAATGATTTGCACATTCGCTCTGTCCAGTGTAGACAGGCTTGCCACGATGCAAGAAATGGCAAAACGGATGATTTTGACTTGAC
The DNA here is from genome assembly GCF_963993115.1 of Abramis brama. Lineage (NCBI taxonomy): Eukaryota > Metazoa > Chordata > Actinopteri > Cypriniformes > Leuciscidae > Abramis > Abramis brama. Next base: position 11,190,265 of record NC_139968.1, on the reverse strand, counting down.
TTGAATCACAATCTTGGTCTAACTCTAACGAAATGCAAATTTTAAACCTATTTTACTGTAGCAATTTTATGGGCTTTAGCCTTACACTTTCTATTTGAGCTAATGCAGATGAACGAGCAAAGTTATTTCAGGGCAAGAACACCCTGATTGTAAAACCAAACGTGATTGGTTGTAGCGAGAACGTGCTACGATTGGTCAGCTCAATGTGGCCGTTATCTGATTGGCTTGAGTAAACGGTGGGTGGAGTCCACTTATTTGTGCACGTCGACACTAGAAGTGTTTCAAAATCCACAGATGCGTGAGGGGATTTACAAATGCACAAGAAGAGATTCACTAATATGTGCAGCGATTTACAAATGCACAGAAAGCGGTTCACAAATAAATGCCAGGCAGAGCTGTGTTTGTGACATAAATCACATTTGAATCTCAATCTATTTATTTGGAATAAAGCAACAATCCTAACCCCATAGGTGTGAGACTAAAACTAAACAAGACAATGAAACTGAATATAACTGTGACAGGTGAGGAGTGAAGCTTCTGCTTAGGTTGTGGGTAGGCCTAGCGGTTGTGCACATGAGCGTTCCAGTCTGATACGGCTGTACACAGAAAGCATAATCTGCATATGGAGAAGAGCAGCACTGTTATCAATTAATCTTACTTCAAGTTACTACTAATAGCTAACATGACACGTTCATTCAGAATCTAACTTTCTATAGAATGTGAATATTATGAACAAGAAGTTACTTGTGTCTGCGCTGATGCTAGCATAGCTATACAATGGCTCAATGATAAAAGCAACACATGATAGTCTTAATGTTGCCACCCCCAGCCTACAAGCAGACAAATAACCACAATCAAGGGGGAGGTACAGTTAAATTTGCTCTGACCACACAAGCAGTCTTCTATTCCATTTGATCATTTCCTGAACTAGTTATATATAATCTTTAATACCTCAGTTTCTAGGGAGCATTCGGCTAAAAGCATAATGAGAGCATGTTTTATACAGTTGTTGTCTTTTTTACTGCTGTATGTAAATTAGTGCAGTGTTTCTCCACTGGTTTGGTCCTTCAATAAGTGCAAATAGCCCGTCTTGTTGACAGAGGCTATTTATACTCACTCTGCCCTCCATTGTGTCTTTGAGCCAGACAAATTACAAATGAATGCAACCGATCTGAGTTTGAAGCCGCCATTTACCGAACTCATTCTTTTCCCATCGCACATCAGCTCAGAGAGGTGTTTATTCTAAATAAAAATTAAGACATTTTTCAAAAAGTGGAAATAAAGTACCTAGCGAGTATTTAAAGCTACACTGTGTAATATTTTAAGTTGATTTTTAGCAAAAAACACTTTGTTCTTTCAAAATTATACGTTCTCATTTATGTGTAATCACTAATCACAAGTATTCTCGTAAGCGTATAATCTGCCATTTAGAATACATACGAGCGAGTCGCTCGAATGGCGGAAGCCATGTTGTGCATCCATCTTGAAAATATATTAGACAAAGAGGGACATACCTGGAAATTCAAGCTTCGCCTTTCGCGTTTTTACACTCAGTGGCGCCGTGACGAATGTGAGGGGGAGATTACTCACGACTGCCGGCAGATTTGAAATAATACGGCCACCGTAGGAGTTAAAACGCCCTTGGAATGGGAGGGGCTAGAAAGTAATATTCAGTTGGTAGTCATATACAATTTCACCGCTAGATGGGAGAAAATCCTACACAGTGTAGCTTTAATAGTGGGAATACTGTGTTTAATGGGTCAGGTTAGTGGGAGGCGTAGAGCAGGGATTTCCCAAACACTGCACATTTTGTATGTTAGCGGCTCCAGGAACGTGGTTGGGAACCCCTGATGTAGAGAAGGTAATGTCAACTACAAGTAATATCCCAATAAATCAGCATCTATTTATGATTTTAATAAATATATTCATAGACACTGAATACGTTGTTATTATTGTTTTATAATGCACTACACTGAGATGCAAATAGTATCTGCCACCACTATTTGCACTTAATATGAATAGTATCTAACTACTATTTACACTTAGTGCAAAGAAAAATACTGCCATTTTCACTTAGTGTAAACAAGATCTCTATTATTAGTTAGTGTAAATAGCATCTATTGCTAAGCAAATGCAGCATTGTTTTTCCAGATTTACCTGGAATATATGGTCTATTTTTTCATCGCAACCCACTATACTTTAGCTCAGAAGTTTCTGGAAGAATAATATCATAAACTGAATGTCATTTTCAGCAAAGCTGTCAAGTCTGTACTTCCTGATTCTAAAACACAGGGTGATGGTTTTGCTGAGCTTTTCGAAATAGTCACGGGAAACTGAGTAATTAAAAGGTTCAAGTAAAATCTTTTTAGAGTTTTGTTTATAGAGGCAGAAAGTGCTCCACACGTCTTCACTTGATAAATGTTTAAACCGCCTGTCTATATGTATGCAAAGTTTAATGTTTGTTTCATTTATCAACTGACCAAACTAGTGGAACATTTCATTTGCACGAAACCACACTGTATGTTAACCACACAGAAACAGAGCAGAAGTTACCAGTTTTAATACAAGAAGCAAATTATTTAGAACAATTAATATGCAAGCAAAACATATATACAAAAAAGATTTTAAAAAAATATAAATTTATTAAGCGTTGTTCATATGATTTCCACTCTAGCTATATGCCAAATTTCTTTAATATACAAATACACATACATAAAGTAGCTCAAATTGTCATTTGTAAAAAGTTGCTCTAACACACAGAACCCACATTGCCTTCTGGTTTACTGCAAACATAAACATCTCAGAGCACTGGCAAGAAAAAAAAACAAAAAAGATAAAAAGGTCTGTATAGAGACAATAATTCCAGAGAATTCTTCATACAGCTTTTACGGGCTGAAGAAAAGAGTAGGTGGCCTGATCCTGGCAAGGCCGGTTTCGTCTGGAGCGCTTGGAGAAATCAACTTCAGCATACTGGAAGAGGAAGATCATACAAATTAATGGCCATTACAGTGTGTAAGACATAATGTACAGTCAGCCGATAGGAAAATAAACCCTAACAAGGAGATCAGGACCCCGAAATGAAGCATATTGTATCATCCTGAAGGACCAATAGAAAAAGATGAAGGATGATGTGAGAGATATAAAACTAGCACAATGATCAAATATAAGGTTTAGAATAGAATAGAATAGAATTCAACTTTATTGTCATTGCACGTCACAAGTACAAGCAACGAAATGCAGTTTGCATCCATCCAGAAGTGCTTTAGCAAGAATATAGATATATTACAAAATATAGATATATTTTAGATATGTTACAATGTACACGGTATGAAGGAATGTTATGAGTGCTATAACTATAAGTATATACAGGCTATAACTGTAGTAAGTGTACAAGCTATGTACAGGCTATAAACAGGTTATACGTATGGATATAAATAAAAGACTATAACAGACTATAAATATACAATATGCAAGTATTAATAACAGCTGTAGAACTATAATTATTGTATTGTATTGTACAGCATGGTTGTCTATACAGTATTTACAGTAAGATATATATGAATAATTTATACAGTAGTAATATTAAAGTGCATGTGGCTGTAAGTGGTGGTCCAGCCACTGTGTATGAGTGTGTATGAGGATACTGGGTTTTTTTTTGTCCATTGTGTGTATGTTCAGTTATGGGTTGTTGTCAGTGGTTGTGAGAGTGCGTGTATGTTCAGTCTATGAGTTTTAATGTGGGTGAGATGTCAGGAGGCAGAATTCCAGAGTCTGACAGCTGTAGGATAGAAGCTGTTCCGGTACCTGGTGGTCTTAGTCCGGAGGCTCCTGTAGCGCCTCCCAGAGGGCAGGAGGGTGAAGAGTCTGTGTGCTGGGTGACTGGGGTCTTTGATGATTTTCCCGGCCCTTCTCAGACACCGCTTCCTATAGATGTCCTCTATGGAAGGAAGTGGTGCTCCAGCGATGCGCTGGGCGGCTTTCACCACCCTCTGCAACGCCTTCCGGTCCGAGGCAGAGCAGCTCCCATACCAGACTGTTATACAGTTGGTCAGGATGCTCTCGATGGTGCAGCGATGGAAGTTCACCAGGATGTCTGAGGACAGGTTGTTCTTCCTCAGAGTCCTCAAGAAGAAGAGGCGCTGGTGAGCCTTCTTGACCAGCTTGGAGCAGCTGGTCGTCCAGGTGAGATCCTCTGAGATGTGGACTCCCAGGAACTTGAAGCTGTTCACACGCTCCACAGCCGTCCCCTTGATGTGGATGGGTGGATGTGGGTCAGCATTCCTCCTGAAGTCCACGATGAGCTCTTTGGTCTTCTCGGTGTTGAGCAGCAGGTTGTTGGTGTCGCACCACTCAGCCAGACGATCCACCTCCTCCCTGTAGGCGGCCTCATTGCTGTCTTTAATGAGGCCGATCACCGTGGTGTCATCTGCAAACTTAATGATGGTGTTGGAACCATCGACAGGTCTGCAGTCATGGGTGAGGAGGGAGTAGAGGAAGGGACTCATCACACAGCCTTGTGGTACACCGGTGTTCATTGTGATGATGGATGAACAGTGGTTATCCAGCCGGACATGTTGGGGCCGGCAGGTCAGGAAGTCCAGTAACCAGTTGCACATGAGGGAACTGATGCCTAGGTCTGTGAGTTTCCTGATGAGTTGTGAGGGGATGATTGTGTTGAACGCTGAACTGAAGTCTATAAACAGCATTCTGGCGTAGGTGTTTTTATTGTCCAGGTGTGAGAGGACAGTGTGCAGCGCTATGGAGACTGCATCCTCTGTGCTCCTGTTCTGACGGAATGCAAATTGGTGGGGGTCCAGGGTGGGGGGGAGACAGGATTTGAGGTGTGCTAGGACCAGCCGCTCTAAGCACTTTGTGATGATTGGGGTGAGGGCTACCGGGCGGTAGTCGTTGAGGCTTGATGGGTTGGAGTTTTTGGGTATCGGAACGATGGAGGTGGATTTGAAGCAGGCCGGTACCACAGCATGGGCCAAGGACAGATTGAATATCTCCGTCAGCACTCCTGCCAGCTCCACTGAACACGCTCTGAGAACACGGCCAGGGATGCCATCAGGACCTGCAGCCTTGTGGACATTAATCCTGCTCAGCACCGCTCCTACATCAGTGGGGGAGAGAGTCAGTGGTTGGTGGTCTGGAGTCACCTCTGCCTTAGTTGCAGTTGTTGTATTCCCCCGCTCAAAACGAGCATAGAAGTTGTTGAGCTCGTTGAGGAAGGGGACATCAGAGGATGCGGGGGAGGGTTTGATGGTCCTGTAGTCTGTGATGATCTGGAGACCTTGCCACATACGTCGGGGATTGGAGTTGGAGAAGTGTTCTTCTACCTTCCCTTTGTAGTGGTGTTTAGCATTTTTGATGCCCCTCTTCAGTTTGGCCCTGGCTGCACTGTAAGCCTGTGCATCCCCTGACCTGAAGGCGGTATTGCGGGCCTTCAGTAGGAGACGAACATCTCGGTTCATCCAAGGCTTCTGGTTGGGGTACATGGTGATCTGTTTCTGGGTGGTGACACTATGTGTAGTCAAGGAGATGTGGTCCAGTACAGATGTGGCGTACTGGTCCAAGTCTGTGTGGATGAACATATTCCAGTCTGTGTTTTTGAACCGGTCCTGGAGCACAGCATCTGTCCCCTCTGGCCACACTTTTACTGTCCTCACAGTGGGTTTCACACGTTGGATGAGTGGTGAGTACCGAGGTGTGAGGAACAGGGAGAGATGGTCTGATTGTCCAATGTGGGGGAGGGGTGTTGCTTTGTAGGCTCCAGACATGTTGGAATAAACATGGTCCAAAGTTTTGTCTCCTCTGGTGTGACAGGAGACATGTTGGTGGAATCTGGGAAGGACTGTCTTTAAATTGGAGTGGTTGAAGTCACCAGCAACAATAAAAGCAGCCTCAGGGTGTTTAGTTTGGTGTTTGCTAATGGCTGTGTAAAGTTCTTTCATAGCTAACTTAGCATTAGCATCCGGGGGGATATACACTGCAGTGAGTATGATGGAAGTGAGCTCTCTGGGGAGATAATAAGGTCTGCATTTGACCATTAAAAACTCCACATTGGGTGAGCAGTGACTCTCGGTAGTGGCAGAGTTTATGCACCAAGCATTGTTGATATAAATGCACAAACCTCCACCTCTGGTCTTGCCGGAGTCGTCTGCTATCCTGTCGGCTCGGTGTGTGTGGCGTCCTGCTAACTCAATAGCATTGTCCGGGCAGCTGTTGTTTAGCCATGTTTCGGTGAAAATCATGACATTTGAGTCCATAATCCGTCTGTTGTTAGTGATGGAGAGCCGTATTTCGTCCATTTTGTTTGCCAGAGAACGGACATTGGCGAGGAAAATGCTGGGTAAAGGGAGCCGGTGTGGTGTTAGCTTTAGCTTAGCTCGTAGCCCTCCGCGCCTACCCCGCCTTTGTTTACGTTCTCGGCTTTGTTTAGCACTAATTACAAGAAATATATTTGATCAGAATGCTGCAACTAACCAATCAGAATTGAGTATCCCAGATAGCATGTGTACTATGATTTTAAAAGTAATTTTCTAAAACACATTTCATGTATTTCATTTAATGTAGTACATTATCTGAAGTTGAAAGGATTTAAGTCAATTAACCACTACTAAAAGATAACTATTATATCACTATACTAACCTAAGAGCATAGTGCAAAAATAATGTGGCCAGGTTATATTTAAACTAATATATTAAAAATAATTAAGATAATTTATTTAAGAAGTATTATATTTATATAAGTACCTGTAGAAAGTTACAAGTTATTATTGTAACTTTCACACAATAATAAACTCCTAATTCATCAATGGTGATATTTTTGATGAACAGACGACTGTTAGTTTTCACTGAGTATTTGTTTTCAAAGCTGCTGTTTTCATATTTACCTCCTTCAACTGTGTTGCTGAAAGTGCGTAAGATCAACACTGGAGGATCCGGTAATCTCAGTTTGTACCAGTAAATCTCCTCTATATCAAGATCACAGGTTATATTCACATCAGATCCTAAAGTTACTGGTGTGTTTGTTAGACTCTCTGTGGCTTGATACAACATGAACAGATCTATGAGAGAAAGAAAAACACATTTATTAAGATATAAAATCAAAAGAAAACTGACTCAATCAAATGTGATGTGAGAAACTCACAGATCTGCAGCTGTATGATCTTCATTGTCTGATCCAGATGAATAATATCTGCTATAGTGATCATTCACACATCTCGAACTGTGAGCGGAAACACAAACCTCGACCACACAGACGAGAGGGGAAGTCAGAGCTGGCCTTCTCTGAGAACATGATCATTCTTACATTTTTGTTAAATCAACATCATATGTTGAAGTAAGTAATAGTTATGTGTAATGTAAGTCTGTCAGAGCTACAAATTTTATTTCAGATTAATATTTAAGATGGTAAACTGAATGCACAATATTTTTCAGGTATTATTTATGTATTTGTTGTAATTTACACAACTGAAAATACACATTTTCCATTTGGGAATTTTCATTTGATTTAAAATAAAATAGTGATGCAACTTTCACCAGGATATATTAATTAAACAACACTTTGCACAATTCTAAGAATTACTGTACATGTCATTCTTATGGAATAATAAGGATACAGAGTATGTGTTGTTTATATAGTGAATCAAAGACGTTATTCCCCACACGCTCTTGCGTGTCCTGAGCAATCCACTACACCCAACTCTGTATACTATACTACACCCAAAACTTCTGATTGTTTACCTCAGAATGCTGAACAATCACATTATTTATCAGGCTTAATTTATCTGAGCTCTATTATTACAAACTATTAAAAAAAATCTGCATACTTTTGAAAGTTTTACAAAACATTTATTATAATATACATTTATTCATTTAGCAGACATTTTTATTCAATCAAGCTTGAAAATGGAGGACATAACCAGCAGGTTATAAGTATACTTGTACTACTGTGAGTATATATTTATGTCGCTGTTCTTTTCATAGTTAATCAGTCTGTAACAAAAACAAACACACCAGAAAATAATGTAGAAAAAATAAAACCTGGACAAAGCTCGACGGCTATCAACATGGTAACACATATCATGAGTTTTGTGCCATGCACAACTTAACTTGTTTGTCAGCTTCTTAAAGCTATATCTGACTCATGTGTGAAAATAATTTTATACTGATGATCTAAAAACATTAACAGAAATTCAAAGGTGTACAGCTAGCAACTATGTTAAGTCTCTTCTAACTACATTAACTGCCCTTGTGTGAACTCTCAGTGCAGTGTGCTTCATTTCCCCATGTAACAGATCCTTACCAATAGAGTCAAGAATGACCTGTTCTGTATCAGTATCCGTTACATAATGTATAATCTAAACATAACATAATCCATAATGGGTTTGAACTTAAAAAAATAAATAAAAATAAAGTAATATCAGACATATATATGCAATAATCATTTTGTCCACAGTTTCATACAGCAGTCAGAACATTTGGGGTCCAGGTACAAACGACTGTAACTATACATTAAAGAAAGGCACTACAGCAATACAGCAGTCTAGCAAATTACTCTGATATAGTGCAAAATACAAAACAGCAACAGGAAAGTTACAATCCCTTCCGGCTGTGCTCTCATGGAGGAGCTTCTTGTATTCACTGTTGGTTTTGGAGGAGACACTGTAGTAGGTGCTGTAGTAGGCATTGCTGTTAGACAAAAAAAGTCACAAATATGAAAACATTACTATTGAGACAGTAATTGACTAAACATACAACAAAGGCATACAATGCACATGCTGGATGATAATGACAAAATAATTGCTAAAGCTTAAAGCTAAAAATATATTTGTTGAGGCATTGCACATCCTTTTATTGAATGACTCAAACTGCCTATGTGAGTAATAACGGTTTCCACGTACCTCTGACTAGAAGTGTTAGTTTGTGTTCCTTTTTCGCATTTAGGATATCACAGGAGAACTGTCCTGCATCGGTGAGTCTCAGATCGGAGAGTTTGAGAGAGAAGTTTCCATCCGCATACTCTGCGGGAAAACTTTCTATTCGACCTTTAAACATTGCATCCTGTTTTCCTGTTAAGGCAATGCCTTTTTCAATATCATAAACTTTAGTTTTTTGTTTGTATCTCCAAAACACATTCATTTCCTCTGTCTTTAGCTTTCCTTCATTGTATGAACATGGCAAGATGACAGAGCCTCCAACAACACCGATTTCAACAGAGTCCTGCAGAGACACTGGAGACAAGAGTAACAACTTTAATAAGAAGACAATAAATAAACTGTTACATGAAAAACCATTAGGGGTGGGAATTGGCAAAAATGTATTGCGATTCGATTCTGCGATATATTGCGTATATAATCATAAATAAGAGGAACTTAGAGCTTCAATCAAATTGAGAAAAATAAACAAAAATGTGTAGCCTACTGCTAGAGTCCAGTCCTGTTGGCTGCAAGGTCATCAACCAAAATTAATTTAGGAATATTTTCATTTGAATTTGCTGTTGAATGCACGGCAACAAAGCACAGCAACAAGCGCCACCTTGTGGATGTAATACGCAAATGTAAATGATCAGAGTAAACTCAGAGGAAACCAATGGAGAAAACCAGAGAGTAAAACAGCTAATTTTATAATTAAATATCGCAATACTTTTCGCTACTGTTTCGATATAATTGCGTGCGCAAAATATTGCGATACTGAACAGAGTCGATTTTTTCCCCCACCACTAAAACCCATACTGTAAACTGAGGTCTGTGAACACTAACCTTTGTCTAGCAGATGTAGAAATAAATAAATGAACCAGTATCTGCAAAAAAAAAAAGAAAGAAATGTTATTATTCGTCTGACATGATTATTAGACAATGGTTCTTGTCTACTCAAAGCAACATTTTTGTTTTAGATAAACTAGTTTTATTCACTTTAGCACTGGACACTGAACATCATGCCTAGAGGAGAGCATGACATCAGAGACATGTCATATGTGGGGTCTGATAATAGGCTTGTTTGAGATGCGCCTTGCCTCGCCTGAAATGTACGCGAGAGTAGGCGGCTGCAGTGAGAGGAGGAGTGAAAAAAGCGCAGGCAAGCCGGACAGTTCTCTCTTCTCATAGTGGATCTGACACCTGTGAGATCAAAGATGGATATCGCGGGATTCACGCTCGTGCACATTGTTGCTAATAAACTGGATGGAATTTAAGTTCTGTTGCTTTTATATGGAATTAAATAATGAACAAGACACCCAAAGTACTTGTTATTTAATTCCATTCCAAATACATGTTTATCAATCATTTTTTCTTTAATACAGACAGATGTTTTTCTTTTCTTTTTTTTCTTAAATTACATTGCATAACCCAAAGAGATCGCACTGTCAGATAGTTTGGGAATATTCACACATAACGTATACACATAAAACATGATATCAGAGTTTTAAAATCAAACATTTTAAAAGAGAACAATACATCACGGTTGTTTAAACCAATGAGCATTAAGCTGTGTCATCAGCAAGTCGTTTCCCATCATGCTTTTGATCAGCGCAGTCGGTGGAGAGCAACTGCGCTCGACTGCAGAATCCGACACGTCCACCTTGCGCTCGCGAGAGATTTTTGACATACATCAGCATGACATCAGAGCAAGGCGGACCGCACTCGGACACATTTCTAACCGGCATTCATCTCGCACTGATCACCGGTGATCGGTTCAGCGTAGATTTTGCTCATCTCAAACAAGTTTTGCCAATTTTTATATCATGGTGACTAGATATACCCTATTGATAAATCTGCCCAAAAGCTTGTCCTTAAAGTAAGTTGTGTCCATGACTGCAATCATCAAAAAAATAAAACAAATTAAGTTGATAGCAATTATTATGAAATTTTATTGTTTAGATTTTATTGTCTACTTTTAAGGCCATTAAAATTTATGCATTGTGATAATATATTCATCAACATCAAGATTTTAGGTTAAAACTGATATCATAAGGTGTGTGTGTGTGTGTGTGTGTGTGTTTAAGCACCTTTTAATCAAGTCTGTTGCTTTTGACATGTTTTATATACTTTTTAGAAATATGAAGAGAGAGAGACTGTTAAAAATAAAAGATTTCAAAAGAGAACAAAACATCATGAGCATTAAACCAATGAGCATTGAAGGATTAGTTCACTTCAGAATTAAAATACTCACCCCCATGTCATCAAAGATGTTCATGTGTTTCTTTCTTCAGTCGAAAAGAAATTAAGGTTTTTGAGGAAAAGATTCCAGGATTTTTCTCCATATAGAGGACAAGTTTCAGTGCAGCTTCAAAGGCTCTATACGATCCCAGTCGAGGAATAAGGGTCTCATCTAGCCAAACGATCACTCATTTTCTAAAAAAAAAAACATTTATCACTAGCTGTCATGCACCACACATTACGTAATCGCGTTGAAATGTCACACGTCACGTAGGTGGAAGCAACGACCTAGTGTTTACAAAGCGAACGTGCAAAGACTAAGGGTGCTTCTCAATTCTTATTTGTGCATCCTCGTTTCAGCTCCTCCCCCTGTAGGATCTGAGGGAAGGACGCAAGGAAAGAAAGAAAATGAGGACGGAGGAATAGAATGAAAGCTTTTATATAAATCAATAAAGCTCTTCCGCATAGGATACACCTGTGTATCCTCACTCATGACTCCTCAGGAAGCCTCCTCACTCCTCGATCCTTGACTCCTCGAGGTGCAATTAGAGAATTGAGATGTCCTTCAAGATGGCTGAGCTCGATCAGTTTCCGGGTCATAGGATGGAGGACGGAGGAGCGAGGAGACGAGGAGGGATATTGAGAAGCACCCTAAGTCGAACAGCCTTTACAAAAAAGGAAAAAAAAGATTTTGGACGATTTTGGAGTTGGAGGAGAAAATGAGAGTTTTTCGGCCTACTCAACCTTCCACCTGACCTTTCAACATGATTACGTAATGTGCAAGCCAAGCATTTGTGGTTAAAAAGTATATACATTTTTATTTATTTTTTTAGAAAATGACCGATGGTTTCACTAGATAAGACTGGCTGGGATCATGTAGAGCCTTTGAAGCCGCACTGAAACTACAATTTGGACCTTCAAAACGTTGGTCCCCGTTGAAGTCCACTATATGGAGGAATGTTTTCCTCAAAAACCTTAATTTCTTTTCGAATGAAGAAAAACAAACATCTTGGATGACATGGGGGTGAGTAAATTATCAGGAAAGTGAATCTTTAAGCTATCATCTTATAATCTTTAAACAGTGTCGTCAGCAAGTCATTTCCCATCATGCTTTAGATCAGCGCAGTCGGTGAAGAGCAACTGTCAGTGTGACATCAGAGCAACCAGCATGCATCTCGCAGTGATCACTGGTGATCGGTTCTGCCAGAGCCCGTCTACGGAGAGCCTGGCCACTCCCTATTAAGTCCTATTGTACCGAATTTTGGTTGTAGTTCCACCAGAGATCCACTGGGGGCGATCGCCCATGAGTGCAAAATGAATGGGAGTCAATGGGGCTAGACGGCTAAATGTGTCTCTTTCACCCGATTGCCGTTGAGAAATCTCAGATTTGATTGTAGGTTTTGCAAGTTCAACATGGGTTATAGGTCGAAAGTTGAATGAACGAGTACTTATGTCCTTTTGATTTCTTACAGGCTGAGTTGTTGTTAACCATAACACGCTAGCATTCTGCTAATGAACGCTGATTGGTCAGTGAAGGACTGATTACGACCAGAGATACCGCTTGATGGTATCGTGGCATCCGAAGCGGGAACAGAAACAAACAAAACAAGAACTCTTCTAGCACGTGTATTTACCTGTGTCAGCTGTGTTGTCGATGCCTCGAGAGAAAAGAAAGTGCAGAGCGCGAAAGCACCAAAGTGACTGAAGGATTGCCGTAAAGCAGTATCTCTGGTCGTACAATGTGTATGACGGCATTTACATTTTAAACGACTTTTTAAAGCAAATAAGTGACTCTAAAAAATCTAACACCCAGCAATGTGTAATTTCTTTGCATCTCCTTTCGAATACAACATTCAAATTATTAGACAAAATATTATATCCTGAGAAAAGTGGATTTTGAGAGGTATAGCGCCATAGACATCCATTCATTCTGCACTCGTCCTGTGAGCGCCCTCATATGGAGCCAGAGTGGAACTGCAACCAGTTCAGAAGCCGGAAGTGTACTGAGAGTGAAACTTCTTGCCTTATTAGACATTCTCTGGTTCTGCGCAGATTTTGCTCATCTCAAACGAGCCTAGCATCTCTGTATTAACACATGCTCTCAAAATTGCATGATGAAATTGAGCCACATTCAGAAAATTAATAACTGATAATAAAAACACATTATTCTTTAAATTCCAGATGTATTTTGAAGAATGCTGGTAACTAAACTGTTGACGGCACGCATTGACTTCCATAGTATGAAAAAAAATATTATGGAAGACAATGGGGACCAGAAGCTGTTTGGTTACCAGCATTCTTCAAACTCATACAGGTTTGGAACAACTTGAGGGAGAGTAGATGACCGAATTTTCATTTTTGGGTGAACTGTCCCAGTCTGAGACAGTGCTGACATAATGTTTCCTGTTTTAGCCTCGAGACTCCTCGTGATGCTATTCATCTGTACTTCTGCTAATCTTAACATGTAATTAATTTACAACAGCATTAAAATCTAACCACAGCCACCAAACCATCTAAGATTTTCTTACGTCCAGACAAGTTGTTTTTATTCCACAGAATTGCTTCTAACAAAAAAAAGTTAGACTACACTGACCGTTATCACAGGCGGAAGTAACATTGTTACAAAACTTTTCGTAGAATCTTGTGTTGTGTACTGTAACGTGAACTTTCATTTTTCATATCTAATGTCTCTTAATTAAATATCGAAAATGTACACCGATCAAGCTGTATGATAGGAAAATTGAAAACATGTCGGTTATATTTAGCTACACTAAAATGTGTACATACCTTACAAACATGACTCGCGTATTATCTGTCCGTGTTGATTGTCCTATTGTTAGTCCTGTGGGAACGTTAGGGGAAACGAAACCGGGCGGCTAAATATCGGAAAGTCCTAAACGTTGCTGCTTTCGGATAAAACGAAGCTTTTGGAAAGTTTGAAGCGACTAAACCAAATTCACTATTTCGAAGCGCTTGACGCTGGTGACGTCTGCTGGTCAGAACAGTGTAAATGCAACAGTGTAAATGCAGCCCAAACATGCATAAAAACAACTTTACAAAATAACTGCATATGTTTTATTGAAGGTGTACTCCATTTAATGCAATGAACAAATCATCTAATACCATTAAACATTTAGAGTCTTTATAATAGTATTGTATTAAATTGTAGGGCTTGTTTTGTTTTATGGATGTCATAATGCCAATAGTAGCCTAAGAGATAGTCTACAACGTTTCCTTTTTATTATACAAATGCGTCATTGAATGTCTACAATTTTCGAAATTCATCCGAGATCAAGTAAAAAAATCATTGGTTCATTGACAGATGGAATGCGACAGAGGCGAAATGTTGAAAATTCAATACAGTTATGACGTAAGGAAGCCTGGGCTGCGTTCAGCCCCGACAAAACGTTGCACAACGTTTTTTAAACAGAAACGGTGATGCGTTGAACACACTGTTCTGATGACGCAAGAGTTGCAACTATGGCAGCTGAGAAGGCCATTCTTTGTGTTCTTTGTGAAGAATTTTCGGAGCCTGATGAAGTCGGTATAAATATGTGTTTAATACTACAAAATATGCCCGATGTTACAGTAACTGCACTTGCCGCCCAGAACAAAAGAGAACATCCCAATCGAGTGAAGGGATTGCTGAAACTGAAATGGAAGCACACATCTTACCTAATTCAGACTAAAACGCATCTATTTAGCCTCACATACTGACTTTATTTGTAGTTCATACTGTTTTAATACCCTGTATTTTCTTTCTCCTTTTTAGGAAAAGCACTTAATTACCATTGTTTATTTCTATACCAAATGTCATACACTTGCAATGAAGCTAAAAATATAAGCAACTACATCATTATGTTGATAACCTATATTTTTACAACAAAACAAACATGTCTTCTAATATCCTCAGTTGTTGTGTATACCGAGCTGCATCGAAGACATTTGTAAATTACTTTCCTTGAACCCATTGTGCGAGTTCACTTTAATACCGTGTGCTTTATATACATGTTGCTGCTGATTGGACTGCAGTTCTGACACACCCACCAAACAAGAGAAAACGTATCTCAAACCCCGTTGCACACCGGTGCACGCCGTTTCCAGGAAACATGACGTTCAACCCGGAAACCGTAGCAAAACGTTGCGCACCGTTTTGAACTTGAACGTGCCCCTGGTTTACTGAAATCACGTGACTTTGGCAGTTCGATACCAAAATAATGGTTCGATACGCTCCGAATCACTTGTTCGAAACAAATGATTCGCAAACGTTTCAAAGCTTCAAAAAGCGTTTCGAAAGCACCCAGGCCATTGCTCACTGATGACCGTTTCTGGAGAGGGGGTTCAGCAAAAAATCCAGTAGCACCTCACTGCAGTACACGAGATCCAGGGGGCGGAGTTGGATCCAGATCTAAGAGGTGGAGATTGGTAGGTTTAGGGGTGGGTTTAGCGATCAGGGGGTGGAGATGGGTAGGTTTAGGGGTGGGTTTAGCGATCAGGGGGTGGAGATTGGTAGGTTTAGGTTTAGGTATATGTAAGGTGGGAGGAGTTAGATCTGGATCCAACTCCTCCCCCTGGATTTCGTGTTCTGCAGTGAGGACCATCTCAAAAAATCGGCAGCCGGCAGCAGGAAGTAGCTGCCACTGGCAGCTGACACCTGGGGCACGTTCAAGTTCAAAACGGTGCGCAACGTTTTGCTACGGTTTCCGGGTTGACCGTCATGTTTCCTGGAAACGGCGTGCACCGGTGTGCAACGGGGTTTGAGATACGTTTTCTCTTGTTTGGTGGGTGTGTCAGAACTGCAGTCCAATCAGCAGCAACATGTATATAAAGCACGCGGTATTAAAGTGAACTCGCACAATGGGTTCAAGGAAAGTAATTTACAAATGTGTTCATGCAGCTCGGTATACACAACAACTGAGGATATTAGACGACATATTTGTCGTAAGTTTTATTGTAAAAATATAGGATATCAACATGATGTAGTTGCTTATATTTTTAGCTTCATTGCAAGTGTATGACATTTGGTATAGAAATAAACAATGGTAATTAAGTGCTTTCCCTAAAAATGAGAAAGAAAATACAGGGTATTAAAACAGTATGAACTACAAATAAAGTCAGTATGTGAGGCTAAATAGATGTGTTTTAGTCTGAATTAGGTAAGATGTGTGCTTCCATTTCAGTTCAGCAATCCCTTCACTCGATTGGGATGTTCTCTTTTGTTCTGGGCGGCAAGTGCAGTAACTGTAACATCGGGCATATTTTGTAGTATTAAACACATATTTATACCGACTTCATCAGGCTCCGAAAATTCTTCACAAAGAACACAAAGAATGGCCTTCTCAGCTGTCATAGTTGCAACTCTTGCGTCATCAGAACAGTGTGTTCAACGCATCACCGTTTCTGTTTAAAAAACGTTGTGCAACGTTTTGTCGCGGCTGAACGCAGCCCAGACGTCAGCTGCCGCTAATAACCGGAAGACGGAGGTGGATGCCACTTTTAGCCAGGCAAATAAGTTATTATATTAATATAATTTTTTAGTACTTATTTAAATAAAATACTTCTATTAGTAATTATTTTATATTATTTGATTAAAAAAGGTTTATCAAATATAAATCAAGTAACGAAGATCATAGACATAATACAAAAAAAAAAAAAAAACATTAAGCTACACTTGAAATTATGAATTTGTAAATATAATTTATGAATGAGTGTACATGTTTGTTAAATAATGAAATCTATACATACAGAAAGAAATGCCTATGTAATCATACTGCATATTTATTAAATATACATACACATTCATTTAACTTAAATAATGAGAACAGGCAAAGGCAAAATTCCTTTCAGGATAAATCTCTGTCCAAATAGGCCCTTAGCTTAATTAAATTATAAATATTGTAGCTAATGTATTTAAAGGTTTTTCATTAAAAAAAAATCAATTGAAGTGTTCAATCCAGTTGTTTCAACTGGTTTTGTAGTTTTAGAATGTTTGAGCAGTGTGTAAGATTGTCAACAATCTGGCCTTATTTAAACATGAACTGTTGACGAAACGCGTTCATGCCAGCTAGAAACGAATGCGAGTGAGCAGCAGATACGGAGCTCTTTAATTCGCGACCAACCTCGTTTTATTGTAGTCCTAAGGTGAATTCAAAAAGGCATTCTTTTTCTTTGAAGCAACAAAGGCTAAATTATATATATATATATATATATATATATATATATATATATATGTATATGTATATGTATATATATATATATATATATATATATATATATATATATATATATATATATATATGTAATTGGTGTGGATGACACGCAGCGAATTATAATATATAGCCTATTATAAATATAATATATAAATTATGAATTTTTACGTGTATAAATATAATTTATGAATGAGTGCACATGTTTGTTAAAGGGATACTTATGGGGGTATTATTGTTGCAATATTCCAAATAAATAGATTAATATTCACAAATAAATGTAAAGAGATTCACAAAAATGTATCCAATTCACAAATAAATAGATTAAGATCCACAAATAAATGTAAAGAGTTTCACAAAAAATTATAAAATTCACAAATAAATAAAATGAGATTTGCAAATAAATAAAATATTTACAAATGTTTTATTATTTTACAAACACAACTCTGCGTGGCATTTATTTGTGAACCGCTTTCTGTGCATTTGTAAATCGCTGCACACATTTGTGAATTGGTTCCTGTGCATTTGTGAATCCCCTCACGCATCTGTGGATTTTGAAACACTTCTAGCGTTGACGTGCAGACAGATCCACAAATAAGTGGACTCCACCCACCGCCTACTCAAGCCAATCAGATAACGGCCACATCGAATATCAAATATTTTATTTATTTGCAAATCTCATTTTATTTATTTGTGAATTTTATAATTTTTTGTGAAACTCTTTACATTTATTTGTGGATCTTAATCTATTTATTTGTGAATTCGATACATTTTTGTGAATCTCTTTACATTTATTTGTGAATATTAATCTATTTATTTGGAATATTGCAACAATAATACCCCCATAGATACTTCACTTTAAAATGAAAATTCTGTCATCATATGCTCACCTCACCCTCAAGTTGTTTCAAACCTGTATGAATTTATTTCTTCTGCTGAACACAAAGGAAGATATTTAGAAGAATGTCAGTAACCAAACAGTTAACTGGTCTCATTGACTTCCATAGTAGGAAAAAAAAAAATACTATGGAAGTCAATGGGACCAGTTAACTGTTTGGTTACTGACATTTTTCAAAATATCTTCCTTTGTGTTCAGCAGAAGAAATAAATTCATACAGGTTTGAAACAACTTGAGGGTGAGTAAATGATGATAGAATTTTCATTTTAAAGTGAAGTATCCCTTTAAATAATTAAATATATACATACAGAAAGAAATGCCTATGAAATCATATTGTATTTATTAAATATATATTCTTTATACATATTAAATATACAATATTTAAACTTAAATAATGAAAGTCCTGTCTAAAAGAAAAAAAAAAAGAACTTTGTCTCATCAATTACCTTTATTTAAAATCATATTTTGCTATCATTTAAGTTCAGTTTTACACTTGTAGTACTACTTTTAATACATTCTTGTCTTTGTTTAATGAAGCAGCTGTAACTGTTGAAACAGACTTTGTATTTGTTGTTCTGAAATCAGAATGATCGACAACAATCCTGAACTAGATGGTAAAGTTCGTAGACAAACTTTAAGTTGGCTTGAAAAACCCTAGCCAGAAAGTTTGAAAAAAATGTAAAAAGTGTTCTAGCATGGTTTAACATGATTTACCATGTTTTTAGTATGGTTATCGCCGGCGCCACCATTGACCATTGGCTACTGTAGCTTGACTTCCAGTTACATGTGATTGGTTGCTACTACGTTGGACGATACTGATTGGCTGCCACGAAATGGCAGGTCCCTCCTAATATGGCAGGGTTTCCGGCTGTCAACGGCAGCTACTTCTGCTGCCAGCTGCCGATTTTTTCGCTGAACCCCTACTGGGTTTCTGATGACATGACAACGTCCTCGGCTCACTTTGTGCAACGCCACTACTGGTTTTTATGAACAGCAGAAATGATATCTTAAAAAAATATATATATTATTTTCAACTCAAAAGTAAATATGCATAGATATTTTGATACACTTTAATTTGTTATTTTGCAAGTAAATAAATAAATCAATCTCCCTAATCTAATTTAAGATGCTATCATCCACCAACTGCAAATCTGGACCTAACCAAAAAATAAAAATAAAATAAAAATAAGGATAGTCTCATAAACATAATTTGCAGGTGGTTGCAGTGGTTCAGTGTTCTACATTTATGTCAGAAGGAGGTCCATTTTCATCCAAATGTTTGATTTACACTTAACCTAAACTAAACAAAGTCTAGAGAAACTACTTAATAGTCTATTTTCAGTAAGACTCATTAAATATAAAGTTATAAAGTGTTTGCGTGTCTGCCATTGTGTTTAACTTGCATCATGCCAGATGTACGGTGGCCGAGAGAGCTCAACGCGCAACTGAAGAAAACACATGCAAATAGAAAAAACCCCAGCAAATTAAGAAAAACCCTTCATCAGTTTGACAAAACATGTGCTACAAATACTCACAACGCAACCAAATACACAAACGCGAAACTGGGCCTGAATGTTGAGAATATGAATTGTCTCTAAAAATGCTTGTTTACAGTTAAGACTAATAAATTGAAGTTCAAAGTGGTGGTTTCTGTGAATTATTATGCTAATCTACTAGCAAGACTAGTACCATACAGGCACGGCGTCATGGGTGGGCCTGACGGGCCTAGGCCCACCCACTTTTCAACAGGCCCACCCAAAAAATAACTAAAAAATAATAATTAATATATTCTAATTTTGTCAAGAATTATAAAAAAAAATCGTCAATAAGCTCATAATTTGTACTAAAATAGTCTAAATGTTTAGTTTTAAAAACAATTTTAAAAAGCTGGCTATGTCTATTTTGATGTTTCTGCGCAAGTTCAGCAGACAGTTCGGGTTTGTTCCGATCAGAGCTCGTGAGTGGAGAGCGCATTTCTGAATATTTATGGAGCTATTCTTGTGCCAATAAAAATGAACGTAGCTTTTCAAGAAACTAATGAAAATATAAATTGAAACTAAATAAATTATCTCTAAAACTGAAAAAGAATAAATCGCAGGCAAATTTTTTGACTTCGTTTTTAATACACTGCATGTTTTGCTAACTGTTTATCATATTTCAATCGTCATCTGAACCTACAAATGCGCTTCCAGAGTTTTCATTTACGCTTCTGAAGTTTTCGTTTACGCTCCCTGAGTTTTCGTTCGCCGTTCTGACACATTTCTCTCGTGGGGGCGGGGCTAGTAGCAGTGTGTTCTCATTGGTTACTGAGCTTTTGATTGATCGCTTCGTGACCTGGAAGTGAAGACGTCAGTGTTTATGTGTTAAATCAAGTTATTTATTTTCTAATAAGCTCTTGCCCAAACCAATATTAAATTTCAGAGTGTGACAGGTGTACAGTTCACCATTTGGTCCTTAGGGCAGTTAATTTATCTCATTGACAAATGTATGATTATTGTACATTGTGGAAAAACTGATAAAACTAGTTACAAAAATGATCTTAGAAAATTATTGAGTGGCATAAGTTATTCTGTTTTTAAATAACAGCTGTATATTGAGATGTGGTGGAAATGACATTTGTTCATTGCAGGTCAGAAATTTAAAATATTAACAATTTCTATTGTAATCTAAGTTTGTCCTCTTACAGACCTTAAAACTAGACAAATTATTTAAACTTATGAGACTGTTACGTGACTTTTGAACAAGTTTGTTTTTATTCAACTTCACAAGCCTAAAAGTGCCCCTAGTTGAAGAAACGCCCAAATATTTATAACCTATGTTACATGATCCTATATTCTGACACATAAACAGCATAGAAACCATAAAATAATTAGACCAACATTTACTTCCATCAAGCAACTAAATGGTTGGTATTTTTATAATTAGTATTAATATAATTGTTACATTTAATTTATTGCCACACTTTGATATGTAAATTATATTATCAGAGAACTGAATATTTAGCGTTGTCAGGCTTTTATTTGTGCTTAAATGGATAAAACAACGGCGCTGCACACTCAGCTGCTCATAAACATGCCTGCTATAAATTTGACCTGCCACAATATGGCGCTGTTTTCGACACTCTTGATGCTTCCCGAAAACATTCAGGGGAAAGCCTCAGTGCTTCATGAGGCTTCATTTGCCCATCCCTAGAGTAATGGTAGTGTTACAAAAATGCATTGCTGAAAACATATCACCTAAAATAAAGGCAGGTCGGCAGCCATGTTATGACCGTAAAGCATACATGTAACACCTGTGGTGGTAAATGATTGGTCTGAAAGATGGTCAAATATTATCACAGCACTCATTCACCACATCACAAAGGGTGGACAAATTGAATAATGGAGAGCAGCTTACGTTCTGCAAGTGAACGGTGCTTGTGGTACCATCCGAATGAGGCACAAAATCACTTTCACAGACATTTTGATTGTTCCCTGCTGATGAAATGACCTGCCTAACTCAACCCGAGCTGCTGAGTCTTTGGCCATTTTCAAGAAACTGCTGAATACGCATCTTTTTCATCAACACTTGACCCACTTATACTAACATTTTCAATTAAAAAAAAAAAAAAAAACTTGCAATATGTATTTTGTCACAGGTCGGGATGGGCCAAGCCGGACTGCGCCCACCCCTGAACCAGGACCACCCTGAGGAGCGTGTCAGAGACGAGACGGAGACAGAATTTAAAGGGATAACAGTTCTTTTTATTAAAGTTAAAAGTAATTTGAATAACCTAAACTAAAATTTTCCTTTCTTCTTCTTCCCAGGGATCGAGGCGATGCAGTGGTCTCCGGGGCCCACTCCCACGCCGGTACAGGATTCACAGTGGCCTGTGATGGACCGATGGGTTTCCACAAGTGAGTATGCGGTCGGGGCTGTTCCTCTTCCCTCACTGATGCAGGGTTCACAGGGACCTACGACGGGCAGGTGAATTTCCACAGGTGAGTAGACGGTCAAGGCCTTTCCTCTTCCCGCGCCGATGTAGGGTTCACAATGGTATGCGATGGACAGGTAAGTTTCCACAAGTGAGTATGCGGTCGGGGCTGTTCCTCTTCCCTCACTGATGCAGGGTTCACAGGGACCTACGACGGGCAGGTGAATTTCCACAGGGGAGTAGACGGTCGAGGCCTTTCCTCTTCCCGCGCCGATGTAGGGTTCACAATGGTATGCGATGGACAGGTGAGTTTCCACAAGTGAGTAGATGGTCAGGGCTCTTCCTCTTCTCACACCGGTGCGCAGTTTACAGTGGCCTGCAAGGGACAGGGACGAACAGAATGGCGACTTCAAGCAGCGTGCGCAGTTCTCACATTCACTCTCTTGAGATGTCCCCTTTCCACTATGTGGACAGAGTGTGTTGCAGGAAGATGGGCACTTCACACGAGACAGGTGGGCTCTGGAGCTGCAGCAGACCTGAAGTCAACAGGCGGAAAAGAGCTTCTTCAGACAGATGGATTATAGGGCGGCAGCAGACTCGAGTCGCAGGCTGAGCGAAGCTTATGTGTTGCAGGGGACAGATAACTTCACACCATGCAGATGGACTTGGGGTTGTAGCAGACTGAAGTCGCAGGCTGGGCGGAGTTTCTCTAGGACAGACAGAATCAACTTCAACAGCAGTATACAGTGCTCACGTGTGTTGCAGGGGACGGATAACTTCACACCATGCAGATGGACTTGGGGTTGTAGCAGACTGAAGTCGCAGGCTGGGCGGAGTTTCTCTAGGACAGACAGAATCAACTTCAACAGCAGTATACAGTGCTCACGTGTGTTGCAGGGGACAGATAACTTCACACCATGCAGATGGACTTGGGGTTGTAGCAGACTGAAGTCGCAGGCTGGGCGGAGTTTCTCTAGGACAGACAGAATCAACTTCAACAGCAGTATACAGTGCTCACGTGTGTTGCAGGGGACGGATAACTTCACACCATGCAGATGGACTTGGGGTTGTAGCAGACTGAAGTCGCAGGCTGGCGGAGTTTCTCTAGGGCAGACAGAATCAACTTCAACAGCAAGTTAGTTTGACTCACGGATGCTGTTCCTTCTAGTCCTCAACAGATGGGGCCGATCGACATTATCAAGCTCCAGTTACTGACAGTAGACCAGCACTGCACGTGGGGAGTGCACGGCAAAAGAGAATAAATCTTCCACACACACACACGGCACTTTTACTCCAAACATGCAACGTGAAGGGGAGAACCGTCAATTTAAGCACTGCAATCCACTTCAATAAGTGCAAATAAGGCCAGCACTCACCCAGAGGCCTCCGTGCCACAAGCAACGAGCTTCAATGTTGGGAAAAAGGGTGTCTCGGGGCTTTCCTCCACAGACATAGACAGGATTCACATCACCGTTCCAATACGGGGGAAGAGGATAGGAGATCGCACATTAATCAGTGTAATTCACTCAGTGACGTTTAGATAGCACAATCAAAACACTCCAATCCACCTTAAATTCAGTGTTGAAACATGTAGGTAAGAGATCCAATGGTACGATTACTTATCTCTCTCCCTTCCAGGCGAACGGGGTATTTTCACAACTCTTTCACACTCCTCGAATCCCATCCAACACACTTGCCCCTGCACACCACAATTCTTCTCTGCAACACTCAAATGGAACGACGTCTCATGGGGGAGAACCACCCAACAGTCTCTCTTCGCTGGCTTTTTATATCCTTCTCAATGCCCACATGGCTTCGTCATGGCTCTAGATTAATTCCCCACACCTGATGTCGATTTCCTCATCCCGGTTGACAAGGCAACAGATACTTCTTTACACGGGGGGTGGTGCGTCCTTGTTATTATACCGGAGGGAACACAATTGCGGCGAACTTTAGTTCCGCCCTCTCATTTGTCACACCGTGACATATTTGCTTGACTAACTGGGACTAGTCACAGCACTTACATCTTTGCCCTATTGTTGGTTTGATTGCTTCTATTGTTCTCTTCATTTGTAAGTCGCTTTTGATAAAAGCTGTTTGGCACACTAGCTGTTTTTTTTTTCTGCAGTGTCAATGCCTTTTTTTTTTACATGGGTTATATGGCTAAAATACATTTCCTATGTAAATCCATTGTGCTTTTATTGTAGCATAATGCATAAACAATAGTTTATGTGTGAATGTGCTTTATTTTAAACTGATTTCAAACCCACCTCTTTTCTCTCACAACCAGGATGTACACAACCTCGAAACGCATTCCCATCTGAGCCTCACTGCATGCCATCGAGACAGGAGAAAACAAAACGGTTTTGCACAGTGATAATGTGCGATATAAAAAATGATAATGCATCTGATATGTCATGTCAGCTGAAAGGGAAAATAAAACCCAGAGGTGTAAAGTTTGCCTGTTCACAGGGTCAAGAAAGAAGGATCACATTAGCATTAGTCTTAGCATCTCTATACTGGCTAACAAGGAAACAAAACCACAAGGATCACAATCAGAAGCAACCATTACATGTACAACAACTGACAAAGTACTTCTTCTTCTTCTTCTTTAGGGTTTATCGGCAGCTTGCATCCATTAATGTTGCACTACCGCCATCTTCCGGATTTATTTTCCTTTCATGTCCATTTACATCATATTCTTCTCATCAGACCTGTTCTTGATAAAAAAAAAGAAAATATTTCCTCTGCTTTGTTCATTCTCCCCACTTTGCAGTATTTCCCTCACTCCTGTCCCTATTATTCCAACTTTTCCTAACTCTTCCATCATATTTTTCCTCTGTTCTTCATATTGTCTGCAACTCAACAACACATGCTCTATAGTTTCTGCAACCTGACAACAACCACAAAAACCAATTGGGTGCTTTCTTATAATGTGTAGTGTGCTATTCAAATTACTATGACCTATCCTTAATCTTGTCATAACTATTTCTTCTTTTCTATTCCCTCCCCTATTCTTCACAACCCCTACTTTATTTTGAATAGCATACAAATGTCTCCCTTTAGTTTCCCTGTCCCACTGATTTTGCCATTCTCTAATGGCTTCTTTCCATATTATACTCTTTCCTTCAGACTTTGACAACTTAATATTTACTTCAATATTCTCTTTTTTAACAGCTTGTTTAGCTAACTTGTCCACTCTCTCATTACCCACCATGCCAATATGAGCAGGAATCCACATCAGTTGAATCTCATAGCATTTTTCCTTCATTCTTGTGTACATTATCAATATTGAATACAGTAAATCCTGATGGCTATTAGATATACCAGTCATGAGACTGTATAAAGCTGACACTGAATCACTTCCAATCAAAGCTTTTTTAATTTTGTTTTCCTCAATCCATTCTAATGCTATCATAATAGCGTATAATTCAACTGCATACACACTCAGATCATTTGTTGTTCGTCTGCTTATCTCACCTCTTTGATTAAAAATGTAAACTGCAGATCCAGTCTTTCCTGTTTCTGGATCCTTTGATCCATCTGTATAAATCTGAACATACTCTTTATATTTAAAATCTATATCTCTATAAAATTCCGCTGCCAGATCTTTACTATTACTTACTGCTTTGACTCGAAGTAACTTAAAATCAACTTCCATTGTTTCTAGCGTCCATACCGGTGTATCAGGCCATGTTACTGTTGGGCAGAATTCCTTTTCATATACTCCCAATTCTCTCGCTGCCTCATCTCCTATCCACCCAAAACTGAACTTTTGTGCTCTCTCCCTTTCCCAATTATCTTGTAGTATTCTTTTAGTTGGATGATCTCTGTGTCCTTTTAGATTTACCCAATAATTTACTAGCAATTGTTTACGTCGAATGTTCAATGGCATTTCTCCCGCTTCCACCTGTAGAGCACACACTGGTAACTGACAAAGTAACAAGTGAAACACAAGGATACACAGGGGCAAACACGCTTAAGGTAATGAGGAAACAAGATACACCTGGGGAGACTAATCAACATGAAAAACTACAAAGAACTACAAAACATGGCACAAGACAAGAAACAACAAAATGTCCACACAAGACAAGGGGAACACAAGACCGTAATCATGACAAGCATGATGACGTACTTGATTAATCAAATACGTATATGTCTGACGCATGCACGGAATGGGATGTTTTTAACACGCCTGCATTAATCTTGTATTTAATGTAATGTAAACTAATGCAGACTTAAAGATAGAATAAATAGATCAAAATGGTTTTTTCGTTTGACAAATTATTCTGTAATTTTAAATCATAGCTTTAACGTATTTAAACTTAACGCAACGAGGGCATAGTGTTTTGAATAGCCTAACCTAATTAATTTAATTTGGTCCTTGGAAAATATCCATAACTTTTGTCTTAATTTTTTAGTCTGTCTTATAAACAGTCTTCTGTGTTATTTGTTTCATAGTTCCGTAAAAGCAATGTGGCATTTTTTAATTCATGAATGAATCAAAAAGGAATGGAATGAATGGAAGTCCAACAAATTCACAAACTGTCAGGTAATATGAATACAATGAAAAAAATATAGCCGCAAGCAGCCATTATCGGGGCCAACCGCAAAGAAGACGATAAGACATGCCAACATGGCTGGGAGTGTCAGACCAACTGCAGCAAGGAGCAATTAAAGACATTTAAAGATGAATTGGCAAAATGGCTGAAAAACCATACACATTAACTGAAAATATGATTTAATGGATTATCACTTTCGACCAATAGGTGGCTATTGTCATGAAATCCATAACTTTTAGTCGGCACGGTCTGGAGATGATACGATTTGATGTTGGTGAAAATCGGACAAACGGGGTCTAGGAGAAGTTAGAAAAAGTAGGTTTTAAAGAAAATAAAGATGGCGGACAGGAAGTTTGGCTGACTATGGCAAAATTGATATCTATGTTTTTGGCATAACCCAAGGAATCTATTAAGACCAGTGTCACTGTTACAATAGGCAAATTTATTCAAAAGCTATTAGCATTTTGGACATTTTTTAATAAATGTTTTACCACAAAGTGGCGCTGCCCCAAAACTATTTAAGTACCTTCAAGGCATGGTGCCGATGACTCATACCTAGTTTCGTAACGATACGCTTATGCGTTCATAAAGTATAACATTTTATATCACAATACTGTATTGAAGTCAATGGCAATTTCATGTTTTGTTCTATTATAGCGCCAACAAGAGGCACAATCCCACTATTTTTTGTATGTGTCCTCAGAGTGAGCCCATACATGTGTCAAATTTGGTGAAACTCTCTCATTTCGCTTTATAGACATTTATATGTATAAACACGCAATTTTTATGCCACTTACTATTAATTATTTTGACATTTGGGCATTAACATATGGCCAGCGACCTATGTTTTCAAACTTTTGATGGTGGTTTCGTCCGATATTGGCTTATAACGGTTTCGAAGATATTGGCAAATGTTTTTTTAAGCGCTAAATAACAACGCTACACAAACCGGAAGGCGGAACCTGGCATGTTTGGTATCATTTGACTCGGCAAGGATTCAGGAACCTAATAAGATGACTCCAGTGAAAATCAGCATTTGAAATTTTCATTTTACTGCTAGGTGGCGCTGGTTCGAAACTTCTCAGGCTCCTTCAGGGCATCGTACTGATGACCCATACCAAGTTTTGTAACAATACGTTCATGCGTTCACAAAATACAGCATTTTAGTGCAAAATTCTAAATGGCCAACACCCAAAATGGCCGATATGGAAAAATTGTATATCATTTGACTCGGCATGTTGCCCCAAATCTAACGAGACCGCTTATATGATTTTTGGACAAATTGTTCAGAAGTTATAACAAAAAATAGCCATTTTTCGTATATCCAGACCAGTAGGTGGCGCTACGCCGAAACGCAGGCTGAAGCCTCAAGTACCAAGTACCAGAACATGTACCAAGTTTGGTCTGAATAGAATAAAGCATTGCGGATATACAGCCTTGCGTCTGTTTTTGGAAGCTCTACGTAAAATTAGTTTGCGCAGTATTCCAGAACAGTTTGATGAATCGGCATGATTTCCATAACTTTTTGTTGACATGGTCTGAAGATGATCTGGTTCAATTTTCGTGATAATCGGAGCAATGGCCTAGGAGGAGTTTGAAAAAGTAGAGTTCTCTGAGTCATAGGGTGCAATTGAATCGTCTTGAGCAAAGGAATCATTTTATTAGGATAATTTTGTTTCTAGCCCATACGGTTCAACAGTTATTAGCATAAACATGAGTGAAACTTTGGACCGTTGGTGGCACTAGAGGGATTGAGTTAGAGACTCCAAATTTGCTATGGTGACATGTCAGACAATCTTCTATCTGTGTGCCAAATCTCACAACTTTCCCACAAGCGATTCTATGGGCTGCCATATGGCGCTTTTCCACTGCATGGTACGGTACGGCTCGGTTCGGTACGGCTCACTTATGGCGCATTTCCACTGCATGGTACGGTACGGCTCGCTTTGGCTCGCTTTAAATGGTACCTGGTCTGTTGAGGTTCCAAGCATACCGTACCGATACTAAAATGTGACGTGAAAGCACTGCAGATCACTTATTGGTCAGACAGAATCATCACTACCAGCGTAATTGTATTTGCGACACGAGACACTAAACCCGCTAGATTTAAATAGCCAGTAGACAACAGCCAACGCTGTAGCACCTCTTTATAAAGTACTTGCTTGAAAAAAGAAGATTTTTACTAACTGCAGTGGAAAAGCAACCGAGCTAAAGCGAACCGAACCGTGCCGAGTCGAGTCGTACCACGCAGTGGAAAAGCGAAGCAAGCCGAACCGTTCCTAACAAAATATATTAATTAGCCTACATTACACTTTGCATGAAAAATATCAATGTGCCTTTATCCAGGGAGCGCTCAATCTCTATCTAAGGCAGATTTTTCCTTCAAAATAATTGGAAATTGAGTGTAGTTAAACATAGGATCTCCGTTATTGTTTCGAGCGTTTTAGACGATGGTGTGAAAAGCAGATGAATAAACATTTAGGCTATTTGACTTGACTGAGGCGTTATTAGTCATGTGAGACCATCTTTTCTTTCATTTTAATGTCATTTTTTGTTTTTTGTATAATGTAATAGGTAATCGTGCGTATGCGATTTTAAACTTTCATGACGTAATCGAAACCTACTACAGAGCATGCGTGTTAAAACGTCAACTACGTATTTGATATCAAGTACGTCATCGTGCTACAGGCTGCAGCGAGGACTTCTTGACAAGTTAGGGTTAAAACCAAGCGGCAACCTGCATGTCTCTCTCTTGAAACCAACACGGAAGTGACTTAAACTGCAATTCATCGACTGGTCGCTAGAGGCTGGATGCAAAACAGAGTCAACTTTACAGCAGAAAAAAAATGTGTTTACAACCTGGTGCAAAAAGTGATTTGGTCTATATAGCTAATTTTGCCCTTCATTACAACTGTGAGGGTGGTGAATTTTTTTTATAACTCATCCGTTTAAATTATATTAAATTATATATTAAATATATTATATTATATTTGTCTGCTGTCTGTTGGCCGTCATGTCACCTCAGCTTATCCCGCCTTTTTGCTCTTTTTCGTTTATCCGGGAGTGACGCGCGGTGACGCACTACCAAGATGGCGACGTCCGGCTCCGCCCACTTTGGGCTTCAAAAATGCTCTTCAGAAACCTACGGGTGACGTCACGGACACTATGTCCATATTTTTTTTTACAGGCTATGGTTAAAAGATATAGTACATTCAGTGCCCTAGATGACGCAATACATAGTTCCCACAGGCCAATTAATGTCACGTGACCTCCCCGGAGACGCCATCTTTGAGGGCAAAAGCTGCTGTGTTTACAATGTTTTACCATACTGTCTATGAGTTTTACAAGCAAATTTCGAATATTTCTTTCTATTTATAATGTTACGAAAATCATGAAGAGACAAAGTGACAGAGATTATAAAGAGATTCTATTAACACAAGATATAGAGAGGTACAATGCGAAAATTTCAGTCATAAATGGTGTGGATCCGTATGCGCTAACAAAGGAAGCACTGAACACTGATTATGCAGCTTTGCCTCAGATACAGTATTATCATGTGTACCATTATCTGGTATTGGCTAGGAGTTTTAATACATGTGAGCAATTCCGAGCCTGGAAATATGTGCATGAATATGAATATACACGGTATGAAAATAAATAAAACTCGCATGCAAATTAATTAATTAATGTAATGCGGAACTACTTTATACGCGGGTTCTTTAGGGACATAATCTGAGATTGCCATGCTGGAATGTGTGTGTGTGTGTGTGTGAGAGAGAGAGAGAGAGAGAGAGAGAGAGAGAGAGAGAGAGAGAGAGAGAGAGAGAGAGAGAGAGAGAGAGAGTCGCGGGCGCGATCGAACAGTGGAAACAATGTTGTTTTTGTATGTTTTTAATATCTCGTCATTTTGTGCATACAGGACATAATTCAAACTGCAAAGTGTTAACTTATATTTGTGTAGGCTACACTCGCAATAAAAAACAACAAATTCTTGCGTGTTTTGAGGGAGTTTCTTTCCTGTTTATCCTCGCCAGCCATAACCTCCGTCGTTGTTCTGACAAAAGCTTAGTCTTCTCACATTCATGAAGTCTAATGACGGGTATACTGTCAAATCCAAATTTAACTGAACCTCCGACACGATTTAAACATCCATTGACCCAGCAGGAGATCACCATTTTCACTTTTTATCACGAAATTAACTCGCTTCAGCTTCTTCTACTATTGTTCTGCCCACAGAAATGGCGCCGGGTCGGCAAATGCCCGTATGTTGTGACGTCATGTGGGAACTATATTGCTTATTTTGTAGCAGAAATAAACGGCTGCAGAAAAAGTTATGTGCCATGCAAAATGTAAGGAGTATAGGCATTACAAATATATGGGAGTAAAGATATACTTATTCAATAATGTAGTCAAGTAGAGAGTAAAAGTATTTCTTTGACACTCAGTAAAACTACAAAGTATCCAACCAGATACTTAAGTACAGTAACTAATACAATTTACTTACAAACCTTACACCACTGATAAAACCAAGATTGTAATGTCAATTTTAAAAAGATTGCATATTTTATTTGTTTATCTGCATCATGTAATGTGACCTTTAACTGACATTAGAGAACTGTGAACATTCAAATGTGTTGTTAAATTACTGAAATATTTACTTAAAATGTTTTAGGTTAAGAGGTTCAGCTGAGAAAAAATGTTTTGGAATCTCTGCTATTATTAAAGCTGTACTTCAATGTTGGTCTTTTGACTCCATAGGCTGCCAAAGGGGTTGAAAAGAAGCATGTACAAACTTGTACCATTCTTTTTTTAAAACTATGAAGCAACACCCATGTTCACTTGGACTTTGGACAGCAGTTTTGTTGAATGTGATAAGTTTAAATACAGACATAAACTTTTTTTATTTATTTAGCTTCAGAACCTGGATTTTACATTGAACAATTGTGTAGTGACCCAACACTTACCAAAATTGTAAATAACACAAATTACCATAAACTGCATGACATGCACAAACTGTGATTTACCAGCTAAGCACTTGAAATGTGTTTGAAACTCTACAATAGTATAAATATTAAAACAATAGTAAAACTCTGATAAAACCACTTCTCCATAATAATCAAACAATATTAAAAATAAAATCACGTACCTACTACTGGAATCCTACGGCAACCCTAGAAGCTTTCTCTCATTCACATGGGGAAAAAATGTACACTAGCTAAACTAGTTCCACAGTCTGTTGGCTAAGCACTTTGTCCCTTGCTGTAGAAAAAGCCCCTCCCTCACAACCATAAAAGGGCCTCTGTGAAAGGGCATGTAAGTAAAAGTTGTTAGAAGGCAGCTGAGGCTTTTGTAATTTTTTTTATATAAGCCTACTTTATTTACCTCAGGAGTGTTTTCTATGTGGCTGCGAGTGGTAAAGAAAGTGCACGACTTGAGACTGCTACAATTCAACTATGAGCATGGATTAACAACACATTTACACATTTAACCAAATCAAAATTTATTTTCAAATGGCTTGTCATGAACTGTGACAGTATTGAGTGCACAATGCAGGAGAGTACAAGAAAAACAGTCTTTAATTGTTAATGTTCCAAGGGACACGCAAGAGAATAACAGAAATCCACATGAAACACAGAAAACAGAAACAGAAAACTGGGGACTTATACACAGAAGATGATTGACTGGAACACAACAAAGGAAAAAGGGAACACAGAGCATACCGTATTTTCCGGACTATAAGTCGCACTTTTTTTCATAGTTTGGCTGGCCCTGCGACTTATATTCAGGTGCGACTTATATATCAAAATTAATTCAGACTGAGATGAACCAAGATAAAACATTACCGTCTACAGCCGCGAGAGGGCGCTCTAGTTGGCGGAGTTATTCAGAAGCGACACCATATGAAGAAAATTTAATGGATTCAGTGATGTGGAATGAGATCGCGGGAGCTTGTTGAACTTGTTTACTGGTAACTTGCTTGTTGGACTCCCTGGCTTATGTTAATTTAGCCTATTCAGCCTCCCAGGTATATGTTCTTTATGCTATTGTGTAGCTGAATAACTGTTAATGTGTTGCGTTAACACACCGGACACCTACTCAGCCTGTTGTTCTGTGTGCTACTGTGTAGTTAAATAACTTGCCTTTCCAGATTAAATGTATGTTCTTGGTCTTGGATTTTGTGAAATAAATTTCTAAATAAATGCGACTTATACTCCAGTGCGACTTATATATGTTTTTTTCCTCTTCATGACGCATTTTTTGACTGATGCGACTTATACTCCGGAGCGACTTATAGTCCGGAAAATACGGTACATGTAATACATGACAGTTACAGAACAGCTTAAAATCTACTGCAATAGTCATAATAAACATACGTTTTGATTCTATTCATTAGATACATAATGTGTGTTTTTAGTGCTGTCAATCGATTTAAAAAAATAACTAGATTAATCACACATTTTTTTCTGTGATTAATAGCAATTAAAAACACTTATGTTTTTTATACATTTTATAATAAATTCATTTCACAGTTAATCTCTAATGTATGAGATACGACAGTATATTTTACTTTATCTTTTTATGAATTAAGGCCAGTATCACTGATTTTTGTTTACATTTTTTTGTTTACATTTATTAGGCTTCAAAAATATATAACAACTTTTAATTTAAGTGAACTTTAAACAATCCTCACATAAACCCAAAATACATGTCATATTTACCTGTGTCTAACAGGTAGAACATACAGAAATTGTCTAACAGGTAGATCATAAAGAAATTGAATAGTTATCAAACAATCTGCACATAAATTATCAATTAAATATAGATTATGTCATGATCCTGGTATTCTATCTCTCTCTCTCTCTCTCTTTCTCCCTCTGCTTGTCTCTTTCACATACTCACACACAGGGGCGGACTGGCCATCTGTGTGATCTGGAGAATCACAGAACGGCCGGTACTCCAGGACGGCCGGCGGGCCGGCCCACCACCCGCCACGCACGCAGTCATCACCTGTTTTTTTCCCCCACTAATCTGTTTCACACTCCAGTACTGTAGGTGGCAGCAATGCACCTTTAAGTTGGATGCCAGCTGCACTGGCCGTGGCCGCCAAGTAAGGAAAAGCAAAGACGTTAGATAGAAGCATAGAAACAAGCAAACAATATGCAACGCGGCCGCGGGTAAAAAACGGAAAGAAAAGGGTGTGGCTGAGAAGGCGAGAGAAAAAAAAAATGGCGGAATTTAGATACTGAAGCCGCTAAATAGCGCAAACTAACTGAAATATTTAGCAGCACAGCCAGCAGCAGCACCTCGCAGTTAAATATTAGCAGCAGTGAAGAAGTGAGCCAGACAGCTATGCAGCAACATGCCACCAGTGATGAGGGACAGAAAGATGAGCTGGTTCCACAGGCAGATCCAGGGCAAGTAAGTATGGAACATGAGAGGAGAAAGAGAGTTACTTGCTAGGGATGATGTTAGGAAGTGATATTCAGGTTGCTACGTTTTTAATGATTACAGTAGTTAAAACAGCTAAACTTCAACATTTTAGCTGTAAAATGCCACATGCAGTAGCTAATATTAAGAAATATGTTGTGCTTTTACTTTTAAAAATGTTGGTAACGTTACAGTTAATGCTTACAAACTTTGGTTACATTTGTAATGGTGTATTTTCATTTAGATGTGGTATTATTATTTGTGCAGTAAGATTAATTACTGCATAAATTAATTAAGATTATTAAGTAATAAATTCATTTTAAGACAGCATGGAATAGATTGTATAATATGCTGTTATAACAGCATATTATATAATCTATTCCATCCATGCTATCTTTGAATAAAACCTGTTTTTTTTTTAAAATCCATTCGATCTGTTTATTCAGGTTGAGCTTAGACCAAGTCCATTTATATGTGAGTATTCAAGTTAATCTAGAATAATATGCTTTTAACACAACATCTAGTCAACATCAGTGCTATTGCTATAATTTGGATGTTATAGTATCATGAGCCACAATTGAAGTCTTGTGGCACTCATGCCAGGCGTTATTGTTGTTGTTGTCGAGTTTCCGCGCGCCGATTGCTTTGGGCCGGGCCTAGTCAAAGTCCAGGGCCGTTTTTTAGTCCCAGTCCGTCCCTGCTCACACACACCCTCCTGTTACACACACACATACACTCTCTTTGACTCAGCTGTTCCTCATTACCTGTTGCCATCACGCTCATCCATTCCACACCTGTCCCCTCTTTCTCTCTGATTAGCTTCTCTACTTCTAGTTCTCTCTTTCTTTTGTTCTCTGCCAGATTATTAACACTGAATACGTATGTGTCTGATCTCTCAACCACCAAGTCTTGTCTTGTCTTGTTCTGTCTGGTCTACACGACCATCTCGTCTACCTCCACCGCCTTAAAGGAACACTCCGACTTTTTGGGACTTTAGCTTATTCACAGTATCCCCCAGAGTTAGATAAGTCCATACATACCTTTTTCATTTCTGTGCTGTAAGTGTTATTTGTGTTATTTCATTTCTGTAAGTGTTATTTGACGCACCCACCGCTAGCCTAGCTTAGCACAAAGACTGGATGCAAATGGATAATGGTAGCATACTAATCCCAATAAGTGACAAAATAATGCAAACATTTTCCTATTTACATGTTGTGATCTGTATAGTCACAGCGTGTACAAATAACAAGGCTATATGAGACAGAGACCATTTTTAATCGTATAAATACTGGGAACTATATTCTCACTAGGCGTAGGAGCACAGCTAACGTTACTTGGGCGGAGTGGCTACTTGGGCGGAGTGATTAGCGCCGCACACGAGACGCCCTGTTGATGGTTCCGTAAACAAAACAAACGTGACTAACTAGCTAGACGTGACTCGTGATCATGGCTGATTTTGAGGAATTGTCAGAGGAATTTTACTGTGTATCAAACCAAGATCCAGAACCATATAGTTTTGAGCCAGAATACACAGACGAGGAGTTACAAACTTTGGAAGCTGTAAGACAAGATGCCAAACAGATTGATGTCGAAGGGAGAATCAGAACGAACATGACCTAATGGTCAGCTGTCCACCAAGTAAGTGATTTTGTTATAATGATCATTCATAGTTCAATGAAATTGTAGTATAGCCATTGCATATAGTGTGGTCATGACAACACAATAATAACAATAAAGGGGATACACGGAGCCCCTATTCACGTAATAGTGTCACTCACTACTAAGGTTACATTACATTAGCATGGCACTGTTACAGTATGGCTAAACTTAGTCATCTCAAAACATAACGGAACACTTACCGCAGCAACAGGTGATCCAATTTGTCCTGTCTTTATTATCGATGGGATGGCTGTATCCTTTAGCACACGTTTCATGGTCCGTGTGGCAACTTGCATTTTTACAAAATAGTCGTCTATAGTAAAATGTTCAGAGCAAACGAAATACTTCGTGATGCTGTTTACAGGTGTGTTTAGTAGCCATCGATTCATCAGGTCAGCGTTTTTGGTTGGAATTCTATGAAACATCATAGTATTACCTGGTCTCCCCTGTTTATTGTCGCAGCTCTTTACAATACAGCGAACACCCATGACTGTAAACTATAAATTTACTATCTAGTAATTGCTGACTCTATTACTCCAACTCTGAGCGAACTCTCTGCTCCTCACCACAGGGCGTCTCGTGTGCTGCGCTAATCACTCCGCCCAAGTAACGTTAGCTGTGCTCCTACGCCTAGTGAGAATATAGTTCCCAGTATAAATACGATTAAAAATGGTCTCTGTCTCATATAGCCTTGTTATTTGTAGACGCTGTGACTATACAGATCACAACATGTAAATAGGAAAATGTTTGCATTATTTTGTCACTTATTGGGATTAGTATGCTACCATTATCCATTTACATCCATTCTTTGTGCTAAGCTAGGCTAGCGGTGGGTGCGTCAAATAACACTTACAGAACGCACAGAAATGAAAAAGGTATGTATGGACTTATCTAACTCTGGGGGATACTGTGAATAAGCTAAAGTCCCAAAAAGTCGGAGTGTTCCTTTAAGTATTTGTGCTAAAATGTGCCACTGTTCGGACGCTCTTGCTTACTGCTCCGCGCTTTGCTCTATCGCTTTTACATTTTATCTCCTATTTTTTTTATATTTTATTTCCTTTATTTTATTTCCTTTTATCACCTAATTTTAACTTCAGCAAATCAGCACAGTGCTCATACGACAAAGTTTGGATTACTACAAAAACTGAGAATTCTTTTACCCGACCAGCTTACATTCCGGGAAAGGAAAACACAACTGCCTACAAGGATAAGAGAAAATGCCTCTTCTGGAATCTACTTGCTGCACTAACTGCCACAGACTTTTACAAAGGATTGCAGTTCTTGAAACAAAGTTACTTACGGGACCACCAAACCAGACGGAGCACACAACAGAGCTTCGTCATGGACACCCTCAGCATACCGGTGAGTCCCATGAATCTAGTGCTCCCCGACAGGTAGAGAAACAAGCCGATCGACTTACTAATCGATGGCACAAACAGGGAGCGAGACCCAAAGGCACTCGAGACATCAGATTGTCACGAGCATCACATATTGCCGCAGTAGCATCCTCTACCCCAGATACAGCTCTGACAAGGATTGCAAACACTGGTCTCCTATCACCGCCTATACATCTTGAGAACAGATTTGAAGTACTAATGAATGTAAATGAGGAATCCCCAAACGTGATGAATGTGATCGAACACAGACTGAATGGGCCAGTAGCTAACACTGATGCTAACTGGCGCTCAAGGTCGAGCAGACAGCGGCACTCAGCTCAGAGCGCAGCCGAGCCCAGTACTCTGATAGTGGGGGACTCCATAATCAGAAACATTAGCAGCAGGGATACAACTACGTGCTGCCTTCCACAAGCAACAACTTCTGATATAAACAGGGAACTTCAGAACATTCTGATGAAACATAAGACTGCAAATCGACTCATCATTCATGTGGGGAAGAATGATATTCATAAAGAGCAGTCAGAACTCCTTAAGAAGGATTTCCATGAACTTTTTGAAACACTTAAAAGACTGAAATTTCAAACATTCATCAGTGGACCTCTCCCAGCAAGAGGAACAAACAGGTTTTCACGGTTACTTGGGCTTAATACGTGGCTGCAAAAAACCTGCAATATAAAAGCAGTGAACTTCATTGACAATTTCAATCTTTTCTGGAGTCAGAGATAACTGTTTCATCGGGATGGCCATCACCCAAACAAACTTGGTTCAAGGACAATATCTACTTCTCCCTCAATCATCCTTCTGCAGTTTGTGCCAATCCACTCAATCTGAACGGCACACACACACCTGGACACAGTATGAATGACCACGGGACTTCACTTCAGCAGCAAAATGGACATGATAACACCACTCCGCCAAAACAACCTCTGCTCACGGACACAAGCCCTGCCCACAGAGCACACCACAGACAGACATATCAGAACTGCTTGAAGATTCAGCACCCAAGGACGACTTCCTGGAAAACAGCCAGGGAAGCCAGGACAGCATATTACAGCCTCCGATAACACCAGAGCAACAGCCCCTCTCACCAGACACTTTTTCCCTCTCTCCAGCATCGCCACTTCTGTGCTTCTCACAGAAAATGGAAGAACTGGTGTATGCTGGAACCAGACTATCCCACTCTTTTGCTGCAAGCCCCCAGATACCAACCAAAAAAAGACAGGCACCATTACCACCAAAGCCTGCGGGCCCAGCTCGCCCTCCCCCTCCTCCTGTGAGAGCTCTTCGGCCTCTGCCACAACGCCAGGGCCCACACCCTCCTCCATCTGCTCGAGGTGAACCAAAAACAACTGATACCAGCTCTCAGTGATATGTGTCGGGTCCCCGTTTTGATAACAGTAACTTTCTCAAATGTTTACAGAACAAGCGGGAACCCAGGGTGCCTGTATCTTTTGCTGTTCTATTACAAGATAGAAAGTCTAAGGCCTTCAATAGCCGTACAGAAAACCTAACTAATCTGGTGCCTATTACACGTCAAACTAATATTGCTGTGGGGAAAAGTAAGTCTGTTAAGTTAGCATTTAACATCCGCTCACTTAAAAATAAATCACTCCTAGTCAACGACTTAATAACCACAAACAGTCTGGATTTTATGCTTCTAAATGAAACCTGGCTAGAAGCCAGCTGCAGTGCAACAATCCTCAATGAAGCAGCCCCTCCTAACTTTACTTTTATGAGTGTCTGCAGAGCTGTTAAGAGAGGTGGGGGTCTAGCTGCTCTTTTTAAAGATATCTATCAATGTAAGCAAATATCATTTGGGAATTACTTGTCTTTCGAATATCTGGGTATTGTGTTAAAAGGTGCTCCACGCATTTTACTTATTATTTACAGGCCTCCAAAATACTCTCCAGCCTTTGCTGAGGACTTCACAGAACTGTTATCAACAATTACCTCAGAGTTTGACTGTTTTGCCATTGCTGGAGATTTTAACATCCACATAGATAGTGCAGAGAACAATATGGCAAAAGAAATCAAAAGTGTTTTAAAAACTTTTGAACTGACTCAGCATATACATGGACCCACACACAATCGTGGACACACTCTAGATTTACTTATCAGTAAGGGTCTAAACATTTCATCGCCAGGATTCTGAGCAGAATCAGAAAATATGAACATATCACACCAGTCCTCAGGTCTTTACACTGGCTCCCAGTTAGATTTAGGATTGATTTTAAAGTATTATTACTGGTATATAAATCATTCAATGGCCTAGAACCTCAATACATTGCAGATATGCTCACTGAATATGAACCAAACAGATCACTCAGATCATCAGAATCATATCAGCTAGAAATACCAAGGGTTCACTCAAAGCATGGCGAGTCCGCTTTTAGCTATTATGCCAGCCGCAGCTGGAACCAGCTTCCAGGGGAGATCAGACGTGCTCCTACAATAGTCACTTTCAAATCCAGACTCAAAACACATCTGTTTAGCTATGCATTTGATGAATGAGCACTGTGCCAATGTTCGTCCGACTGTTTGTACTGTACTGTATTTTATTTTCTTATTTTTCTAAAATGTTTTAATTATTTTAATTTCTTTTTATTATTTTAATTTCTTCTATGTAAAGCACTTTGAATTGCCATTGTGTATGAAATGTGCTATATAAATAAACTTGCCTTGCCTTGCCTAAAACTGTGCTCTGCCCAGCTCACCTGCCGCTGAATGCTATGATCGGTTCCGTGAGTACACCTGTCTATGGCCGCTGCTGCTTGCCACCGCTGTTCTCATCTACGGACCTGTTTTACCCTGCCTTGGGTCTACATCTGCATTTGTTGATTATTTATGAGAGACTTTCTGTTTTCTAATTTCTATTAAAAGACATTATTACCTGCTTTCGCTTTTGGGTCCTCTCTCTAAACTCTGACAGAATAATCTGGCCACCATGGACTCAGCGAAGGAGAACCCTTTTCAGACTGCCTTCGAGATGCAGGGGGCTATGCTGGGCAGACACAAGGAGGAGTTGTCCGCCGCTCGTCAAGGATTGCTCCCGAATCGCTTACGTGGTCTCCCTTCTGACGGGACGAGCACGGGAATGGGGAACTGCCGTGTGGAACGCTGAAGCTGACTGTCTTGATCATTACACTCTCTTCAAGGAGGAGATGATTCGAGTGTTTGACCGCTCCGCCCACGGACCTGAAGCTTCGCGCCTTCTTTCTACTCTCCGCCAAGGGAAGAGGTCCGCCGCTGATTTCACTATTGAATTTCGTACACTGGCCACCTCCTGTGAATGGAACAAACCCGCTCTGGTCGCTCGTTTCCTGGAGGGTTTGAATGCAGACATTAAAGACGAGGTACTCTCCCGTGAGACTACATCTCACCTAGATCCTCTGATCGACCTGGCTATCCGCGTAGAGAAGCGTTTTGACTTACGCCACCAAGCTCGTAGTCTGGAGAAGTCACTCCTCTCCGCTCCTGCTTCCACTTCCTCTCCCTCCGCTAGCTCTGACTCTGAACCAATGCAGCTGGGGGGAATTCGCATCACCACTGCGGAACGTCAACGGCGTATCACTAATCGCCTTTGTTTGTACTGCGGAGCGGCAGATCACTTCGTCTCATCTTGTCAAGTAAAAGCCAACGCTCAAAATTTCGTTATTTCAAATGTAGGCGTGTTGCGCGTGGCAAGCACCCTCATAATGTAAGAGACGCCGGCGCGACCACAACATTGCCCAACATCAAATGGCAAACGTAATGCAAGCGGAACGAAACTGCTCGTTATTGTGTGGTTGAAGGACCGTTTATCAATTTGGACCAGTGCAGCGTGAGCCGATCGTGATCATGCGACACTTTTACTACACAGCGCTAACAAGAGATCCAGTAAAGAAAGCATTTGAATTCGCCACAGAAGTAATAACATCGCTGCGAGATCTAGTGAGAGCATTCACATTTCTCCGTTATTAACAGATCAAACAGTGCTGACGTGGAAACCTGGAAGAAACATTGTGCCATGCCCATGAATTAACTATCCAGTGTCCGCAGATCAGCAACATTCACCATGGATTTACTGTAACATAAGCCCCTTTCACACAGAGATTCCGGAAAATACACGGATAAAGTGACCCGGGTTCGTTTGATTTTGGTTCATTCACACTGCCAGTGATTTTCCGGAATCAGAGAGTGCGTTCACACACAACCCGTAAAAATCCCGTAAAGACACGTGACATCGATGTGACTTGTGATGTCTCAGCAGCGTCTTAAGTTTGCTTATGAACTGCGATTTCTCTCTCTCTCTCTCGAGAAACCACGCTTGTGGATTTTTTTCTCTGATTCAATCATAAACTTGCGCATTACGTACCGTTTCACAGCTGGCGAACGATCCCGCGCTTCAGCGTCATCACTACGACACGGCATTATTACGGCTTTGGTTCACACAGCGCGCGTTCCGGGACTGAACACGGCAATGTTACTAGGTCCCCAACCCGGCATCGATCCCGGCATCAATCCCGGGTCATGTTTGCGTTCACACAGAAGGCACTCTGGCAATTTGCCGGCAATTTCCCGGGTTCAAAGCGCTGTGTGAAAGGGGCTATAGTAACACTAACTGTCTGCAACCATGGAAGTTTGGCAGGAACAGTAGGCTATAATGCCTTCAAGTAACATTATGAATACAATTGCTGCCCTCAAATGTTAATCTGAACTAAAATAAACCTTTGTTTATAACTACTACAATATTACATTTCATTTTTTCCAAGGAGCTGTTTTGTTTTATATGCTCATAAGAAGAGTCAATTATAGCTCTAGAATTGCTCAAAGTAAAAAAATATCATACTTTATGATGTTAGTTTTAATATAAAAAAGAATAAAAAATTAAATCAAGGAAATTTATCTTGCATTTATTTCTTTTTGCAGTATCAAAAATGTACCGAACCGAACCGTGACACAAGTGTATCGTATCGAACCGAACCGTGAATTTTGTGAACCGTTACACCCCTAGTGGGGGCATTCATCTAAATTGTTCGCCCATCCCGGTGTTAGGGGTACCATAGCCTCTATCCGTCAGAGGTTCTGGTGGCCCACCAGGGAGCGCGACATTCGCCGCTTCGTCACGTCTTGTACCGTCTGCGCCCAGACCAAGCCTAATAATTCACCGCCTGCTGGTCTCCTCAGACCTCTACCCGTTCCTTCTCGGCTGTGGTCCCACATTGCCCTTGATTTTATAACAGGACTTCCTCCATCAGGGGGAAATACTGTTATACTCACTGTTGTCGACCGTTTCTCTAAATCGGCCCATTTCATCCCCCTACCTAAGCTCCCCTCTGCCAAAGAGACAGCCCAAATCGTCGTCAAGCATGTTTTTCGAATACACGGTCTCCCCTCTGACATTGTCTCTGACCGTGGACCCCAATTCGCTTCGCAAATTTGGAAAGAGTTTTGTCGTCTCGTTGGTTCGTCCGCTAGCCTTTCCTCGGGCTTTCACCCACAGACTAACGGCCAAGCCGAGCGAGCAACCAAATTATTGGCCGCATCCTTCGCAGTCTAGCGCTCCTGAGGGAGGAGTCTGGCGGGAGCGATAGATCCTGGATCCTGGTATTCTCTCTCTCTCTCTCTTTCTCCCTCTGCTGGTCTCTTTCACATACTCACACACACCCTCCTGTTACACACACACATACACTCTCTTTGACTCAGCTGTTCCTCATTACCTGTTGCCATCACGCTCATCCATTCCACACCTGTCCCCTCTTTCTCTCTGACTAGTTCTCTCTTTCCTTTGTTCTCTGCCAGATTATTAACATTGAATACGTATGTGTCTGATCTCTCAACCACCAAGTCTTGTCTTGTTCTGTCTGGTCTACACGACCATCTCATCTACCTCCACCGCCTTAAGTATTTGTGCTAAAACAGCTCTGCCCAGCTCACCTGCCGCTGAATGCTGTGATCGGTTCCGTGAGTACACCTGTCTACGGCCGCTGCTGCTTGCCACCGCTGTTCTCATCTACGGACCTGTTTTACCCTGCCTTGGGTCTACATCTGCTTTTGTTGATTATTGATGAGAGACTTTCTATTTGCCAGCCTAAGCGGCCGATTGCCTAATTTCTATTAAAAGACATTATTACCTGCTTTCGCTTTTGAGTCCTCTCTCTCAACTCTGACAGATTAATCCTTATTAAAGCTACAAAATCCGTATTAAAGCTACACAACTTATTTAGTCAAGAGCAGTGAGTAGTTCCCTTTCGAAAGAGAACTCTCACTGCATCAGAGTGCGATCGTTGGCAGCCATGGTGGCCAAGGAGAGGCATCTGTGGGTGAACTTGGCAGGCATCGGG
This sequence comes from Abramis brama, assembly GCF_963993115.1. Lineage (NCBI taxonomy): Eukaryota > Metazoa > Chordata > Actinopteri > Cypriniformes > Leuciscidae > Abramis > Abramis brama. Next base: position 11,146,718 of record NC_139968.1, on the reverse strand, counting down.
GAGAAAGAGAAGGCTTTTCTCCTCAATGCCCTAGTTTCGCCCTCTGAGCTTTTCGGGACCTCCGTTGAGGCAGTTGTCGGAAAGTTCAGGGAGGCAAAGATGCGCTCAGCAGCACACAGATCTTGCATACCGCGCCGGTCCAGGCCCACAACCAGACAGCCTGGGGGTCCTGGCCTGTTTCGTTCCGAGGATCGTAGACAGAGCCAGTGGGACTCAGTCACCGCTCGTGCCCCTCCTCCTGACAGGAGTAGGTCAACGAGGCGGCGCGAGTCCAGGAGGAAGATGCAGGGTGTCAGGGAAGATGCAGGGTGTCAGGGAAGTAACTCAGGCCAGACGCGAGCGTCCTGGCACAAGCAGAGGCAGGTAATCGCCTCCTTCCCTGAGCACACCCTCCTTTTCCTCTTTTCCCCTTCGCCCATAACATTAGGCCCAACGAGCTGGACCGATGATGATAATCTATTAAGACGGTCTGGCTCAGGTCTTTTTTAGCAGAGTCGTTGGCACTAGGTGCCTCCTCCAGTTAAAACGAACGTAGACAGGCTGTTCCCAAAAAAAAAAAAGAATAATATATGTTTTATTGACTGGGTTATTTGGCCTCCGTTCCCCTCCTGGAAAGGATGGGTTTCCCTTACGGTGTGGTGAAATTGCTACAGGGACTCTGTCGCTACTTGTTCACTGAGTCTCTGGTAGCCCAGATCTGAAGTCAGCTAATATTGGAGTAGTGATAAGCACAGGTAACAGGTTTCCTCCCTGTGGGCTTAGAGGCGTGGTTAGGCTTCCTCTTACTCCAGAGAGTTATCTGCTGAGGCCTCCGCTCTCTAGAGCTCGACAGAGTGTCTATAAATTCTAATTCACTTAAATGATGTCTTAATTCAGAGAGTTGTGTTTAGGCCCTTCGCTTCTTCAGCTCTGTGTTGTGCATAGCTAGAGCTTAGCTGGTTCTTAAAAGGTATGGTAGGCCTCCTCTCCCTTAGGAGAGTCATCCTACTGAGGCCTCCACGCAAACAGCCTTCCAGGTAGAGCTTGAGAAGTGGTCCCTCCCTCTCTGAGGAGGGGTTTTCAGGCCCCTCACTCCCTGAGCTCTAGTGGTAGTTGAGCTAGCTGTCCTAACTACATGTGTCAGGCCTCCTCTTCTTCGAGAGTCATCCTTCTGAGGCCTCCATATATACAGCTTGTTAGAGCATGGAAGGGGTTCTTCCTCATATCATGAGTAGCTCTTAGACCCGTCGCTCCCTGAGCTCTGTGTGGATGTTTTGAGAACCTCGGTGTCCAATAGATCTTTGGTGTGAGTCTGGCAGGCCCCTCTTCCTTAAAGCCATCCTGCTGAGGCCTCCAGGCGAGCAGCCTGTCAGGTAAAGATGGAGGAGCGGTCTCTCTCTAAAGGAGAGCAGTTAGCCCCCTCGCTCCCTGAGCATTGTAGCTGTACTCTAGCATGTGTCAGGCCTCCTCTCCTTCGAGAGTCATCCTGCTGAGGCCTCCATGCAAACAGCTTTGCAGGTAGTAGTACAGAAAAAGGGCTCTCTTGATAACGAAGAGTTGTTCTTAGGCCCTTCTTTGTCTTAGCTCTGTACTATGAACTTTTCACACTTTGAGAATAAGCTCTAGAGACCACATTGGTGTAAGTGTGGCAGGCCTCCTCTGCTCTTAGAGTCATCCTGCTGAGGCCTCCGCTTCGCACAGCACTGCGAAAGAGCTATCGTCTCTGGCTAGAGAACTCTTTTCGTTCATTTATATTTAAGACTTTATTTAAATGATTTAAGACTGCTCTTATGAGGATACTCGACAAAACTGACATTTTGGCATAAGTGTGTGTTATTTTTCGTTCAAACGCAAAAGAAAACTCGATTCTGGCGCTCTGTTTGGCTTTGTTTGGCTTTTTAACCTTTTATGGACCCATGGATCCATTACACGGATATTACACATGCGTTTTATTTCTCAACTGTTCATATTCATTTAAAACATACAGGAGATACAGTTGGTGGAACAACAGGTTACTTCCTACCTCCAGAGCAGGGGGATAGAGACGGACCTGGAGTACATCGAGGCGTGTCACCCACTGCCCACGAGGAACGGGAGACCACCAGCGGTCATTATGAGGTTTACCAATCGGAAAAAGAAAATAGCACTTCTGAAGCAAGGACGCAAACTGAAAGGCACAAATGTTTTCATAAATGAACACTTGACAAAGAAAAATGCTGACATCGCAAGGATTGCACGACAACTTAGGAAACAAGGCAAGATTCAACAAACCTGGGTAACTAACTGTAAGATCTTCATCAAACTAAATGGGACACCGGAGGAAGCAAAAGTCTTAGTGGTGAAGAGGATAGAAGATCTTGACAAGTATTGACATTGATGCAGCACCTGGTATCAAAGTAGCTTGTGACTCACATCATCAAAATGCTAAACATACCAAGAATACAGACTACACCAATAATTGATATAGACATGTTACAGAACATCCTACATCATCAACAAATGGACCTGGAAACGTGTGAGTATAAAGAGCACACCACAACAGAGACAGATACTGAGATAGACCCTGACAATAATTTTTTCTCTTCGATTGTTAAAAACTGCAATTATTTTACCCAAGAACAATATGAAAACAGTGTAAAATCAGAAGATAACCTGTCAATAATACATTTTAATAGTCGAAGCATGTACACTAATTTTGAGGCTATCAAAGATTACTTGGAACATTTCTCTCATCCATTTAGCATTATTGCAATTACTGAAACCTGGTTTAACGATGATAAAGGTATTGATTTCTGTCTTGATGGCTATGAATTAAGATATACAAATAGAATAAACAAAATAGGAGGGGGGGTTGCTTTGTACCTTCATAAATCTGTTAAATTTAATGTTTCAACTGATATGACCATAGCTGTGGATGGTTTATTTGAATGCATAACAGTGGAAATTCATAATGATAAAAAGACAAATATCTTCATGAGTTGTGTATACCGGGCACCTGGTTCAAGCATAGAAACTTTCAATGAGTGGATGGGTAAACTGTTTTCTACTGTGAGACAAAAGAACATATTTATCTGTGGTGATTTTAACATTGATTTGTTAAATCCAACCAAACTAAAAAACGTTGACGATTTCACTGACACAATGTATAGCTTGTCTCTGTACCCAACTATAACGAAACCGAGCAGAATAACGTCACATAGTGCCACAATTATTGACAACATTTTTACTAACATTATGGGAAATCAAATCATCAGTGGCCTACTTATGTGATATCACTGACCACTTACCTGTTTTTACTTTGTATGACTGTAATCTCAAGAAAACGAAAGATACTATGATAAAGATCTCTAAACGAAAAATTACTGAGGACATGATTCGTGCCCTAAACAATAGTTTAGCGCTCCAGGATTGGACTTCAGTTTACAGAGAACCTAATGTGGACAGTGCTTATTGTAATTTTCTAGATATCTTCATTTTCTTGCATAATAAACACTGCCCTGTGAAAGAATATTTTATAAAGGAAAAACATAAGAAAAGCCTCTGGATTACGAAAGGAATAATTAATGCTTGTAAAAAGAAAAACAATCTCTATAAATTGTTTATTAAAGTAAAAACAAAAGAAGCAGAACAAAGATATAAGAAGTACAAAAATAAATTAACTGATATTATAAGAACAAGCAAACGGTTATATTATCAAAAAAAACTATATGAACATAAAAACAATATAAAAGGAACTTGGGATGTTTTGAATAGCCTAATCAAACAAGGATCCTCAAAGTTGACATATCCTGATCACTTTATTGATGAAAATGGTGAAGATTATAATATGAGTAATGTAGTAAATAAGTTAAATAATTTTTTTGTAAATGTTGGCCCTAAGTTGGCCGCTGATATTCTAGACAGTGGAGTCGAAAAATCAACTATTGAACGGAATTCTTTGTCATTCTTCCTCTCAGCTACAAATGAGCAGGAAGTGACAAATATTGTGTGGAAATGTAAAAGTAAGTCCTCCACTGACTGTCATGATATCAGCATGACATTGATTAAAAAAGTTATATTGAATATTGTAAAACCCTTAACTTATATTTGTAACTTGTCATTCCAGACTGGCTGCTTTCCAAGTAAAATGAAAATCGCTAAAGTAATTCCACTTTTCAAAAATGATAACAAACACGTTTTTACTAATTACAGACCAATCTCTCTTTTGCCCCAATTTTCAAAAAATTTTAGAGAAACTCTTCAATTCTCGACTTGAAAAGTTTCTCGAGAAACATCATGTAATTAATGATGGTCAGTATGGCTTTAGGTCCAAAAGAACTACCTCAATGGCAATAACTGAAGCTATTGAAGAAGTCACTAATGCACTGGAGCAAAAGAAGTATGCAGTTGGTATCTTTATTGATCTAAAAAAAGCCTTCGACACTATTAATCACTCAATTTTATTAAAAAAGATGGAAAGATATGGAATTAGGGGGTTGGCTGGAGATTGGTTAAAAAGTTATTTAACAGGGAGGTCACAGTTTGTAAAAATGGGTCAGTATTTATCAGATACTCTTGGCATTGTTTGTGGTGTCCCCCAGGGGTCAGTATTGGGGCCAAAACTGTTCAATGTGTATATAAATGATATGTTTAATACATCCAAAGTACTGAAATTCATTCTATTTGCAGACGACACGAATATATTTTACAGTAGTGACGATTATAATGAGCTCGTAAATACGGTAAACAGGGAACTAAAGATAATAAAAAAGTGGATGGACACAAATAAATTATCCTTGAATATAAATAAAACTAAGGTAATGATGTTTGGAAATTGCAACAAAATGTCTGAACAGAGAATAAGTATTGATGGTATCCAAATTGAAATTGTGAGTGAGAATAAATTTTTGGGAGTAATAATTGACAGTAAATTGTCATGGAAACCCCATGTCAGATACATAAAAACACAAATCTCAAAAAGCCTCTCAATTATAAATAAAGCAAAGCTATACCTTGATGAAAATGCACTTCGTACTTTATACTGCACCCTGGTACTACCATATCTTACTTTTTGTGTTGAAGTGTGGGGAAATACTTACCAGAACACAATAAATCCTCTGATTATATTGCAGAAAAGAGCTGTGAGGATCATTCACAAGGTTGGATTTCTAGAACATACTCATAATCTGTTTACGCAGTCAAAGTTGCTAAAATTTGATGATCTTGTAAAATATTATACATCAATAGTCTTATATAAAGCATTTAACAAATTATTACCGCCTAACTTACAACGTTTTTTTAAAACTCCAGCGCGAGCTCATAACTTGAGAGGTTTTGGACATTTTTCATTACGGAGAGCCCAAACCACTCGTAAATATTATTGTGTGTCTGTATGTGGAGTGAAACTCTGGAACAAACTGGACTTGCAACAAAAGCAATGCCAAACTATTAATCAATTTAAACTGTTATATAAACATTGGGTCTGGTTAAAATACAGAGATGAGGGTCTTTAATTTAAATTGCTGTTGTATTCTGTCTCATAGTGTGAACATGTGCTCAGTGTTTCCTTACCATCGTTGGTATATTGTCCATTACCATCGTTGGTATATTGTCCATTACAATTGTTGGCATTGTTTATTTCTATTACATTGTAGTTAAATTGCTGTTGTATTCTGTCTCTTAGTGTTAACATGTGCTCAGTGTTTTCTTACCATCGTTGGTATATTGTCCATTACCATCGTTGGTAGCCTATATTGTCTATTACTATCGTTGGTATATTGTCCATTACCATTGTTGGCATTGTTATTCCTATTACATTGTTGGTATCAATTGTTGTTATAAAAATTACTTGTTACTTATGGTAACGCCACCATGATATAACATTTGTAAATAATCCGTGAGCAAAGTAACTAGGAAGCTCAAATATTAATCACTAAATGGGGAACTGGGGTGGGATTAAATAAGTTGTCTTCTTCCCACTCCCTTTCAGGCAGAATTTGATCGTCATATTTGAATACTGTATATTCTGTTTTTGTTTTTGTTTTGTTTTTTTGCACTATATGATTTAACCATATTTTGTTTATCTTGTACTTTTTTTGTGCCATTGCCTGGAATAAACGAATTAAAAAAAACAAAAAAAAAAAAAAAAAAAACATAACTGACTGTGTATGTGAATACACGCCAATACATTATTTTGACATTATAGTGTGTGTATTTGACTGTTTGGTGGCTTTATCTGCGTGCGCTTTGGGTGTGAGCACAAAATCTGAATTAATATAATTATGTGCAATACTCTCAGTCCCATGCCAAAATTCAAGCCCTGTAACACCAACAATATTCATCCGGAGCAAATGAAACGAGTGAGCGAGGGTAGGCGGGTTTTTGTGTCAACTCGCTGTCGGAGAGATAAAAAGAGTGAGAAAGTGCAGCTGGTATCGTGTATCTATTCTGCAGAAAATTAGTATTGGAATCATTTCAGATATTTCAGTATCGATATGTTTTGAAAAATTTATATTTTTGACAACACTAAATTGCACTTAGTTTATTATTTCAGATGACTTTTTAAAAGACTACAATTGAAAAATGTATATATTATATTTAAATTCAACTCACCAAAGTGGCTAGTAGGAGTGATTGTGTTTCATGCCACTGCTGAAATCCACCCACATTTGGCAATATATATATATATATATATATATATATATATATATATATATATATATATATATATATTAGGGATGTCAAAATTAGCTTGTTAACGCATTCGATTATTTCTTTCAGTTTAACGTTTTAAAAATATTTAACGCAATTAACGCAGTCAAGGGGGTGGATTCTGGAATCCACTGCTGCTTCAATGTAGCCTATATCTAATAAGTGATTATAATAAATGTATTAATCCATATTTTTCCTTTTACATATTAAATTATTTGACTGACTTCTTTAAGCTTATGAGATTTATGTAGTTATAGAATTATATGTCTGTCTAATGAAATGTGCTCTCTCCATGTTTTTGAGAAAGTACTCAATGTGTGTTAAAACATATATCTAATCTTCTAGCTGACCAAAACAGCCGAGGTCACTGGAGTTACTTCGATCTGTCATATACATGGCCACTTCTTAATTAAAGCATTTAATTAAACTTTTTGATATTCAAATACTAGAAAATAATAATGGAATATTGTCTGTGCCTCTCACTGAGAGAAAGAACATGTTTTGGTAAAGTCTCCTGTTTAGAACAGAGCTCAACTAACTCCAACCTTGAAGAAGCTGTGTACCGTATTTGTGTATGTGCGCAAGTATTCTTTGTTACAGACTTGTTTTCTTCGACATGCTGGCGCCTACACACAGTCTTGTGACCTCGGAGGGCCACTCGTACCTAACTGGTGCTGGTGGCAGCCATACAGATTATGGAGAGTGTGCTTCTGGCTAGCAGTCCATGTGTGGAAATTTCCTGTTTATCTATTTCTTAGTCAATCAGAATCATTCAACCTGAAGTAATGATGTAGTGTTGACCTTGGTGGAGGGTATAATTGCTGTGATTTTTGTAAATGTAAAAGGAGCGGCCTACAAACTAGAGTCTTGAAGCTGACTTCTTCGTGATGAAACTGCAAACTATCTCCAGTAAAATTTTCTTCAATTGACTGCACTTCTGACTCCGGGTCATCATATCTGGTTCTGGGTCTTTAACTGTAAATTTCCCAACAGCAGCATCATCAGTAATCCTTTGGCTGCGCAACAGTATATGATCATGCTATCATTCATTCAAGTGCTAGTAAACCATTTGAGATGCAAAAATAAGAACTTAAATAGGTAATTAAATAAGAGTTGTGAAGATTCAATGCTTCCATAGGAGAAGCCTGATTCGACTACCACTCTCACAGTCGAATCTTCGCAAAGGTGTTATGAAACGTGGATCATGCCATTTCAGCTATATGGGGATGCTCAATGTCTGATTTCACTTAGAACTGCCAATAAGTTAACATACAGCCTATATGATAATGCTGTAAATAAAAATGTGAAAATAAAGAAGCTTTTAATAAATATTTTTAATGTGCGTGAATAAATCCAACCATCCCGTGACAGATTTAAGTTTCACTTCCCATGATCCGTGAACGACAGAGCAGCATCTTGGCAGAGCAACAATGTCTGGGATAAGAAATCTAAAGTGTGGATGCACACCATCAGAAAGGATTTTCTCCAAGGCTGGATATAGCATCAGAAAAACCATAATCACACTTCTGCAGGCCAACGTTAACAAGTTGTTTTTCCTCGGGGCATTTCACTTTAAAACGCTTAATGTAAAAAACGCTTAACGTGGCTTAATGTATTAAGACAGTAATGTTAAAGGCACATTATGTAAGAATTGTACCTTAATATAACAGCTTCAAAATCATTTCGATTGTAAACAAACTCGTGGTAGGGCGAATCATCCCGAAAGCAAAGCCTGGGGGGCGGGGCACTTTTGGAAAAAACAGCAATGCAAGTTTGAGAGGTGGCGCCCCGACAAATCTCGCGAGAATCACGACTTGCTTTATGGCACGATGACGTCACATACATCAACAACACATGAAGCAGCCTCTATGGAAGACACTAGCGCGCATTTCAGACGTGAATCATGGCAGAGTCGATGAAGAAAACGCGGTCAGAAGAGTCAAGGAAAAGAAAACGAGAAACTGACCGTATGTGGAACCGGACAAGAGTCTCACTCAGTCAGGCTTTCACACGTTGGCGAGAGCTAAAAAGCAGCAATGGATGCAATGCGATGCTGACCTGGCGTTCTTGTTGATGGATTAGTAGCCTAGACATCTTCAGAGGCTATCTGTGCTTGTTCGATGTCCGACGCTTTGTAACGCGTTGTGTCAGGAGGAAAAATATGGATAGCTCACAGATGAAGTTATTACAGAGGCCAGACAGACTCACGGAGGCGATTGGCATCTCACAACCAGGGACGGACTGACAATCTGTGCGTTTTGGAAAAGTCCAGAACGGCCGTCCAACCGAGGGCCGTCAGCAAAAAAAAAAAAAAAAAAGTCTAATAAAGCAATATGAACAGCCAACAGCAGGGGCACTATATGCTAGGTGTAAAAAACAACAACTGAGGAAGAAGAGTCGGCCTATAGCCACTGACAGAAAGTTAGTTTTATAAGGCTGCACTTTTAAATTTGCTTACATTATATTTGAATAGCAGTGGTCTCCAACGTCGTGCCTGTGAGTTGCCCGCTAAACACATTCTATAAATAGCCCCAACTTGCCGTCGGGGTTCCAGACTTCGAATAAATGGTATAATTTTGCGACCTTTTCAACTAAACGTTTCAATTTGAACTTTTGCCTCTACAAAATTACCCAACTCTCTTTGATTATACGCTGTCATTTGCGTTGCGTATGAGAAACATCAAATGGCAAACAAAACTTGAACAAAACTTGTTTGATCTCTGAGCAGCGCATTATTAGCTCGGCCCAAAAAACAGCGATCGCAGACAAAGCAGCTGTGCGGGCTGATCTCGATCACGCCAACATTAGGCTATTACACACAGAGCTGCGCGATCCACTGAAAAGCATTTAAATTCAGCGCAGAATTCTCTATCTCTATTGTAAACCCACAAATGATATGTAATTTAAGCTTGTACAAACCCAGATGAAACAGCGCTGATATTCTCAACATATTGACGCAAAAAAAAAAAAAAAACAGGCGAAACATTTGAATTAACTTTAGTAAAACAAACTTTTTTGGCAGAAATGTGCCTGTATTCATATTTAAAATGCTGTTATATTAATATAGTCATGTATAAATGTATTAAATGTAGGCCTAATGCAGTAATGTTTTGTTTAGAAGTTATGGCAGTTTATTTTTATTTTTATTTTATTTTTCATTTATATTTATACTAAATGTTTGGGCTACTGTTTTTGATAACACATACAATAGGTTTATAGAAAATCAACAAAAAAATCAAATATTTTCATAATTTTTCAGGAATTGTTTTTTTTTTTTAAACGCTTGTAAATCTGAACCAGAATATCAAGATATTTTATTATTTCCCATATGATGGTGAAAAGTAAAAAAGCTTCACCATGTTATGTATAATAAATATTGGAGTATAACAAATAAAAATTCCTTCTAGATTATTTTATCCCTTGAGGTAGCCCTCGCACACAAAAAGGTTGGACCCTGGTATATAGTAACTATATGTTTTATAATTGCAAGTTTGTGTAATTTGGGGTTTCTGTAGCCAGTGACATTTCATTATTTGTATTTTATGGCATTGTAGATTTTTTGTTTTTATTTGAAGGCTGAGGCTTCATTAATAAACACAACCCCAATAATCATCATTGGTTTTGAGATGTTACTTGCTGTGAATACCTTGTCTGATAGGCTACAGTATTGTGACATATAGTATCAGGACATCCTGGCTAGTGTCTGTCGCACACGGCTAGGCGAATGGCCGGATGATGGGCCTATTTGGGAGAAAGTCCAGGGCTGTTTTTTAGCCCCAGTCCGTCCCTGCTCACAACTTGCACTTTATTCCCCAATCGAACTCGTGTAACTGTCTGTCACACGTTCTACCGTCCACAGCGTTACTTGATAAACAAAAATAGGATAAGAATGAGCATCAAACAGAAATAACCTGCATACATGGGGTTTTCGAGGCGCACATACAATACAGACTGCCGACAGTTAAACAGGGCGCACGCAGCTCTTAAAGGGGCCACACCTTATTTCCACTCATTACAGCTTCCATCCTACTGAACAGGTACCGGTATATAGGGGCAGGGGATCAGGCCGTGAGTGCAGAGATTGCTCTGTGCAAGTGGTATTTATGACAGTAACGTTAAATACAAATACTACTGTTTGACAAAAACGGAAAACTGCATAATGTGCCTGCATAAAGACCGAAATCAGTAAAGACCATCTATAAAAGCAGATGAGCGCAGAATATGAACGCAACGCGTTTAATTACACGGTAATCGTTTTCCTCCCAAGAAAGCACTTAACGTGGCTTAATAGGCTACTAAGACAGTGATATTAAAAGATCAAAATTCTGTACACAGTACACACCTTATTAAGAAACCATACTATGTGCAGATAAGCAGATGAACCCAGAGTATGAACGCAACACGTTCCTCTTATAGAAAGACACGTTTTCTTTATAATAATGATTTTCTATGGGAGGAAAATGCTAAATGTGTAATTAAACATGTTGCGTTCCTATTCTGGACTCATCTGCTTTTCTGTAGGCTACACTGTTAACCCTTGCTGTAAAAAAAGGCCAAATTTTGACAGTATCATACCATTTTCCATTAAAACAGTAATATACAGTAGAAAACAACGCATTCTGGTTTATATTTGTCGTTTTCGAGAAAATAGCCTACAGGAATATACTGAAAGTTAACAGCGCTCAAAATCGACACTCAGATGCTGTTTTCCAAATCACACCCTATGCCCTCATTCACTATTCCCTACATTAGTTCTCTAATATAGTCCACTTGAATGAAAAGAAGTGAGTGAATTCAGACACTGATGAACACCTGATAAGCAGAATCAGGACAGAGAAACAAGAACAAAAAAAAAAGAGAAACACAAGAACTACAACTAACTTCCAACCACACTGACAACAGTTTACAAACCAGTTTAACATTATTTCTTTCATACATGTATAAAGTTATTTTTGAGAATTAACAGATATTTAGTTGTTGATGTTTTATTGAATATAATAGTTTGTAGTCACCATGATGGAGATCAGTATTTGCTATGGTCTCTTGACACTTGACTTTTTACCTTTAGTTTCTCTCTGGCTGCTGTAACTGTGAGTTTATAAAGCACATTTATTATGGCAAGAAAAAGTCAAGAGGAAGTTGATCAGGTGTTTTTGGCATCCTGGACATATCTGATTTTCTGATCTCATTCTGTATATAAGTTTTGAATTTAAGAGTATTTAATATTTATCATATATCTGTGAATCTACAACATGAAATCCAGCAATGTTTTTGTAATCAGTAATTCTGAAGGATATTAAAATCATATAGTGCATTAAAACATGTTGAACTCCTACTTGACTTAGACATCAACAATCAGCATATGAATCTAAATAATGGTGACAATCAAAAGTTCCATGTAGCAATACATGCTGGGTTCTAGTATAAAACTCCCAGCATGCACTGCTGCATTAATAAAAAAAAAAAAAAAAAAAAAAAATGCCACCATTGTTGAGAGACATGTGCTGATTTTTTATATCTCTGTGCTTCTACAAAACAGTGTAGCTTTGTTTCTTTGGTTGTGCATGATGTGTTAAAAAAAAATATCATTGTAACTCATTGCTGTAGTTTTACAGTGGTCGTTATGTAACACTTTTGATACAGGATTAAACTCTGAATGAGATTAGTGAATGAACAGGCTATATGATGATTTTGTCATCATAATCAACATAACAAACTGCATTCACAAACCATGAAATTGTGGCTGGCAAAAACACAGTTCAAGCAGCAAGAAAAAAAAAATGTTAAAAAGTCAAGGCTCAGCATCACAGCTAAAGCAAACACTGATCTGCATAATGGTATTTATTTTTTTATTTATTTATTTTTTAACCTTTATTTAACCAGGAAAGTCCCATTGAGGTTAAAAACCTCTTTTTCAAGGGAGTCCTGGCCAAGAGGCAGCAAAAAACACAGTCAATCACATTTATAAAAGTTATACAATACAAATAATTAAAAACATTTACAATTTAAAAAGGTCATTTCAGGTTTTCTCAATCTGGACTTAAAAGCATTTAAGGAAATAAGTTCAGATAATTTCAAGTCTTTTTGCAAAAAGTTCCATGCAGAAGGAGCGGAGTAAACAAAAGCCCTTTTTCCCAGTTCTGTACGGGCAAATGGAACAAAGAGCAGCAAGTGATCATTTGATCGCAATGAATAAGAACCAACACTTCTCCATGTGATTAAAGTCCCCGTGAACCGGAAGTTGCAAACGACTTTTCTCCAGTGTTGTGACGTGTTTCCCAGTGAAACGGAAAATTGAACAGAGGGCAGGGTTTTACTCTAGCGCTCCTCCTCTCCATCTCTGCTCATAGCAGACTAACGGTTTGAGGGGAGTGGTTAAGCGTTTCCCAACCCAAGTCCTCAGACCTACGTCATCAGGGAAGGTCCTCCAACGCAGAGGGGAGGGGCATTTTCAGATTTTGATTAAAGATTACGAAGCCAAAAAATTTTTTTGTGTGGATTGACTTGCATGGATGAATTGTTCACCACAAAACGATCAATTTAGGCAAACAAAGTAAGTATAGTCAATTTTGATTTCATGTGGACTTTAAACTACAGATGTAGGATGGCAACAGACCAAGCATGGCCTTATAGATAAAAATATGCCAGTGCCCTGATCTCCTGTTGGACAACGATGGCCATCCCACTCTGGAATACAATTCACAATGATGGGTCAAGTTTTTACAATTCGTAATAAATCTCAGAGACGCATGATAAACAGTGTCAATCTTATGCAGACATTGTGCTGAAGCGGTCCTATACGGTCTCCATAATCTAAGACAGATAAAAATGTTGCAGTGACTAGCTGCTTTTTTGCTTTAAAAGAAAAACAAAATTTATTTTGAAAGAAAAAAGACAGTTTAAGTTTGAGTTTCTTCACGAGGTTGTCTACATGAGGCTTAAAAGTGAGAGCATCATCAAGCCAGATACCAAGGTACTTATAAGAATGAACCACCTCTATGACACTTCCAGTCAGAGTGAACACAGGAGGAGGAGCTTGAGAAACCTTCTTAGTATTACTAAACAGCATCAGTTTGGTCTTATCAGCATTGAGAACCAGCTTAAGCTGCATAAGCGTGCGTTGAACCACATCAAAAGCTTTCTGCAAAGACTCAACCGCTTTAGCTGGGGATGATCCAAAACAATAAATAATCGTGTCATCAGCATAGAAATGCATATTAGCATCCGACACATTGTGGCCTAATTCATTTATATACATAATAAACAAGAGAGGACCTAATATTGAGCCTTGTGGCACCCCCTTGTGGACCTTCACTAATGCAGAACATAGACCATCACATTTAATGCACTGAGTCCTGTCACTCAGATAATTCATGAACCAGGAAACTACACAATCAGACAATCCCAGACCAGGGTTTCCGTTGTCCGGTAATTACCGGACATTGGCCGGAAAAAAATGAAATGTCCGACAAATTTAAATCTCCGGTCAAATTGTCCGATTAAAATTGCTTTATAATCCCGCCCCCCTAACACATTCTGAATTTGAGAATAAGCCTAAAATGTATAAAGCAAAAATACACCGACCTTTGGCTATGTTATAAAGGAACAGGCTCTACCGTTTGAAAGTTATTAAACATTATTACATGGCTTGGTTGAATTCCAATGTGGAATGCGGTCCGTGTAACGCTTCACAATTCAGTTTTCAGACCATACAATGCAAATGCAAAAATGCCAAATTGAAACCAGACATTAATTTTTCTTGTTTTTCCAGTACATTATCAATGGATATTTGCCTTTTTCTCCCCTTTTTCAATTTTACTTTTGCTAAATTGTGACTTCAGAAACAAACATTTGAATAAATGAAATCTAACCGATTTTCTATTTTTCCATTTTTCGTCTTGTAATTTGCGCCGTGGGCGGTACCATTAGCATGGGGGTGTGGCCGTGGACTAACTTTACTATCATTTCATTGATGTAACTGCTTTATTTACACTGCATGCACGTTTGAGGAGAAGTTTAAAAGACGGAACACAGGACGACATTTTTCACCCGAAGTGCCATCATTATTATTATTCTGTGCTAAAATATAAGGCAGTCTCGGACCGACCATCGGGAGCAGCCGGGAAAAGTGAAATCCCGGTGGCCTGGGTATGGCACATTGCCCTTGTTTGTATTTACCATATTCATTCTTACTTTATTTTATTAATATATAATATAATATAATATAATATAATATAATATAATATACATTTTACATGGTACAGTAGCCTAGGCAGCCACAACCACGAGATCCCAGGCAGTTCATTTTCAGTGCAGCAGAACGGGGGTGGCAGCGCTTTTCAAGATCCTTCACGGGAATCTAGAATAACGATACAAATTATAGCTAGCCTAGGCCTACTAAGCAAAAATATAGAAAAAATAAGGTTTTTAGCTCTCGTTTGTAGGCTAATACAATATTTAATGTCTATAGTGCTGATTCATTATCGAATGGCGAATTTAATGTGCTCGAATAAATAAATAAAAAACAAGCTGGGCAATGTGCCAAACGTAGCAAGGTATTTCTGTTTATTTATTGAAAATAAATAAATATTATTGCTCTTGATTTGCAGCACCATAGTTAACTATAGCCTAGTATCGCCTCATGCTCATATCCTGGCGAACTGCTTCTATTGTAATGAACAGACTATGTTCTACAACTGTGCTAGATTTAAGGGCATTTTACGGGAACGAGAAGCGGTGTAGAGCTAATTAAACACACAGAAGCTCAAGCGGATACCGTGGTAACGAACAATGCCCGCTATAGTGAAAACATCTGCATCTTTATTGAATTGTAGGCTATTACAAACGAGAGCTAAAAACCTAACAAAAAAAGAAGCTTTTTTTCTATATTTTCGCTTGGTAGGCTAGTATTTTTATTAAGGTCAATACAAACAGGGCAATGTGCCAAATCATACCCAGGCCACCGGGATTTCACTTTTACCGGCTGCTCCCGATGGCCGGTCCGAGACTGCCTTATAATTTAGTAGGCTACACGTAGACTATTAGCCTAATAATAAAAGTTATGGCACTTCGGGTGAAAAATGTTGTCCTGTGTTCCGTCTTTTAAACTTCTCCTCAAACGTGCATGCAGTGTAAATAAAGCAGTTACATCAATGAAATGATAGTAAAGTTAGTCCACGGCCACACCCCCGTGCTAATGGCTACCGCCCACGGCGCAAATTACAAGACGAAAAATGGAAAAATAGAAAATCGGTTAGATTTCATTTATTCGAATGTTTGTTTCTGAAGTCACAATTTAGCAAACGTAAAATTGAAAAAAGGGGAGAAAAAGGCAAATATCCATTGATAATGTACTGAAAAAAAAAAAAAGAATGTCTGGTTTCAATTTTGCATTTTTGCATTTGCATTTGTAACCCATATAGAATATGCTGTCACTAAAGGGTTAACTAGTCGAGTGTCAAATTACATGATGCCAGTAGAGGGCGCGCTAGCACTGTTTTTTACATTCGTCATTGGGAATTCTCTTTTGTATCAAGCTGCATTAGAAAGCTCTAGTTCACGTGGCGAAAATAGATCGAAAAACAGTAATATTTGGTCAATTCTAATCAGGAGTTGTGTGGATAAGATGATCTTTTACTAGTAACCCGAGGATTGCATTGTGAGAGACGGTTTTCTGTGTTCTTCATCGTGTTTTCTGCCGAAACCTCCGGTGAGTTTATGTTGTCTCAATGTGCTCATTAGCTTACCATATTGCTAGCTAACACGAGGTGATGTTATCAGTAAACAATATTAGGTTTTAAGATCTCATGCTATTATAATAAAACCAATCGGAGTGACATGAGACTCAAGAGTATTGTAAGATGTTTATAGTGCACTTAGCTCATAATGTGTAAATTTTGTGTTTTGTTAAACTGAGCATTCAGCTAAGTACTGGGTTCTAAATGTGTTTAACTGTGGTAAAATGACTAATGGGGAAATAATGCATTCATTTCATGTTGTTTAATAGTTTAATAGCATATAGTTCATTATACGTTATGATTGAAAAATGCATTAATCCTGTAAGGAACATTTATTTAGGAAAATAAATGCTATTGTTTAATGTTGTACTATGTTTTGGATTTGCCAATGCGAACTATGGTCTCTAGTCAAACAGACTTGTATGAAGCATAGTCGTAGAGTGATTTGAACAGTTCTCTTATAATCATAACTAAGGTTTTAAATGTGTAACTGGTTTATTGAGAAAAGTAAATTAGGAACCATATATGGAAAGGAGATATTGATATAATTGTTTTTTTATCTATTCTGTACTGCTATGTACAGATTGGTTTTTATCCTGGATTCAGTTTGGTTCCAAACCATACCAACTTCGATGGCGAGCCTGTCCCAGTGAGTGACATTCTACAGAAGGAACGTTTGGATGCAGTGTGGCCAGCTGTGTCGGGTTCTCTTCTGTGGAGTGACTGAACTGATTCGTATCCAAACCTCGGATATTGGATTCCATGGATTCCAGATAAGGAAACTTGAATGTGTTTTGGTTTACTACCCGGGTAGATTGACTTTCTATTTTCCCAAGGACAATTTATTTTGTTTTCCTATTTTTTTTCTAAATGAAAGAGCTCTATTTTATTTTGGGGTATTTTCTAATGTAAGAGATAATAATTCTGTGAATAGTGTGTTGCACAGTGATTGTGTAATAAACCTGCCAGCTGTTCTGTTTAAAAAAAAAGGTTACGTCTCCTTGTGAGTCTTGTCAATTACTGCCCAGAGCCTAGGTAATAGATATATAGCTATCATTCTAATTCCGGTTAGAGGTGCTACACATTGTATGGTCTGAAAACTGAATTGTGAAGCGTTACACGGACCGAATGCGGTCTGTTATTTCTTGATATCAGACCGCTGCGAAGCACTAACGGCGCCAGGATTTTGATTGTAGGTGGGCCTCCAGAAAACTGGATGGGCCAGTTAAAATAAGCCAAAAAATAAAAAAATAAAATAAAAACGGGTTCCCCTTCATCTCCGTTTCAGCGCTTTTCTGGGCACTGAGGACAGTGACTCAGTGGCCTACCTGAATTTAATGCGTTAAAAAAAGGATTTTTTTTTCTTTTGTTGCTTTTTTAATACAATTACAATTTCATTTAATTTATTGTTTAATACAATTATAGGCCTATTATTTTTAGTTTATTAACAGCAACAACAGCTGTAAAGATGAAGTTGACGATCGCCATCTCCTTATGAATGCGCCTTTAGAGAGAAATGCACATCATGGATTACATAATCAGAGAGTAGCCTATTTCTTTTCGTTTTAAATTGTTAAAAATACATTTCAAGCTTTCTTAAGATATATTTCATGTTTGTGAGGCCTACGCTGAGTTTCGTTAAATTAGGATGAGATGCGCTCCCGTTCACGAGCAATGCAAGTGACCGCGCGGGCGCCTGCATGATTAGGCCTATCGTCTGCTATATTTGCTGCTTATTTATTAAATACAGACAATTGGTTGATAAAAAAATATTAAAATTAAGATACAATTTATACAAAACGAAATTCACTTCAAAAAAGTCTTTCTACAAAACCAAACTTAATTAAGTGGTCAAAATCATGTCTGACCCGCTCCATGTCTCTCGATATTGCGCATCCTATCCTACTCCTGCCGTTCACTTTTCATAATCAACATAAATTAAAAAATAACATTATAATATTTTAACAAATATTAAACTAAATGAGCTTATTTAATGGCTACAACACGTATAGTAGACCTAGACTCTCTATTTGTACAAATTGCTGCACATTCTTTTTATTCAGAATTTTGCACACATAAGTTGAAAGGCATTTGTTTGTGCATGCATAGCAAAACATATCTGCAACATTTATCAAGTTCACTGATAATTATGCGCGCATTTATTAATTATTATCTTAACCCTTGTGCATCGTTTAAATTTACTACCTTTCGTTATGTTTGTGGCTGAAAACAGCCACTACTTTAAACTGCTGTAAAAATGTATCAGATAAATATTTTTTTCAAATTTTTTTGCATAAATCTATTAATCAACCTCTGTCCTGCTCAAAAATACTAAATGTTTAAAAAAAAATCAGGATTTTAACTCTTTAATTGCCAAATTCGTAAATGATGTCACTGATTTGGGGAAAAAAAAACACAAAATGACTAATTTTCAATATAAAATGTGATTGTGGACTGGATTTTTTTTTACCTTTTATCACAGTCTTGGACATGTCAAAGATTAGAAACAACATTAGTTTTGATGCATTGTTAGTTTTTGTGCAGCATCAGATTTTAACTTTTTCTCCCTCATTTACTGTTAGTGGCTGTTTTTGCCCCATTGACTTCCATTATAACCACATTTTTTGATTGCAAAGCCATGACACCATATAAGCATGCATTTTTGATTGTTGGTGTTTTCCCCTGTTGGGAAGAGGTAAAATTTGTAATTTTTACTGTTGATAACCAGGTGGCACCATTAACCCTTTAGATAGGCCTGTGCAAAAAAAAGCTTAGTTTCTGGCTTTTACATGGAGTTACATGGAGTATAATAGCATATTAAAGTGTGTGTGTGTGTGTGTGTGTGTGTGTGTGTGTGTGTGTGTGTGAGAGAGAGAGTGTGTGAGAGATAGAGTGTGAGAACTCACCTTGATGCGTCTGAGAAAATCAAAACATGCACCTCAGCTCTCTGAACTACATGGAGTAAACAAAAACAAAGTAAGTGTATTATGCATCTGCTGCCTTTTGATGGTGAGAAATGCAGACTAAACAAAAACAAAGCAAGTGGATTTAAACACTTGCATGCAAGCCTGCTGGTCATTTGATGGTGAGAAGAGCAGCAAGCAACATGAAAAAGAGCTTGACTTGTAATGAAGTTTTAGAAATGATTATGCAGCCTGACCCCTCCAGCGAGCTGCAGGATGTTTCGTCTTCTCCCTCTGACACCACAGACTCAGGAGAGTCAGATCCTGATTTGGATGTGGCACCCTCATGATCCTCTCTAGCTTCCACTGAAGGAGAGGAGGATTCGGAGGATCCTGGATCTGAGTGGATTGGGAGAAACGGTGAAGTCTGG
Organism: Abramis brama; assembly: GCF_963993115.1. NCBI lineage: Eukaryota > Metazoa > Chordata > Actinopteri > Cypriniformes > Leuciscidae > Abramis > Abramis brama. Next base: position 11,126,978 of record NC_139968.1, on the reverse strand, counting down.
TTTTCCACCAACGTGGAGACAACTCCCTTTCTTCAGCCTGCCAGAGGCGTGACTTCAGGGCCGACGCGCTATGCCATCGCAAGGGTCCAGAACATGGATTCTGTATTCAATCTGTTTTTTACGGAGGAGATGATTGACCTCATTGTCAGCATGACTAACCTCCATGGGCGCCGCACAATGAGAAACTGGACCGGGGTGGACTCCACAGATATCCGTGCCTACATGGGGCTACTGATTTTGGCCGGCGTCTACAGGTCCAGAGGGGAGTCCACACGTTGCCTGTGGGATGATCGCAGTGGTCGTGCGATTTTTAGAGCCACCATGTCGCTCTCAAGATTCCATGAAATCAGCAGAGCTCTGCGCTTTGATGACAAGCTGCAAAGACCAGCTCGCCATAGAGAGGACAAGCTTGCCCCGATCAGATCCCTGTGGGAAATGTGGACGCATCGCCTTCCCCTCCTCTTCAACCCTGGCAAAGATGTCACAGTGGATGAGCAGCCTGTGCCATTCAAAGGGAGATGCAGCTTTCGGCAGTACATGCCAAAAAAACCAGCAAAATATGGGCTAAAAATTTGGGTGACTGCTGATGTTGCCACGTCCTATGCCTGGAGGTGTGACATTTACCTGGGTAAGACAGGTAATGCTGCAGAGGTGGGTCAGGGAAAGCGTGTTGTCATGGAGATGACAGAAGGACTCCAGGGCGTCACTGTCACTTGTGACAACTTTTTTACCTCCTACTCACTTGCTCAGGAGCTTCTGCGGAAAAAAATAGCCTTGGTCGGGACGATCAGGAAAAATAAACCAGAGCTGCCACCCAACCTGGTGCAGGCTAAAGGACGACCTGCCCTCTCCACCGTCTTCGCCTTCACAAAGAACACCACGGCTGTGAGTTACGTTCCGAAACGGGGGAGGAATGTGATCCTCATCAGTACAAGGCACCGCGAAGCAGTGGTGACAGAGGGACCAAAAAAGAAGCCAGAGATAATCGCAGATTACAACCGCTGCAAGGGAGGTGTCGACAATCTAGACAAGGTATGTGCCATTACACATTTGTTACAACATGCATCCTATTCTTGTTAATTTTTACTTGAATTCATGTGCTTGTTAGAGATAAATTTAGGAGATACTGTTTGTGTTTTGACAATGTTTGCATGATTATTCTCATTGTCATGTGCAGCTTCAAAAATATTTATTATGAAATCTGTACTTATTCTTTTCTTGTTCTTTTATTTTTGTTGGTTGTCGGCACCTACAGCTGCAGAAGGAGGACCAATCGGTGGCCACAGACATTATTTTTTAACATGGTGGACGTCTCGGCATATAATGCATATGTCATCTTCACAGCTGTGGATCCCTCCTGGAACCAGGCAAAGCTGTTTCGGAGAAGGCTTTTCCTAGAAGAGCTGGGAAATTCTCTGGTCTCTGAAGCAATATTGAGGAGAGAGCGCCTCCCTCACACACCAAATGCTGCTGCACTGGTGAGAGAGATTCGGTCTTCTGCAGCTGTCCCTCCAGACACAAATCCACAGACACCAGCAGGCACCAGCAGCTCAGAAGGGAAGAGGGGATCATGCAAGTGGTGCAAAGGACAAAAAAAAAGAACAGTCAGCACTTGCATCCGTTGTGGTGGACACACTTGCAAAGAACACCAAGTGATATGCTGCAAGTCCTGCTGGAATTACTGAAAACACACACACACACACAGTTTGTGGTTCGTTTAAATGTTTAGTTCTTCATCCATCCTCAACTCTTGAACCATTGTTCAGTTTATTTGAAGTTGTTGTTGCATTTTGGTTCATAATAAATTGTTCATAAATCTGATGCAGATGCTGAGTAGATTTTTTTTTACAGAAAAACTAAGCTTTTTTTGCACAGGCCTATCTAAAGGGTTAATGGTGCCACCTGGTTATCAACAGTAAAAATTACAAATTTTACCTCTTCCCAACAGGGAAAACCACCAACAATCAAAAATGCATGATTATATGTTGTCATGGCTTTGCAATCAAAAAATGTGGTTATAATGGAAGTCAATGGGGCAAAAACAGCCACTAACAGTAAATGAGGGAGAAAAAGTTAAAATCTGATGCTGCACAAAAATTAACAATGCATCAAAACCAATGTTGTTTTTAATTTTTGGCATGTCCAAGACTGTGATAAAAGGTAAAAAAAAATCCAGTCCACATTCACATTTTATATTGAAAATGAGTCATTTTGTGTGTTTTTTTTCCCAAATCGGTGACATCATTTATTAATTTGGCAATTAAAGAGTTAAAATCCTGATTTTTTTTTTAACATTTAGTATTATTGAGCAGGACTGAGGTTGATTAATAGATTTATGCAAAAAAAATTGAAAAAAATATTTATCTGATACATTTTTACAGCAGTTTAAAGTAGTGGCTGTTTTCAGCCACAAACATAACGAAAGGGTAGTGAATTTGCCCACAGTGTACTGTTGAGTTTTTGAAAAATTTCAAAGCATTTTCCCAAAATATGATGTGTCATATATATGTGTCAAAATAAGATTTGTCACCAAAAATCATTCCATTTGCTGAAACACAGAGAAAGTTATGGCCAAATTTAGACTAAAAAAAACCCATAGTGGATGAAAACATCCCCAACAGCACATAAGGGTTAATGAATAATGAAACAAGGACGAACCATAAACTGTGTTGTTTGTTAAGAATGAAATGGATCGCAAATAGATCCGAATGAAGAAACGTACAAAACCATAGTAGAAAATGGGTCTCGAGTGTTCCTGCAGAGAGGGGGTTCTCGCTGCAGAATCGGATCAAGACGAAGCAGCGAAGTCGCCTTGCGGAGAACAAGGTTATGCGCATTGCAGGTTGTGGAGAGACACTGGGAAGTTCGCTTGAGTAAAAACAATAGGCTTCAGATATTCTATGTGGGGAAGGGGGATTGGTTTGTTAAACTATGAATGTGAAACCATAGTAAAAACAATTGGCGTTGATTGACGCCAATCGGACGTTCATGTTTTTTTTTTCCGTTTTTTTATTTGAAAGTTAGGCTAATAAACATGTTGCATTCGGCCTGATTATGTCATTTTTTAAGTTACATAGCCTTCCTCCAGTTTTCCTCAACTTGACTAATTAAGAGGTGATATTTGACCGGCATATCATCAAAATGTCCGGAAAACGAAACTGCCGGTCACTTTGACCGGCACCATTTTTTTCTAGCGGAAACTCTGTCCCAGACAAAGAAGCCTATACTATAGAAAAGCATGGTCCACTGTGTCAAAAGCTTTTGACAGATCAAGAAAAAGTGATGCACAGAATTGCTTTCTATCAAGAGCGACAAGTATGTCATTAATTACTTTTGTAACAGCAGTGATGGTACTGTGCTTTTTCCTGATGCCTGATTGCAGTTTAGAAAGGAGTTCATTTGAGTATAAAAACTCTATTATTTGGTAACTTCAAACCAAACATTTTCAATTAAACATTTCAATAGCAACTTCTGTAGATGTATGATAGAAATAAAGTAATACTGGTTAATAATAAGTGTAATAATGTGTAATGGCTGGAAATCAGTTATAGTTATTTCCTTCAGTGATTCTGCTTGTTAACAGCAGGTGTTCATCACTAATGCTCAACAATCACTCACATGTTCACTTAATTATCTCACTGCAACACTGCGTCAATGTTACTTTTGTGCTGAAGAGTAGAGCCTGTGCTTCAGTCCAGGAGAAGGTCTATAAACACTGATGATATGCTGCATGTTGCTTGATTTAACAGACAGTGACTGTGTAGTTGCTGGTGGAAATCTCTTTATTTACAATATTTTTGTAGTGGTCTCAAATGAAATAAGTTCACAGTAATACTTTTCTCACATTATTAGTGCAATATAAATATTAATTAATAAACTGAAATGACAGTTGGTCAATTTAAGGCAGTCGGTTTCTGCAAGTGAAATGAGTTATCTTGAGTTTTAATTTAGTGCATTTTTACAGTAACATTCTGTAGATTACAGTAAAGAACTGTACAGTTAACAGTAAATGGCAACAGTGTTGCCAGTATTTAATATGACCGCGCACACAATTTGAAAAGACTCAAACAGACTGGATTTTTTTCGATCAGGTATGGTACAAGTGATTTGATTTCACAACATTTCAGCCAGTTCTAATTCGATTTTTGGATGCTGTGAACATGTAAATACACTGAAAGGGAAATAAAGTTATGAAACTTAACTTTGCCCACAGCCAAAACAATTTGGCAGGAAAAAAATAATAGATTCATGGTTAGGTGACCAGATTTGTGAAACATGCTACCATTGAATTCTCTTTTTTTTTTCTTTTTTTATTCTGGCTCAGGAAACTTGTCTGTCTCAAGTTCACATAATTCTCCTACTGCTGCATCCTCAATAAAAGAGCAGGGCAAGAACACTGATCTTGGCTGGGCGGCAACTGATGACGTTTCACAAGAACACAAGTACAGACAAGAACGCATATTTAATTAAACAGTTGTTTTTACTACTGTATCTTTCAGATTTGTATTAAAACACCCTCTTTGAAATAATATCTTTGTTTACTTACAAGCTGTGGGTTTTCTTTTGTGTCCAGTGTAGTTCCCTCAATGTAGCTCTCCACATACTTCAATAACAGGCGGTTAAGATCAGACCGAAATGGAGATGGAAAGGATCTGAAATATGCAACAGGTACTAAACAACAGGTTCCCCAATTTTTTTAGAGAAGAGTTACGGCAGATGAGGATGGACATTTAAAGAAATGAGAAGCATCCCCTTGATGACAGTGACAGTGATTATATCTGATCACCTGCATGGGATTTTATGGTATCCTGTGTCTGTAGTCTCTTGCTCCCTGATTACACAGCTTTCTCAAGTAATCATTCATATTTCAGAATCAGTAAATTAACAAGCAGTAATTCATAAGTCACTAAATGAAGCATGTTTTAGGTTACCTGAGAAAACATTTTTTACAGTGCAGTGTTAACTGAGCCAGTCTTTACCAAGAAATAAATAATAATAAATAAAAAAAACATTTTTAAAAAAGCTGATAATAATGATATTAATATCGGTCTAGTTCGGCTTCCGTTCTGTGTCAGGATTCGGACACTCATGCTCTGCGTGTTTGTATTCTGTTGTGACCTGATTATTGGTTCATTTGCCCCACCTGTCCTCCCTCGTTACCTGGATCGCTGTTTAATGTTACCTCTTATGTCAAAGTCAAACTCGAGCCGAGCTAAGCCTAGCCTAGCCTAGCCTCTTGTTTTTTCCCCTCTGGGTAGTTTTTGTTTGTGGTCTGTTCTTGTTTTTTATTAAATAAAAACCCATCAACTCTGCTCCTGAGTCCTTGCTGCTTTCATCACACCCGATACCTGACAGATATAACTTAATGTAATTCAGAATATGAAAAAAATTAAGCACTTTCTCTGAGATGGGTTTGGGACAACCTTAATGTGTTTTTGTATGGTCAATTATTGGCTACAGCAGGCAGCATTAAACCATCCAAATTAAATGCTTATTTATTGCTTATGAATTTGCAAGATTGTCTATATCAGGGGTTTTCAAACTTTCAATGGCAAGGAGCCCTAAACAATCCCCTTGTGAGATATAATATGTTACAATTAGGCTTGGGTATTGTTTGAATTGTAATGAATTACGAGTCTGCCTATTGATTCTGATTCTTATTGAATCCTAATTTTGATTCCAATTAGGTAAAAATAAATAAAAACCTATTTAAAATTATTCACATTTATTCTAATTCGTATTGCAAAAAAATTAATTGTAGCTAAATACCAACCATGAACAAAAATCAACAGGCAAACAAATGAGCATTTGCACAAATAGATACTGAACAAAGATACGATTGAAATAAACAGTGTTTTAAGATTTTCAGGTATTCAGGTACAGAAACCGGAATCAAAAGTAAAATAACACTGCACTTTGTAAATAAAATATACATTACAGATATAATTAAAAAAGTCATTCAGCCAAGAACAGAGTGAATTTTCTCTTTGTCTTTTGTTGTTTGACTGACGTTATTATAGAGACGGCAGTAGGAATATTAGTCCGTAAATAAATAAATGTTCTTCCTTAAAATACAGGATGCATACGTTTGGACACCCCTATGTTAAATTCCCATAGAGGCAGGCAGATTTTTATTTTTAAAGGCCAGTTACTTCATGGATCCAGGATACTATGCATCCTGATAAAGTTCCCTTGGCCTTTGGAATTAAAATAGCCCCACATCATCACATAGCCTTCACCATACCTAGAGATTAGCATGGTTTTATTTCAGTTAGCCTAATAGCTGGTTTGATTTGTATTGAGAGATGATCTGATGGAAAGTAATCCATGCTAATCTCTAGGTATGGTGAAGGCTATGTGATGATGTGGGGCTATTTTAGATTGTTCAGTCACTGCCCAGCCAAGATCAGTGTTCTTGCCCTGCTCTTTTATTGAGGATGCAGCAGTAGGAGAATTATGTGAACTTGAGACATACAAGTTTCCTGAGCCAGAATAAAAAAAGAAAAGAAAAGAGATTTCAATGGTAGCATGTTTCACAAATCTGGTCACCTAACCATGAATCTATTATTTTTTCCTGCCAAATTGTTTTGGCTGTGGGCAAAGTTAAGTTTCATAACTTTATTTCCCTTTCAGTTTATTTACATGTTCACAGCATCCAAAAATCTAATTAGAACTGGCTGAAATGTTGTGAAATCAAATCACTTGTACCATACCTGATCGAAAAAAATCCAGTCTGTTTGAGTCTTTTCAAATTGTGTGCAAGGTCATATTGTTAAATTGTGGGGCCAGGCTAGGGCACAATATGAGAAAGAAAAAATGACAAAATATATAAAATTGAAGGCAATGCCTCCCTTCAAATCGGTTACAGTCTTCAACCCCATCACACTATCCTCAACCTTGTCACATTAATATTTTTGGAAAAAAATAGGGAAGGCAATTAAAAATCACCTGCACCTGTTGTTTATCAACCATGGACTACTTAGGCACACACCTCAGTCACACACATCGTCTGTTCTCACAAGCGGATACTAGACTGACACTCGAAACGCTACTTACCTGTTGACAACGTCTCTACGAAAGATTCCTATACCTTCTCCAGCGTTCCACGATCTCAACAACTGAGGTGTGTGCTTCTCAACAATCATTCTCCCACTCTGTTATATTCAGGAAAGGACTATTACTTTCAGTTGACATCTCATCATCCCTTATCATGCTGTTTCAGTCTGCTATCAACGTGTGGTCATGCTCTTTGCAAGTTCAATAACCTGATGTTGACTGTTCTCCTGGTGTGCTCTCTGAGTCTACAGTATATCGTTACACACAGACACACAATTTGTCTATTTTTAACTTCAGTCCCAAAAAAATGTGAAACGTATCATAAATGTTACATTTGTAGTTATTAAATTGTTATGAGGGACACATGAGCGGTAGGTAGATGTTTGTTTTATAGCAAGTTTTGTGTAAAATCCTCTTTAAACCAAGTCCATGTTGTCCGTTATGGGGTTGCGAATAAAATGTGTTTAAATCTGAAACTAATAAAAGAAATTGATATTAAATAATACTGAAATTAATAAAAGGTTTTAAAGGCCTGAGGTGGGAAAATATGATTTTTTTTAGAGGTTTAATATGTGCCTAATGATGTGGGCTATTTAGAAAATGATTTATATGTTAAACAAAAATCCAAGTTGAAATATTAACGAATCCCAGGAATGACCCATAAATTCTCCTCTTTCTTTGTCTGGTGTTAGTTGTGTAACTGTTGGGGCCCTATTTTAACGATCTGAAACGCAAGTATCAAACGCGAAACGCAAATAACTTTGTGGGCGGGCGACGCAAATCTAAAATGGGTTGGTCTGGAGTAGCTTCATTATTCATAGGTGTGGTTTGGGCGTAAGGTGAAATAAACCAATCAGAGCGACATCTCACATTCCCTTTAAAAGCAGGTGTGCTTGTTCCATGGCGAATTGCTATTATAACGGCGGATTTGCCAGACACACACCAGGAGCGTTTCACAGCCGAGGAGACCGACGTTCTCGTCAGGGCCGTAAAAGACAGAGAAGTGACATTGGGGATGGAGAAACACACCCAAATTAGCTTCGGTTAAACAGGCGTATAATAATTTGGGTAAATGTGTAAGCTAGATTTATGCCTATTTTATCACATCTTCATGGACACCACAATGATTTCCCCCGTGTGGTAATATTTTTCCTTGTAATAATGTATGATTTGCAAAAATGGAAACTGCTGCTCTGTGTAGATGAGAGAATCAAAGTGTATGCGCGTTGTGCACACGCGACATTGATTATGGCCAAGCATGCGCCCTTAAAATAGCATATGAATAACATGCGCAACGCGTCACTGACTTTAGACTAGGTTTTTCCTGGTCTGTGGCGGAATTGTTTTCTAAACCTGCAAAATAGCATCAGGGAACGTTTGCGCCGAAACACGCCTCCTCTTTTCGCTGCACCGCCCCCGGGAGCGCAAATTCATTCCCTAGATCCCATGATACATGCGTCAGTGTACAAAGTCAATTGCGCTGGGAGCAAGATAGGGCCCTTGGTGTGCATGTTCTGCTGTGATTATTTACATCAGTTTGTGGATTAAAGATTACCTTCCTTGGACTCTTGCCTCCCGTGCCTTTGTCTCTACACAGCACCACCTGTGACAGTAATGTCTGTGTATATATATGTAAATATGAAAGTTCTATTTGAATAGAATTATTTTTTGTGAATGTTTTGTGAGATAACAGCTGTATCATAAAACTGCTAGGAGATGCAAAGGTTGAAGATCCAAATGAAGTTGTTTATGAAAGGGTAATCCAATACCCAACAGGCAGTCTAAGGCCCCGATCACACCTGACGCATTTTCTGCAGTGAGAGGTGCCTTTTTTCAATTGGTTTGCTATGGCAGTGAGCGTTCTGCGCGCTGTTTATGCACCTGATGTGCCTCGCGTTTTACCGCCAGCTGCGCCTCACGTTTTTGCAGTTGAAAAAAAAGCAACTCCGAGCAGAAAAAGTGCCCTACGTCATCACGTTTTTTTCCACTGTCCAATCGAATGAATGGATAGGCGGGCCTTCATTTATAGTGATGAAAGCTACAGTTGCTTGAACGCCCGGAGAGTGTGATGATGGAGGATAAACTTGTGGTGCCTCTCGCGAGTTACCAGGAGCTTAACAACTTCATGAACCGTAACCCACTTCCCACCGTAACTGACTTCACGGCCTAAGGCCCCGATCACACCTAACGCGTTTTTCAGGTTCGAAAACGCAAGGCATACAGCACTGCCCCGATCATACAGTACGAGCAGTACGCTGCGTTTTTTATGTTGCTAGGCAACCAATGAAACAGCTGTCCTGTCAGTCAAATAAACGTCAAATCAGCCTTTTATTAACTTTATTTACTTTTTGTTAAAATTATGGTATTTGGTTCATGAAGTCGTTAAGCTCCTGGTAACCCGCGAGAGCATCCTCCATCATCACACTCTCCGGGCGTTCAAAGCAACTGTAGCTTTAATCACTACAACAGAAGGCCCACCTCTCCATTAATTCGATTGGACAGCGGAAAAAAACGATGACGTCGGGCGCTTTTTCTGCTTGGAGTTGCTTTTTTTTCAACTGCAAAAACACGAGGCGCAGCAGGCGGTAAAACGTGAGGGACCTGGGGAACATAAACAGCACGCAGAACGCTCACTGCCATAGGAAAACAATCACCTCTCACTGCAAAAAACATGTCAGGAGTGATCGGGGCCTAAGGCTGCTTTCACACTGGGCTTGTTTGCTGCGGTCCGAACCCAAGCGCGTTTGTTCATCGGATAACATTCCGATCAGAAGCACGTTTACACTTGTCTTTTCAATGTGTATGTGGACAACATCCGGATACAGGTCGCATGTTAATGCCAAGTGTAAACGCAGCCTGAGATAACCAGACTTATATAGGCAGAGCTAATGAGGTAATGAGACACAGCTGCATGCAATTACACATGATGAGTCTGGGGAATGAATTATGGGAAGTGTAGTGCATATGGGAATGACAATGAACAAGAGGGGAGAGCCCTCTGGTGGATGTCAAGGGCACTCCAGCTGGTGACAAGCTGAATTCAGCTGATAGTAATTAATATCCCACAAATGCCAAAATATACTGCATAAAGAGTATTGTCAATTCAGAATTATTTTATACAATTAACTAATTTAGTAGGAAAATTACAGTATTATACTAATAAAAGCACCTGGTAAATTACTGTATTTTAAAATGAAGTATTGTCCTGTGATTATAATAAATAGCTAATTAAATTACAGTAAGGACACTGTAAGATTACAGTAACTGGTGTCTTTCACGTGGTCTGCCAAGTCGGTCTGCACTTTAATCCCAAGATATGTCACCTGCTACGGTAAGAAAACATATTTTCTGGCACATGTGGTGAGCGCCGCAATAGACACTGAACCAGCAAAGGTAACAGTGGTACGAAAATGTTCTCTGCCAAAGAACACTACAGAGCTGCACAGGTTCCTGGAGCTGGCAGCAATATACCGGTCGCCGTCCAAAACTTCTCCACAATCGCTAGTCCGCTGCACCAGCTGACGAATCAGCAACCTTTCCTTTGGAATGACGCCTGCGAAGAAGCCTTCACTTAGCCTATAGAGAGGCATTGACTGGGGCTCCAGTGCTTACATATCCTGACCCAGGGCGTCCATTCATCATTGGCACCGATGTCAGCAATGTGGAAGTGGGTGCAGTGCTATCCCAGGCACGTGACAATAGGGGTACGTTATCATGTACAACAGTCAGGATTTCAATAAAGCTGAGAGGAGGTGTGTCACTTGCCGGGGGCTGTTGGTGCTCCACCATTTTCAGGCCATACCTTTACGAAAGAAGGTTCCGGCTACAGACTCACTGACCACGCTTCCACTACCTGGCTGTTAAGAAACCCAGCGGGTCAGGTGGCCTGATGGCTGGAGGTCCTTCAGGATTACACCATCAAAATACAGCACGGGACCAAATGACCCGTTGCCAGTGTGAGGTGACACTACTGTTATTGCCAAAGGCTGAAGGAATGGGAGCAAACAAAGATAGAGAAGATGGTGCAGCCGGTCACAGAGGAAGATGGCGATTGGGCACTCCTGGAATGACATGAATTGCAGCAGCTACAGGAGACAGCCCTACCCTGATGCGAGTAGCTGGTGACTGGGCAGGGACCAGAGTGGATGGAGATAACAGCACTCAGCTTCTGTTGTCTCACACATTTAGATGCTGGATCCTGCAGTTGGTCCACGGCTCAGTGTGAACTGGCCATGGCTAAGACCTTAAAATGGCTAAGGATTCAGTTCCATTGGGCAGGGTGTTGTCAGGATGTGGAGCTCCATAACCATTGCAGCGATGCAGCCTGAAAAGGTCCCATGCAGTGACCACATGCCACTCTGCAGCGGGACCTTGTGGGGGCTCTGATGGAGCAGTTCAACATCTCCAACATCCAACACCTGAGTCAATATTTTGGGGCCCTTTCAATTTCAGAGGCTGGGAACAGCTATGTTTTAGTCAACATGGTCTACTTCACTATGTGGTCACACTATGTGGTACCTGATCAGCCAAGATGCTGATACAGAGGAAATTCACAGTGACCAGGGATGCAATTTTGGGGAAGTCTGTTGGCTCCTTGGAATAATTAAGGCCTACACTCCTTCACTCCCATCCACAAAGCGATGGCCTATGGAGCGGTTTTATCCGCACTATGTCCAACCAGCTGGCTACCCTGACTAGTGAACACCAGCGTAACTGGGACCGTCACCTACCTCTTGTCCTGTGGTCTTATTGGACAGTGTTCTAGGGGTCCAAATGCTGCACACTGGCTGTTCTCATATTTGGCTGGGAACTTTGAACGCCGATGGAGTCAGTGTTAGGGCTCCTCTTGAACAAGAGATATCAGGGGTATCCAAGTATGGATTACTTGTGGCGGTTATGAGACAAGTAGTCATTCAAGTAATCAATGACCAACAGGAGACCATGGCAGCCTGCATATAACGTCAATAATGATGACAATGACTTTGTGCCCGGGAAACAAGTTTGGGCTTAGGTCCCCAAGAGGAAGGGTCACTCTCCAAAGCTTTTTAGTCACTGGTGTGGCCCATGCGTGGTATTGCTCAAGATTTCTGATGTTGTGTACCTGATTTGGATAGTAGGATGATGGCGACAGTCAGTAGTGCTCCATGTGATCGACTTGCAGTGTTTTGTCACAGTCTTACTATAGTTCTTACTTTGCCGTTCATTCTACAGAACCTAAGGGGTTAATTTCTCTTTTTAAAAAAGTGTTAGAGCGGTGAGTTGTCTGTTGTAATCTTGTCATCATTCAGAATAAAAGATTTAGTGTGAGAAGTCATTGTTTTGTCATCACTGAGACATTTCAATATATGAGCCATAAATTTGTGAGTGTTTTTTTTATTTATCTGTTTTCACCAGTGGTTGATGGTAAAGAGTATAGGCTAATTGCTCATATATTGGAACTTGAGTGTTGAAATGTTTAACTCTGACTGTTTCAGGGGTTAAAGAGTAGCATGCCTACAACAATCTCTGTCAGGGACCAAGCAGTTAAGCAAGAGGAGTCACAAGGGAAGTTCAAAAGTAAGGGTTTTATTTCCCAACAATCGTGACAACAAAATAAAGATAACACTTCGGGCCCAAAAAAAAATAAAAAGACAGTAACTAAAGCTCTGAACATAAAAGACTCAAAAATACAACTGACCTCCTACTTCTTCTTCTTCTTCTTGTTGCTATTTTACGGCGGTTGGCATCCAGCTTATTGGTGCATTTCCGCCACCTTCTGCTCCGGAGTGTGAACCAGAAAATAGGTTTACAGACTAAATCCCCCTCCCCCACTCACACACACACACCTCATCCCAGTCATTCTGCAAAACAATAACAATAATAATTATTATTATTATAATCATGACAACAGCAATATTTATACTTTTAACCCTCCTCAATACTACATTTCTTCATATCCTATTAAAAACCCCTATTTCTCTTAAGAAATACATAAGAATTATATTCAGAACCCTATCACTGCTCAATAACCCTTTTAATGTAATGTTCTGAACTCCCATCTCCCTCAACTTATTCCTCATCATCTCTCTCTGAGCTCCATATCTACTACATCTCAAAACAATATGCTCTACAGACTCCTCTTCCTGGCACCCATCACATAGTCCAGTATTATGTTTCCCTATCAACTTAAGCGTTTTATTTAATAAACAATGTCCCAATATTAATCTAGATATCACCATTTCTTCTCTCCTATTTCCACTTCCAACCCTTGTATCTTTAACTTCCCTTTGAATTTGATATAAATGTCTCCCTTTCCCCTCTCTATCCCACCTTTCTTGCCACTTTTGATTTATTTTCTCCCATATCACACTTTTAACCTCTGCTTTACTAATACTAACTTGCATTTCTATATTTCCTTTTGTTAATGCCCTTTTTGCTAATTTATCTGCCATTTCATTCCCCCTTATCCCTACATGTCCTGGTACCCATATAAACTTTACCTGTCTACCTTGATTTACTATTCTTGTTACTGACTGGAGAACTTCAAACAGAATATCTTGATGACTTTTGGATTTGAATGACCTTAAGCTTGTGTGGCGAGGGGGGCGTGGTTTTGCGAAGTCTGTAGCAGGAGAGAAAGGAGGGGGCCGATCGGTGAGTAAGTAGGTCAAGTGCAAAATGATGAACACCTGTGTCTGATTGCAGTGATTGGCGTGGAGAGACTGGATATAAGCCAGCATTCGGGAGGAGATGAGAGAGAGAGTTGGACTGGAACACTCACACGTTTGCTGCTGTCCTGAGAGAGTGATTGTCTGTTTGTTATATGTTTACTGAGTGCTGTGCCGAGCACGGTGAACGCGCTACGTGCGCACCTTTTGTTTTGTTTATTTATTTTGAGTAATAAAATAGAGTGTTTCAGTCAAGCCGACCCCTGTCTTCTTCCTTCCGTGCAAATATATATTGAACCTTTCTACAGCTTGTTAATACTGATGATGAATCTGAGCATACCAAAACTTTGTTCTGTCCCGTTCTTTCTACCCATCGTAATGCAATTAATATTGCCAGCATTTCCACTGTATATACCCCTAATTTATTAGATGTTCTCCTATTGATTCCTGTTCCTTTATCTGGTATCACCACCCCCAATCCTGTTGCTTCTGTCTCTGGATTCTTAGCTCCATCTGTATAAATCTGGATATATGCATTATATTTTTCCAATAACCGATTTTTGAACACTCTTTCTAAATTAATATCCTCCTGATCCTTCCTTTTTTCCTGTAACACAAACCAGTCTATCTCAGGACAAACTATCTTCCATGGAGCAATCTCTGGATACACTATTGTGGGACTTATCCTCAAATTATACACTTCTAATTCTTTGGCTATATCATTTCCAATTCGTCCAAAATTTTCCTTTAAATGTTTCCCATACTCCCAACTTTCCTGTAGTACTGCTTTAGTAAGATGAGTATTATTATGCCCTTGTAGACCAGCCCAATAATTTGCCATTAACTGTTTCCTCCTTAACTCTAGTGGTAATTCTCCCATTTCTACCTGTATGGCTGCTACAGGAGTTGTTTTAAATGCACCACAGCATATTCTCAGAGCCTGAGCCTGGACTACATCTAACTTTTTTAACTGAGACTTAGCTGCTGATCCAATTACTACGCTTCCATAATCTAGCACTGATCGTATTAATGCCACATATATTCTTTTCAGTGATGATCTACTTGCACCCCATTCTCTTCCCCTTAGACATCTCATCACATTTATTACTTTTTTCCCCTTTTCCTCCATTTTTCTGATATGATCTGCAAATGTCAATCGTGAATCCAAACTTACTCCTAAAAATTAAAAAGTTCCAGCCCTCTCTAAATCTCTTCCATACATTCTTAGTTTTACGGCTTCCTGAACTCTTTTCCTAGTAAAAAAGACAGACTGTGTCTTTTCTACAGAAAATCTAAATCCCCAATCATAGCCCCACTCCACCACTTTATCAATTGCTTCCTGTATTTTCCTGACTACATAATCTATATTCCTTCCTCTCTTCCACAACGCCCCGTCATCTGCAAACAAAGACCTTCCGATGTCTTCTGGAACTTTTTCAAATATATCGTTAATCATAATAATGAAGAGTAATGGGCTTATCACACTCCCTTGTGGTGTACCATTTCCAACTATGTATTGATTTGACATGTCTGTCCCTATCCTCACTTGTATTTTCCGTCCGAAAAGAAAATCCTTTACCCAGTTAAACATTTTCCCCTCAACACCCATCTTATTCATTTTGATTAATAACCCCTCCTTCCACATCATGTCGTAGGCTTTTTCTATATCAAAAAATACCGCTATTAAGGTCTCTTTATTTGCTTGTGCCTTTCTTATTTCCGTCTCTATTCTTATCACAGAGTCTATTGTGCTTCTTCCCTTCCTAAAACCACTCTGACAGCTAGCCATTAGTCCTCTTTTTTCAATGTCATGGGTCAGTCTATCTACTATCATCCTTTCCATAATTAGAAGTTACTGACCTCCTACAAAAGAAACAGGGACTTATATATTGGCTGATCAGACCAATTTTAACACACAGGGGAAGACTAACAACAACACTACTACATAACTACAAATAACAGCAAAATCTACCATAAACTTATTACAAAAGGAATTTACTTTTACTTAACTCAACAAAAATACTCAATATAATATAAATCTAAGGAGAGAATAAGCTACCCCCATCAACAGGTGTAAGAAACATTCAAGAGGCAAATTGTAATAAAGAGAAAAGGTTTTTATTCTTTGAGGATTCTTTTCATACAAGTCGCAGCCACCCAACTTGGAAAAGAACTCCTATAGACTCAACAAAATATAGACATTTTATACAGGTTTCTGACATTCTTGACTCCTCCTTTTCCCGTTTCTGTAAATTTCCTTAAAGACATCTTATATCTCAAGCTGGTATGGACTGGTTTCTACCCCCTGGGCAGGTCAAACTGTTCTTTATCCCTGAGAAGCCAAAAGGCCTTCATTTACGACCTAAATTACCTCCTGCTTCCCTCAGGAGGGGGCATGGGACCCCACTTTATTACCAAACGACACTCTGTATTCCCTGACTAAAACTCTTTCTCGTGCCTAGGTGTTCTTTCATTTCCCTTCAGCTGTTAGAAACCCTCACAGAAACACATGATCAAATGAGATTGACAGTTTGGAAACAAATGAATATAAGAAATACTGAATTTTTCCATAACAATCTCCTCCTCTTTATCATTCTCTGATAAACTATATATAAAAATTCAGCCTTGTTTTCTAATTTTAATTAAACCCATTACGCCATTAAATCTTCAGAGTAGAATCAATTCAAGTCTTTACATCACAGTTATACTCTTCATGTCTGATTTTCGTATACCTGATCATTTTACTTGACCCTTATTAAAATTTAGAATGAAACGCTTAGGCTGTTTTTGTAAGGATAGGCCCTTAATTTTAGCAAGCAAATAAGTATTTACGTGAAGCCGGGCTAAATGAATAAACACTGTCATTGCACTCTCGACCTGGATCGAACCCTCAGTCACCTCAGTATAAACAAGAAATTGTATAGATCATATTAGTAGGGAAAAACATCATCACCCCATGGTTGATTCAACAATCTTAAAAATGTTTACCATTAAAATTCAAAGATTAAAAGTAGAATAAAAATCCCTCATTTCAAACCCTGCATCCTTCTAACCAATGTAGTTGTTCAAAATGAACTCTAATACTTCCATTACGGACTGTCTTTCATAGCTTATTACACATCAGTTAATAGATTTTCTACATTTGCACCAAACAAATCAATACCTAGTTTGATTCAATCAAATAAAATCACAAAACTTTTCTTCAACCATTAATTGGTCAACATTTTTCTATGTTCGTTGCCCCATGGACGTTCCGTTTTCACCATTTTGACACTTTGCGTGCCGTTGAAATGGTCTTTCCAACGTTGGCAGGAGAGATATGTTTCTAGCACATACTGTATCATTGATCCCCCACTTTATTCTTTGCGTTGGCGTGTGGGGTTGCTGACGTTGGTTTTGGTGAGATGCTTGGACCCAGGTCTAACACTCTTCAATCATTTTCAGATCTTTACAAGTTTTTTTCTTTAGATCACGATCGCACCCCCACTGGAATGAGTCATTTACTGTCTGCTGTCACCTGTGAAAGCAGACCTTAAGTGATTTTGTTAGTGACCGCTTGTCTTATCGTCCCTTTTGGTGTGACCTGTGGAATTTTCAACCTGAAACATTCTTGCTCATTGAATAGCACTCAGGGTCCTTTTCCCCTGAAAAACACTCAACCCACGTTGCTCATGTTAACAAAACAATACAGAATCAGTTCTGTTTGGTTTAAAACATCCTGACATCCTGCAAAATGAAAATTTTAAGTTAGGCATTGCACAGGGTTAGGCACTGTTTCTTTACTTTGCTCATGCCATGTGCGCAAAAGTCTGCATCTTCTGTAAGAAAAACAAATGTTGAGATTATTGTCACATAGTTTTCTTTTGTCTGCTGTGCTGCCGCATCTGCCCTGGCATTTCCTGTCGAAACAATTCTTGTTATTAGCACATTTAAAAAAAAATAAAAAATACAAACAATGCACACAGCAATTTTGTTAGGGGGAAGAATGGCTTCTTGCAGGGCTTAAACCCAGTGTCCTTCCAACATTTATCTTCCCACCTGTGCGATGGCTTTCAGCAAATGTGAACCCCTTAATAAACCATATTTGGCAACTGTTATCATCCTCCTCTTGATGCACGAGATCTCATCTCATGCATCAATTTAACATAATAAGATTCTCTTACATTTATCAGACGCTTTTATCCAAAGCGACTTATATTTCAAGGTACACATTTACTTTCTTATCAGTTCTTGCTTTCCCTCGGAAATCGAACCCATGACCTTGGCGTTACAGGTGCCAAACTCTAATGTTTGAGCTACAGGAAAAACTGCAATATTTGTTCATTTTTATTTGGTAACATTTGTTTGGATAAAGTTTGCTAACCCAAACGTTGTCCTTCAGCCAAATTTCCTTTAGACATTTTTTTCTGCCTCTGAAATAAAAAATATTACTTAAAGCCACAATTTCATCTTCTTATCAAATTGTTTTAAGGCAACGGCCCCTAGTCTCACAGCGTTTCTTGCTTTTCAGGCCTATTGTTTGGTCTCTTTAAGCAACTGTCATCTACGAACATTCTCCAGGTCATCAATTGGTCAGGTCAGGTCGTGTACACTTCGTCAACGTCAGTCGAATAACAATCTCCCCTTTTTTTTACAATACATAACTGTTGAGGGCTCTCTGGATAATCTGATATTTACTTAGCCTACGTGTTTGTTGCTGTCAAATCTATAAATTTTCTCAACAGATGAATTGACATGATTAACAGACAGAGCTCGATGATCAATCAACTTAAAGCTCGTCCTATGTTCTGTGTTGCCTTCTCATCAGATTGACTCACAATCCTCAGTTTACTTTCAAATTTGTCATTTGCCTTAACCAATCTATAATGCTAAAACACTCTTTCCAGAGGTAAATGAAAAATTTATACACACTATTCAGACAGAATAGTTGTCCTAAACTAACACATACTGTACAAAACATGAATTAACACTCACACTCATCCCTGACTATGAACTGCTCATATTTCTTATTCATATCTTTTCTCTAAAAAGATTTAAATTTTTAAATGACATTTTAACCTTACATTTTCCTGTATCTTTTATCTAATGTTTTTATGGCCTCTTAACCAGTTTCAAAGCATGTCTGTTCATTATTCATTTGATTTTAGAAAAGTCAGCTGGATTGTTTTGGTACATAATTATTACTTTGCTTCAGCTTTCTTTGGCTGACTGATAACAGAAAGACAGGCAGAGTACCATCCCTTCCTCCACTCAAGCAGTCTCTTTCTCTCTCACTATAAGCAAATAATCTTTCCAACAGCCTCCTAGGACTGTAACTAAAATAATCATAGTCATAGTCAATCCTTAATAGTTCACACATGTCAAAATACAAATGTTTGACTCAAATTAGAACCATTACAACAATCTAAAATACATTATGCTATGATCTTTTCTAAGGTTATCTTTAGTTTAAATACTCAATTTACCTAACCTTTGTTTTCCAGAAAATTCTCTTGACTCATCACAAGTTGTTCTCATCTTTAGCCACCACCATGTCTTATAATGGTCCTTTGTCATGTCTAATGATCTACAGGAGTCAGAACTGACACATTAGTTCAGCATCAACACAATCTCTGCATTTTCCTTGCCCATCAGGCCACTAATATTACAAAAGTTTTTGTTACTGTCTCCACAACAAATAATGACAATCACCTCACGGTCTCAGCTGGCTCTTGAAAGCCCATTTCCATTAGCACTTAAAGCAATAATTTTCTTTTCTTCAGGGTGTTGTCTCCCTGGCATAGTTGCAGACACTTGTCACAATGGAAAACAAGCCATACAATTAATGCGGTTTCTGGTGAGTGGTGTATGGGGACTCACATTTTCTGGGTCAGACATGCCATAACTCCTTACAGCTCATCTGGCCTCTCAATGATCTGCTGATGCTGGTGGCCACTCAGTCAATCAGCGCCACTCTCATACCCATCTTCACATAAAACATCTCCATCAGGAGATGCCCAGTGTTTGTGGCGTGACTTCCCCTGTCTTAGGTTGATCTTTGGCCAAAAGTATCTTACCCGTCTTTGGGGTAATCACTTCGTACACACTTGGTTACCGCTCTTTCCCATCACAGAATCTGTTTTCTTCAACAGAATCAGTTGTTTTCTGGAGCTTAGGAAAAGGCGCATTCAAGAGTCATCAGAGCCATTCGGACTGCCTACTAGTGTTAAACATAGGGAGACAGATTAATAACAACAAAAAAAATTCAATTATCATCTGTAAGGTAGCAACCTAGCTGCTTAGATTATAGTCAGTGAGTTTAGATCACAATCGTACATTCAGTGTACTGTTACTTCTGTAGCCGGAGCCATCGGCCCTGTTTTATGGTGGAAGCTAAAAATGAGGTCCTAAAATAAACAAGTCCTAAACAGTGTTATTTTAAAGACTTCTTTAAAGTCATTCAGTTTTACTTTTAAAACATTTGCAAATTGTCCTCTAAATTTGTCAAATCTGAACTGCCTGTAGCATGATTTGTTTTAGCTTTTCCATATTTATGATTTTCAACTGAAACACTGTGCTTTACACAGGCTCAGACAACAGCTTTCAGCTGTCATTGAATGAGAAAGAGACTCTTGAAGCATTCAGGACTGGTACACTGCATACTCATAAACTTTTAACTTCAGACTTTATCTACCATCTTTTTTAACTGTAGCCCATCTTAAGGCATATTTTCCATAAATTACATGTATTGTAATTTAGACATTACAAATTTCCACTCAGAATGAGTCTCTGTTGCACTGAAACTGTGGCAGTTTCAATCACAGCACATGCCAGATTTAGATAAGCTAATTGTTTTGGCCAAATCACAAGCTTATCTTTTGAACTCAACATTAACAAGCTTTTGTTTAATCAAATGCCTTTTTTTACACATTTTACATTTAGCAACTGTTAATCCCGCAACACTGCTTCTGTTTAGCCTATTTTATCTTAAAGAAATGATAAAATTTTCAAATTTCAAATTTCATTTCAATTTTAGTTGTCAGGTTTTCAATTACCATAATTTAATACCTGACTTCAATATTTTCTCTAGGAGTTTTATCAATCTGCTTCTATGATTCATACTAACCTTTGAGGCTGCGCTCTCTGCTCGTGATACATTTTTATTATCATTATAAATCATTTGTTAGATTCGTCTCTCTATATCATCTAAAAACCTTATCAAAGCGTTTCATTCAAAACACAATCATCCTTTTAGTGACCGGTACTTTTAAAATATTTTACAACTCATTTAGTCTTGTCTGTAATTTTACGTCAACCGGTACTTTTTATAGTTCTTTCCTTTCAAAAGGAATTCCTTACACTCAATCTTTCAATCTTCTTACAACTTTCAAAAGTTCCATCTATCAACTTTCTTTTCTCCCTCATTTACTTTTACAGTCATATAGTGGGCATTTACAGTCACTGAATGACCCCGCTGACCGCAATAAAACACTCTCTGTTATTCTGCCTACAGTCTTATCACCGTGATCTCTCTAACATCCCCACCCTACTTCACACCCCCGAAGCAGTGTGTTGAAAATGTAAACAGAGCCACTGATAAGCAGTTGTCTGTATTTTTCTATTACAGTCTCATTTGCAAATTCAATTACAATAGCCGAATCATAATCTTCATCATGTTAACATTGATCTACTTTCTAACCCATATTAACACAGACTTTTCTTTAAATTTGTGTAATTTTGGCACTTTCTTTGTTTGGAGCCAGTCAAGTTATTGTTTATCTTTCCAATCAAAATCAAACTTTTACAAAAAACATCATCTGCAAATCTCTTTAAATTGAGAGCTTCAGAGCAGAGCTGCTTACAGCATTTTGCTCTCTTTTGTATCAGGACTGTTCAGTTACTCTTCATACAGTATAAAGAAATTTAGCTTGTCATCAATTTTATTAACACTGGCTTTAAAAACTTATTCTTCTATCAAATGGTTAGTTTGCAGATTCAACTTAAATCACAAGATTGTATTATAATTATTCAGTCCCACTTATCTCTACTGTTTCACAGAAACCACAAGATTCCCTAAATCTTCTCAGTCTCTAAATTACACAGACAGCTATCCTCAACTCAAAAATATGGCAATCTATTCTTCAATACTCTTGTTTTCATATCATTAATACAATAAAGCATTTACATCGTCATTTCAATCATTATTTTATCTCTAAAATATATAATTTTTCCCGTTTTGCTTACATTTGCGTACATGATTCCTTATCTTTACATCATGTTAATCCCTGTTAA
This sequence comes from Abramis brama, assembly GCF_963993115.1. Taxonomy (NCBI): domain Eukaryota; kingdom Metazoa; phylum Chordata; class Actinopteri; order Cypriniformes; family Leuciscidae; genus Abramis; species Abramis brama. The sequence continues at coordinate 11,105,004 of NC_139968.1, read as the reverse complement.
TCATACTCAATGCCTTATTTTATCTAAAACTCACTTCATACCATTTCAACTTAATTTGACTTAACAGGCGTTCATAAATATGAATTGTATCTTTCCCTACATGCCACTTCCTTCTGTATCTGTTCAATCCAACAATTCACTGTTTCCATCAGGAAAAACATCCTATCTTCCCCTACATGCCAGTTCCTTCTGCATCGACTCTGTTCTCTTTTATCTGCTTCTTTCCCATCCAACAATTCACTGTCCGTTCACAGTTTTACACTCATGAACAAACTTCAACAACCCTTTCTGACTCTCGTTCAATACCGCAGATAGTGCACATACATTTTCTTTCCAGAAAATCTTGCCAAATTTCACACTTTCATTCTCCACAGAGTTAAACCACATCTTTTCAAAGTCTGAATCTCGCTCTGCCACGACACGTGATGTACAATGCATTTTATCTTTTGTATATTTTCATCTCAAATCATCAGTCACAGCTTTGCTCAAAACTTCATCAGCCATAAAGATTTCCAACAGTTTTTTTTTTATTTTTTTTTTTTTTTTTTATTGCAGGTAGCAGAAAGTAAATCAGTGTATGCATTCGTGTGTGCGTCGTGTTAGTAAAAAATAATTTCACTTCCCTTTGCTGTAGCCAGAGATTGACTTTCCAGATCTGAACCCTCTCCGTCCCGCTCTCCTGCCCTCTCGGTTCAATCCGACTTCACGTTTGGACACGCGCTGCTCCAGTGTCCGTCCTTCCTGCACAGTCTGCATCTTGTACAGTCTCGGAGCGCGTGTGCATTTGTCGAGCAAACATAACAGTTCCATTTTCCTCCAGCAGCTTTTCCTCTCTGTCCTTTTCGATGAGCCGGGTTTGAATGAGAAAACACAGGTTTGTTAGGTTGTTGTTGTTGCACAACTACGATTGTGATGGGCTTTTTAAACTTCCCCCTCGTCTTCTTCGCTGCTTGTTGCGGCCTGTGCTGAGGAGTCTGCCTTCCCCTGCTGCACTGGCGCCGCTGTGCATGAAACTGCGCTGTTAGTCTTTGTGGCATTCGCTGTCTGTCCTGCTCCAGTTCTTGTGCGGTTCTCAGGGGCGGTGGAGAGCGGTCCAGTTTGAGGGCCGTTATCTCTGCTACGGGATAATGGTTTGTGTTGTAGGCAGGCGGTGGAGCCGTTGCCGTCTCTCGTTCTCGCCTGTCAGCCTCTTCCACCCAACACATTATAGTCTGTTCGCATCCCTTACACACATGTTTAACACACACACAGTCACCATTCTGTTTTCCCTCGTTCTTTTCTATTGATTCTTTCACGACATTAAGTCTTATCTTACTCAAGGTTCCCGCCTCGGGGAAATCGTGATATTTGATCAGTTTCTGTATGTCAACCATACATTTACTACCATAATTATTTCTCATTTGACAGAAAATGGGTGTATAAAAATGGTCTATTTTACTGTTAGATGACCCCATTTTGGCTGAATCCCCTTTCTGGATTTAACTCTTTTGACACGTGTCTTACTAATCTGTCAAACGTCTTCAACAGACCCGATTTTCTTCACCCAAAATCGGCCAGGTTTTAGCAAATATGCTGTGCTTCCTGTAATTACGGTTTTACTCAAAATCTTCCCATGAGCACTTTCTAGCGCTCGATTAATTCTGATTCACCTAATTAATCTGGTGTGGCTCTTCCGTCCACTTTTACAAGACTTCCTTAGGTTACAGAGATTTTGAGTAAAACTAATTAATCAGCAACTGTGGCACTTCCGTCCACCAACGAGCTAGGTTTGGTAGAAACCAGTCTGAATCTGTCAGATCAATTTCTCCCTCAAAACTTTCTCTGCTCGTACCAAAAGCAAATTCAGCCAATATGGTTCACGTTCACTCACAATTATCAAATTAACACTTAACATCAATAAAACAATTTGCCGTTTCTTACCCAGTGATGCTTTCTCTTTTCTGCAATTGCCACGGATTCTTTTGACCCTGGTGGGAGTTCTTCCACTGGTCCTGAATGCGGGTATTGGCTCTCTCTCCCTTAATCTGTTGAGTTTCTATCTCAAACCGTCGAGGTATGAGACGGCCGCCTGGTGCTGCCGGGTTGCACTTCCGTCAAATCCGTTCTCAGGACCAGGAGAAGAAGATCCGCACAGGACCCCACGTTCTGACACCACTTGTAAGGGCAATTTTCAAATGTTAATGAAAACAGCATCAACAGGTGTAAGAAACATTCAAGAGGCAAATTGTAATAAAGAGAAAAGGTTTTTATTCTTTGAGGATTCTTTTCATACAAGTCGCAGC